>NC_092825.1:80553925-80898092 GCF_039878825.1 Excalfactoria chinensis
ATTGGTACTAAAGCCACAGAATTAAAAAGGAAATGTGAGATTGAAAAAAAGAAAAGTTCTTAAGTCTAGCGCTGCCTCTTGATATTCAAGTTGCATATTCCTATTTATCAGCAAAGGAAAGGAAAAACGTATCAGCGCTTTATTATGGAAAGAGGAAAAGGTGCAATCACTGTTTCAGTTTCAACTGTTTGACTAGGTTTAGTGTTATAAAATGTATCTACATCAAGAACCTGAGCTTTGTTTGAATGTTTACAAAAACTCCAAGTTGAGAAGCTAGCAGAATAAACTGTGTATTATCATTGTCAGTGTAAATTACAGGTCTTGTTTGCCACAACCCATTGCAAGGAGAAGCTGGCCATGAGCCAACCAAAAGTGAATAATTTAAAACACTCAATCAGTTACATTCTGAGGCATTTTGTTTAGTGTTTAATAAGCCCTCGAGGGATGGTGAAATTACTAAAGCATATTGTCTCGACATGAGCTAAAACAGTCCTCTTTCATCACCACCTTTTTGGGAATTCGACATTAATGCGTTAGATGAACTAAAGTCTGTATATATATATACACGCATGCATATGCATACATTTTTGTACATATGTACATTAAGATGTATTTTATTGTTTGAACATCTAAGGTTCTATATTAACATTCCGTCTTCAAAATGAATTTTCACATTCAGTAAAATTTCTATTTATACATTCATTCTTCCATCTACTCTTTCTACTGGATTTCTTTTTATATATATGAAGAGAGAGGATAATCAAATGCATCACACATACAATGCATAATGAATATAGGGAAGGCTGCTCATGAACTGCTCTTCAGTCTATGTGTTATTATATGGGAAAAGAGGGGTTCTACTAACATAGAAACATGTAAACTCCAAAACTAAAATTATATCCAAAAGTTTTTTGTTTCTGTTATTGGTAAACAGATGATGACACTCACTTCCACCTGAAGTTTCTGAGCCTAAGAATTAAGGAAAATCTACTGTGCCTTTGCATGCAAAACAAGGGCACTGAAATTGATAACAGTTACTGCAATTTTTGAGGATTCAGAGACAAGCAAGAAAAAGAAAGGAAAAAGATTTTTCTGAGATCAAATGCATCACTTATTAGAAATCAAAATGAGACACTATCACCAAAGAAATTATCCTGCCTCTGTTTACCCTGCAGTTTGGTTCATTGGTTATCCGAGGTCATTCACTGTTAAAGAATCCTCACAGTATGTTTGACAAAGTGACCTAACATAGCAATACAAAGGCTCTGATTTCAACAGATATCATTACTTTTAAGATTTATTCAGGACCAGTATTTTAGACTATACCATGACTGCTCACTGTATGTGTTTTCTTTTACTGTGTATCTTAAGAAATTCAGGACGCTACACAAGCTGTAAGGAGCAAACAATACTGATGCTTCAGCATTTGGCCAGTTGTGCAGAGGAAAGGTGCACAGGCTGATGGGTTCACCCTACAGCAGTACATGGCTGTTCTCATCCTTAAGACAGCCCATTCACACTAGTTCCGCTCTAAACGTGGGCACATGTCACACAACTTCTGATCTTTGACATGGAACCTGCTCAGTTGCAACTCTACCAGCATCCCAGGCACCAGTTAAATAGAGGGCAGAAAAGGCCTTGTGGCCTCCAACTACAATTTTTTTAAAGGGATGGAAGAGCCCCAGGGAAAGATGGTAAAAGGAGAAAAAGCCTGGTGATGTGTACTGGCAAACTGTGCCCAACCCATGGGTCACAGAATGGTTCTCCTGATCAAAAATGAGGTTTTGGAAAAAGAAGTTGGGAAAAAGCAGTTATCAACTAAAACCTCAAGTTATCCTAAATGCACAAACTTGGGATGAGGTCTGGCACAGAGCTACAGATTATGGTGTACAAAATACATACTCTGCAAGCTTGTAGTTTATCTGTAGTTCTTACAAGCAGTACTGGCAATGCACTGCCTAAGAACTGACTGAAATGGCAGGAACAGCGAGACAACCAGGGCTCCATGCCAGCTTTTGGTACTTGTGCTATACAATGCTTGCCCCTCTCATTAAGGACATGAGAAAGTTTGGCCAATTATTTTTCACCAAAATATGCCTTAGAATGTAATTCAGAAATCTGTAGAAGTGATTTTGCAGATTAAAAAAGATTAGATTTTGCTAAGTTTTGTGTTTATAGTTTGTCTTTAATAGTATCAACAAAATCCACGCAGGAATACATGCTATGCTCCTCAGCTGTTTCTTGTGTTGTGACATTTAGCACTGCTGCAGGTTACTAAAGTGAGTCAAATTGCACAAGCTTGAAACCTTTACATTTTGATGTTTGATCAACAAGAATTCTTACCGTAAGAAAAAGAATCCAATAGAACTTCATCTTCAAATATGTCTGTCAAGTAAGGAAAGCCTCAGCCTCTCTAAATGGTAGCGCAAAGCAATATGTATCACATTTCTCTCAAAAACAAAACTACATCACACGCCTCCATTTGCAGTTTCTTTAGCAACATTCTGAAAAGCCAGAAATTCTCTATCTATAATTTAGACAGAAAGAAAACCAAAACAACCACAAGTAGGAAAGACTGAAGTAAGTTTTGTAAAGCTTACTTTAGACAATCTTTTTATTCCCTACTACCAAGTCATGATGAAATGACAATGACTGTGCTTGGTGGTACCCTAAACACAAATAAACAAATGTGTAAAAATAAAACCAGGATGTTTTGGCTTCCTTGGAGGGAAAGGGAACAAGGGGAAAGGAATTTGCAACATTTATTCCATGAAAGGAGAAAAGAACATGTTCAACCATAAATGTAAATACCCTGACATGGTAGCCGTAATCTCAAAAGGTAGGCACCTATATTTCAATTACTGTCATCCATTTATATTATGGAAATACTTTATTCATTAGTCTACGTGGAAGCTTTTTCAGTACACTTTAATTTCTCCACACTAATTAGCTAATATTGAAGGATTTTACATCATTGAAAAACACACAAACGGTACCCTTAAAAGGAAACAGTGTAAAATAGCATGAGATGACATTCTAGACTTTAAAAAACAAATATTTACAGAGGATCTCTAATCTAATCATGTTACATCCTTTTCTTATAATATTTACAAACTTTATATCATCATTTGCAATAAAGTCCTAAAAGCACTAGATTTGCTGTCTGTTAGTTTACCAAGAGTATGCAGTTCTTAATCATCTCTGAGCAGAATTACAACATAAAAAAGAATCTACGAGAACAACAGCAATGTGGGCAGGCTGGGGAAGTAAACAAGAAAACTGAGCCCCAAGACCCACAGAAGAAACTCATCCCAGTGGAACAAACCTACACAGCCCACATCAAATCCTGAAAAAATTATTCTGGTGATGCTGGACAAAAGGAGGAAATTATTTCAAGGGATCTATATCCCAAAGAGGTGTATATCTACCCAGGTTAAAAGCCTTAGTTTAAAGAATACCATCACTTTCTCAGCCTGTACCCAAATATGGCAGTGATTTCCAAAGCCTCACTATAACCAGTACCCACTGCCGCGTAACAGAACAGCTATGACAGAGAGAAGGCAGCCTTGCACTGATGAGTTGTGCCACTCAGTAGTGCTAGTAGTAGTAGCAGTGTTGGTCGTCCATACAATGTTAGAACTTCAGACATCTTCCTGCATCCCGTAGAAAGATATCTTAAGTGAATGAAGAACAAGGTTTTGGGTAAAGAAGGCAAGGAGAGATGCATGATGAGACCGCTCAGTTCACATACTGAGTGGCAAATTGAATGGGGTTTCAGAGCAGCAGATACAATGTCTGTAGTTGGAGGAAACAGACTTCTGATCAATGCTCTGTAATTCTACCACCAAGAAGTCAAGGGTAGACTGGGCCCAAAAGACACTTCTCCCAAAGCCCTGATGGCAAGCCAAACAAATGTGACAGTATATAATGAAGTTCAGTTCCATCTCCACCAATAGTTGAGCCTAAAATACAACAGACTACTGAAAATTGAGCACTAGATGGGTTTTAATTCAGGCAATGGAAAACAGACCCCTTCCAAACCCACTGACCAACTCTTGCCATAAATACTCAAAGCAGCGCTTGAATTCATTCTTGAATTAGGTCATGATCTTCTCAAAGACTGATGCATTTTCAGATCTTGAACACAAGCAGCAGCCCACTGATACTTGACATGATTATCTACCTGAATTCTCTACAAAACAGATGGGAATTGGGCAAGTTTTTAGAACTTAAGAGCTGCACACATGCATGCATCAAAGCTCTGAATGTTTTTAGCAGCCAGTAGCTCACAGAAAAGACAAATTGTTTATCGGTCAACTAACCACCAGGTCTTACAGAAAAAAGTAGTTCCTAAAGTTGAGATGATCTTGAGAGGTGTATGTTGCTCCAATAGAAAAAAAGCAAGACTTCTGGTAGCATAAAAGACCTTTCAGGAATTTTAGTCTTCAATCAGGAAGTAGCTCCAGCAGTAGCTGGCCCTCATCCAGCATCCTTTGGATGGGTACAGAGATAACAGGGAGCAGTAGAGTCAGCACTGGACATGAGAAAAGGAAAAAAGAAAGAAAAGGGATGAGTTCATTCGTGCTGAAAACGTTAGCATTACACAAGAAATGGAGACACGTGCACATGTTCTCCATGCCCAGCAGGCAGCCTGCACGTCTGTTTGAAATTTGCTCTTCTGCAGGACTGTTGCCAGCCATGGCACACAGACAAGCTGCAACCCTCTTGCTTAAAAAGGTAATACAAATCATGCGGAGTTTCTCACACCATAAAAATGTCACAGTTTCATGGTTGTGGAACACCATGATGTAAATGCTGTCAGTTAACTCTCTTCTGTCACCTGACAGTGAATATTGGTTGATATAATGTTAACAAATACACTGAAGCAAAAAGCTCTGCATTACCCAAGGCAAGTCATAAAAGCAAGTCAGGACCATGCAACAGCCAGTTCATGGAAGAACTCAAAACAGGGGTACAAAATGGAGCTATCTTCTTCACGATTATTTTCTCATAAACTGAAACTCAAACAGAACACCAGAACGACAGCATTTCCTTAAATGCACCCTGCAAAACTGACTCTTAATCAGGGACCAGAGCTCTAGGCCTTTATCCTATTTGACCCACATCGCACCAGTCCACATAATGACTTTCAGCATGTAACTGACTTCAACAAAGTCAACTTAACAAAAAAACTCAACAAACTAGGGGACAATCAAATGCAGTAAAACAAGTAATACAGAAGCATATTTAAAAACCTAAACAGCTTCACAGATTCCTACAAATACCAAATACATTTTCCCAGTGCTTAGTTAGAATGGATGACAACCAAAATAAAGTAAATTGGTTTCCTTTTGCAACATTTGTTTTCATTCTTTTTTACTATAGTATTTGCTGTGATGTCATTTACTCTGGTAAAGAAACGAAAGGAACCCACATCTCAGACTTCTCGAGTCTTCAGGGTGCCAACTGCTAACACAGAGTACTAACTAGGGAGCTGCTAGAAAAAAATCTAGAGTTAGTTGTTGACTGTTCTTGAATACTGTGTGCTACTCTTCTCCTTCTCCATTCCCTGTCCAAGCTGGAACAATAGAACCTCCATCCTCCACCCCAGCTCACCGGCTGCTCTAACACAACAACCACATAAATTAACATTACTTTATGACCATGTAGCACTCACCATTTCAAAATTAAACCACTAGACCATAGAACCCCAGAGCCAGAAGAGGTCACAATGCAGAGTGAACAAATAAAAAGTGTCATTTTCCTTTCCTATGGAAGGGTTTAAGATCTCTGAGGAGCACAAGCCATAACACAACTGATCAAGCTGCATTCAGTTGCTCAGTTACAGCTTTCCAAGGGCCACGGCACCCTTGAGAAGGACAGGTCACATTCCCAAAGGCAAATACGGTGAGGGGCATTCTCATTCAGGTTCACCCAATCATTTTTTGATAGAAAGAAAACACACTGCTTTCCTCCTAAGCCTTTGTTTTGTTTTGTTTTGTTTTGTTTTGTTTTGAGAAAACATTCTCTGGACTGAAGAGTTTTCAGTTGCAGGCCGAACGATGTCCCTGAACACTTTAAATATGTCAACAAAAGGCCTTTAAGACCAGTTTGGATTTTGACCCTCTCAATGATGCTCCCACTTGCAAATGATTATTTAACTCAATACACAAAATTAACCAAAACAGAAAGAGCTGCACATTTCCTGCACGCCACATACAGTTGGGGAGGTTGCATTTTGCTTACAATTGTACACAGATGTTTGCTCAGGCTAGCAATGCTCCTTTGACTAAAGTTAGTGGGTTACCTCAGCATGTACTTCACACTGGAAATGCTATTTTGGGTGATGTCAGTTTCCAGGACAGCTCTTCTTCTCAGTAAGTACTAAATCTTAAGTTGCATTAAGCCATAAACATTCTTGCTAAGTTAACGTGGTAAAAGAAAAAGGGGAAGGAAAAAAAAAAAAAAAAAAAAAAAAAAAAAAAAAAAAAAAAAAAGAGCAAATAATATGAAAATATAGGAAGTTTTCATTTTTTCCTCCTTTAAAAATGGGAATATGTTTGAAGGCAGGGTTATGTTTTGCATCCAGATTTTCCCTCTATTCCTTGGCAAAGACACTCTATATCTCGCACATCACCTTCCATTCCCTTGGAGAGCTCTCTGGACAGACATTACGAAGGAACTGTAAGATATGGGCTACATACAGAAAACCTGAATAAACGGAGCATGCATTTTTGTCTTTAAATAAATCAGTCCCTCAGAAGTTAAGTGTACCAATTATGTGGCTAACATTAGGGCAACAAATTTTCCCTTGCCTTCCTATTGCCATATGCCTGTCATTTTTTTCCTACAGTTTCCACTCACTGTTTCAAACATATGTTGCCACTTATGTGCCAAGAAAGGAATCTCTGAATTACCCCCTTCATGTATGATGAAATGGCAGACTGAATGGAGCCAGAGAGAGCACCATTAGCAGTTATTCACACTTCTGTTTTCTCTTAACTTCCTCTTCTCCAATGTTTATTCCTCCTATGCAAGAGGATGTGTAACTATAAAGCCATCCATGAGTCATGCTACAAAATATATAGCTGTAGCGATGCACTGGACAAGTTTTTTTTTTTTTCTTATTTTTTTTTAAGGCCACCTTAAATAAACATTTTCTCCTTTCAGTTTCCAGATGGAGGATTCTTTTGTGAATTGCTTACCAAAGCATCAACACTGGTGATCCAACATTCTTTTCCTGTATACTCATTGCTCAGTTTACCAGTGGTTTGCAAGCTCTGTCCCTGGAACTTCTACTTCCCCAGGGTCAGCCTAGATGCACACTTCACCATTTCGGTGCAGTGGGCCTCTAAAAACATGCATAGCTGTATCTCTTGTTTTTCCCCTCAAGAAAAGACCACAAAAAGATAAAGTCATGAATATAATTATTCAAAGAGGAAAAGAAATCCAGTAAAAGATCAATGTAGGAAACAAAAAAAGTAGGAGGCATAAACAAAAGAAAAAGCAAGTCCGCTTGATGATTTAAACGCTAAAGAATCCCCCAGTGTTAAAGAATCCATTCTCTGAAGGTGGTTGTTCTGGCACCTTGAAAACCTGGCTGAACAACTGCCCATGGGGACAGCTTATCTCAAGCATTCTAATAACTTGGAAGAAAAAAACTATTGGTTAAAATGGATGCCAGCAGCTACCTTTCAACCTTGCTAACATTAAAGAGGGGTTACCGGAAGTTCATCCATCAGGAAACGTTTTCAAAAGCAGGTTAAAAAATAACCAAGTGCTTCCAGGAGCTGCTCAATGACAAACGCAGCACAAAAGTAAGATGTGTCAGATAGTTTCAAGGGAACTTATCTACCCCTAAGAAACTCTTCATGACATAATAGGAGAGGGTCCAGAGGAAGGCCATGAAGATGATCAGAGGGCTGGAGTGCCTTTCTTATGAGGAAAGGTTGAGGGAATTGGGCTTGGTCAGCATGGAGAACAGAAGGCTCTGGGGAGACATCCATGCAGCATTCCAGTATTTAAAAGAAGCTTATAATCAGATGGGAGGATGACTTTTTACATGGTCTAATAGTAAGAGATCAAGGGGAAATGGTTTTAAATTAAACGAGGGGAGATAGAGATGTTAGGCCAACATTTTTCACTGAGAGGGCAGTGGGGTTCTGGAACAGGCTGCCCAAAGGAGCTGTAGATGCCCCATCCCTAGAATCATCCAAGGCCAAGGTGCATGTGATTGGAACTGGATAGGCTTTAAGGTGCCTTCCACCCCAAGCCATTCAGTCATTCTACGATTCCAAAAAATGTTATCAAACTAAAATGAATTCTACTGAAAATGAATGCCTTCGCTATTTCCTTATCTGATGCTCTTATAATGAATGTCAGCATAAAAAAATGCCACTTTGTACTCCTATATAATGGTGGGCTTTTTTGGTCTGGGTTGATCTGAGATTGTTTTGTTTCCTGTACGTGAGGACATACAGACAGTTTTCAAAGGAAACCGGAACCACAAATTTAATGCTAGAAAACTACATGATCAGAGAATTAAGAATTACCTTTTTCCTCCATTTAAATTCACAGGAAAATAATGAAACCAAAGAAGATGCACTGTGTGAAACCCAATTTTATTTTATTTTTTTTAAGTGATTAACATCTTCCTTATAAAATTAAAGACGTACTGGTGCTAAGTACTATTCAACACAGTTCGCTTTTGCACTGTGTTTTGTTACTAAGCGACCTCTCCTGGAAATACCTGGGTTTTTTTACCTGTTTTTTAAATGTAACCATTATTGCACACATGTCTCCAGCCTATTTATTTCGAAAGGAAAGTCAATATGAATGGACGACTCACTGTGGTGCTTAGTTCAGTGTGGGAGCAAAACAGGTTGGAAGAGATGAGTAGAAGTTACAACTTTATAGTCATATATATATAACACATAGCCTTGGGTTGAGCTGGAGTTTTCCCTGAAAAACAGTCCATGGTCTAACAGGTAAACATGCCCAAAGGCTATTGAGCAGTCTTACTTTAAAAGTTCGGTGCAATTTTACCCTTAAAGTTCACGTTAAAAGTATGTTACAACAACACAGGAAATCACCTGTAGATCATCATAACAGTAAGCTTAGGATTTTAAGTGTTATTTTTCATTATTATTATTATTTTAAATATAGTCTCACTTTCCATCAAGCAAGGACCTACCTATTTATTTTATTAAAGCTAAGATCTCTGAAGTCCAGCTTCATTAAAACTAGACTTAGATTGCACAAAATGTCAGAACAAGAAATAAAAGACCAAACTCCGTATCACTTTCATATATATCTTGAGAGCTATAAACCCTATATGCAATCTTTCGTTTAAAAAAATGAAAAAACAAAAGGGTTCTTAGTAAAACCAGATCAGTTCTAGACTAGGCTGACTAAGGTTGCCAGACACATAGCAGTAATTGTGCACATACTGTCCTCAACAAGTGAATAATTCTAAAAAGAGCTCAAATTAGCTTTGAAAGACAAATTTAATATCCCATAACCAAAGAGTTTCTTTCCAACATTTTTAAGAGGATCATCTTCCAATAAGTCAAAACTACAGACTTAGTGGAAATTGGCCTGCCTCCTTTGAATTCATTAACAACAGGAATTACACCACATGAAATTTCAGCAAACTGGTCTATAAACAAGTCTGTAAAACTCTTCTAGCTCCTTCTGTTTGTTGGCAAAAGTAAAGTGAACCCTTTATCGATTTAAAAATCTTGATTTTTTTAATTACACCCTTCCCACATTAATTCTATCTCCAGTCAATTGTTTAACATCATAGTTGTTGATAGGACGGTTAGGAAATGGTTAATTTTGAAAGATTATATCTTCCATATGCAACTACCATTCAGCATCCCACCCTAAGGGTACAATCAACCAATAAGGGCATTGTTCTGATTACGTAATGCTTTATAATTTGATATCCCACTTGAGAGCTCTTTTGGATGTAAAGACAACTACAGCATAGTGACTTTGCAAATAAGATGATGTAATGTTACTCTGGAAGTGACTGCACTGTAATGAAACATATGAGCATGTCCAGTAACAACCACACATTTCAAAAGCCAAAGTACATTTCAGTCTGAACTATTCAACATCAGGAGTTCTTTCCCTTTTTGATTTCTTTGCCTCTTCAGCTCTTAAAGGCTTTGATATCAAACCAGAATTACGATTTTCTTCAGAATTAGCCACAAAACTCCCTCATTTAAAGTAAACAGGTTCCCAAAAATTGATTAAAAATAATAACCCTCTGACAACTGGTATTTATGAATCCATGTGTAAAACACACTGTGTAGATAATTTTAAGAATTAGAAGGAAGTTTTCAAAAGAACACATAAAGAATTTGTCTAATTTTTAAGACAGAAGTTTTATGTGTGAAAGCAATTTACATCAACATGCACATAATTTAAGAGTCAGGAAGATGTTTTTACTCGGGATTTACATTCAAATGTTCAAGAGAACACATACACAGTACATTCATGGTCCATCAAAGCAGAAACATCAAGAGCTTATGAATGTCTTAAGAGCACACATGTGCACATTGTTTTAAAAAGACTCTGGTTTTATATATATATATATATGTAAAAGCTACTATTACAGGACAATAAAGCCCTGAAAAAAAGAGCTTACAAGAATTAAAACATTCTGACATTTACTAGAAGAATCACGCAGTGAAAAACAAAATTCTATTATCACCACAGTAAAATTCTTTCTCAACTCAGATTAAGGCTAAATGGAGTTTGAAATTCTCTGAGGACCACTTCGTTATTCTGGTACTCCTCTCTTATCCAATGACATTCCTAAAGGAACCCAAGTTTGATCACAAGCCTCCCTTCATTCAAGCACAAATGCTAGAAGTGTCTCAGTCATTTCTTTTCAGTCATTTTAGTGGGCATCAGTACCTTCACATGGTCCCTCCCACACCTTCCAATAACCTACTCATTGAATTTCTTCAATATCCCACAGGCAGACTAAAATTCCACCTGAAAGTGTTTGCCTCTTTTACAGCTTTTGGCTCCTGCATGCCCTTAAAAATCTAAGATAAGCACAGAACAGCACAAGAGGAGAAGAGCAAAATTCATATTAACATCTGGCGAAGTAGTTAAAAATAAATAAATAAATAACAGGATGGTTGTACCTACCTGTTTCTCCTGCAGCTCTTAAAACAAATAAATTACTATACTTGTAAAAGGATCCTCAAACATGATTTCCATCTTCCTTTTGTATTACTTAAGTTATTAATGCTATTCCCTGAAGCCTGTAGGAATTCACTGCCAAAAATGGATAGCTTTCTTGCTTTTATGATATACCTAAAATAGAGAACATCCTTCCAAGAAATCATTTCCCACAATACTGAAGCAAAAATAATGGTAAAAGTTCATTTAAACGATCCAAATTGTGACATCAATACATGTGGAAAACATAGCGGTATGGCATTTAAAGCTAAGAGTATCATAAACAGCTCTCAGACACATTTCTAAAGAATAACACACTGAATAAATCAACAGCCTTTGCAACCGTCACCCATAAAAGCTCCGCAGTATCTACAATTATTTTGTGTACATTTGCACAGGCAAACTTTTCAGAGCAATTCCCTAAAGGTCAGGAGGGATTTCAGATTTCACCCCCACTCAGACCTTGCTCTACCCAAGCAAAACCACCAGCAAGGGTTTCAACAAGCCTCTGAGACATGCATGTTTCTGCTACACAGGTTTCTATCACACCAAAACTGCTCCAAGAACTCTGCTCCCTCACCACATTGACCACTGAGCAAACTATACATAGCAGCATTCAGACATGACTTGCACTGATTTAGATACACGTGGATAGCTACAAGACTCCGCCATACATACTCCAGCTCCAAGGTCAAAGACATTTTTATAACTCCCAAATAAAAGTGTTTATTCTTGTTAAGCTCTGTATAACCATATGTCACTCTGGACACAATTTAGACTTCTAGTAAAACAATCCCTTCTATTTCAGTAGAGTTGGATGCATGTATTCTTCTCTTTACTCAGCAGGAATATCAAAAAGACTGTTGTTTTGTTGTTTTTTTTTTTACTATGTAAGAATAGCCTTTGCTCATCTACTAAGGGGATTCTGAAATAAACAAAACCAGATGATCAGCGTAAAACAAAAATGCAGCAAAGAACAAAAAAGTTCAAGCATCAGAAATGCAGACATCTTAGGAAAAGCCAACTTTAATCAAATTTTATCAGGTCATCCACAACTGGGTCTTATTTAACCAACACAACATATCTTAGGAATTTGGAAAATACATGTTCTTTTGCAATTGCCAGTACTAGGCCTCTGTTCTTCATATGCAGAATCCAGACACTTCTTTAGGTATCGCTTTGAAAGTTTAAGTAACTCACGAATGTTGTCATTTCTTCACAAAAAGGTTGCAAGCAGTATCGTAAGCACCGTATTACAGTAACTAGAACTGATTTCCTCCTTCTGCCCTTGCTACTGGCAAGAGTTATGCATATATATTTACCTATAGATACATTTATGTATTTACTTATAGAGGGAAAAAAAAGGATTAATAAATTTACCTTTGCTCAAATCTTTGTATTTCAAGAATCAACGGAGGGTACTAAAGCCTGTACTATTCCATTGTATCACCCTCACTGGGAAAAACAACTTACATTAAAAAGATAAGGAAGTTTACAACTTGAAACTATGTGTTCATTTAAGAAATCAGCTTGCTTAATGATTATCAAATGTACCAATGGATTTGGTAGCAAAAGGACTCACTTTGGGCTTCTTTTATACAAAACTGCATTACTACATGAGAGAATCCAATGCATCTCTACCTATAATCAGTTCTACACAGTAGTACATCATATCATCATACACATAACATACACACAAACTGATCCGAGTTGTAACTGTCATTCACCTAACGAGCACTGATCTTTATACTGTGAGCTTCTCAGTTCAATGACTAGAGCAAACAGAAACAATGCCCTGTGAGAATGCTTCCAACCAAGTTATCAAGGGGAAACAACATTCGAAGGAAAAGAACAGAAACTCTGCCCTTATACAAAACTAAAATATAGGTAATTGTAAAAAAGATTAAAAATAAGCTACCAAACAACAAAACAAAACAAAAACAACAGAACAACCAAAACAACACAAGATAAAGGAGACAAGAAAGCACAGGGAAGGTTGCAGAGAAGACTGTTAAAAGAGCACGGAATTGTAGAGACTAACAATAATTTTTTGTCTTTGCTTCAGGTGCTAAAATAGAATCTCCTTTAGTCATTTCTTTGTGCTCTAGTACAGCATTCAAGAATTAAGCAATCTGTGGGTTATTCAAGCATTTACTTCATCTCCTGTATGACCTTCTTAGTAACAGTCCGTCCTGTTGACACAACTTCCAAAGACATGAGATCAATAAAAATGTTCCCAGATACAGGCACAAATTTAACATTGCTGAGCTTAAGGTAATAGGTCTTAGTGTTGACATCTTTCTTGCAGGCTGCCATAAAAACAACAAAAATAGCCAAATTAATACCTTTTTGCATTTATTCTCCTTCCTCACTCAAGGGTTTTGTGAAATTTTTGTTGCAGACTCTAAAGCTACGGAGAGTCAGAGTCTGCTAAATACATTTCCCCATGCCCAAGAGACTCCTTGAACAGTACCTGCTGTGGGCAATACTAATACAAAGAATTACACGAGACAACATGCGAGGAGATCAAGAAACTCTCTAAATGCATTTCCAGACTACAGAATTGAACCACAAAATGAAGTCACATTTTTAAGCTATTAATCCATCAGATAGATCCACAATTCTGAATCCCAAAGGGATCAAAGTTTTTCAAGGTACACTACATCCCTGGGAATCCACGATCTAAAACGCCCTGTATGGGATATACTTGCCTCTGTGTTATTTCAGTATATATTCCTTGAATCACCGATAACTTAAAGTCTACTGGATGACTACTGAAATTTCAGAGAATAAGGAAAACATTTTAAAATGTATTTTTAGCAGTCTAAGGCATCTGTGGATCAGCATCACTCAGTAACAAGTAAAGAAACAATAGACACAAAGGGAAAAGCATTAGTTTGGTGATATGGAGGAACTAAAGGGATAACTTGATCTACTTATTTGCTTCATGTGCATCAAAGCCTTGAAAAGAACAACCATCACTGCCACCGTGCTTAGGTCAAGTCTATGCAACAAGTTAGGTAAACTGCTCAGAAAGATTTGTTCTGTTTAATATAATGACTGGACTCACAGGTTAACATATAGAAAAAAGAATCCTGAGACAGGGATTCTGATTTAGATCTTAAAATGTTTCAGTCACTATTTCTGTGAAGTTCTACTGCTTTGGCTGCCTTTAAAAGGACATGGAGAAAGAAAAGTAGGCAACTGAGCATACAGTGTCGCTTTTTTCTTTTTTTTGTAAAGAAAGACACTGAAAATATGTTCTAGTTCCAAATGTGTTTGAGTGCACATAATTTAACTCCCTCCAATCAAGACAATAGTCTTCCCATGATTACAACTTCCTTGTGCTACCGCATTAATAGTGAAATGGCTGCCATGCATCCAGAAAGAGCCTGAACAGACAAAACATTTTTGTTTTGCAGAACAAAAATCAAAAATAATTAAAAGAAATCAACGCAAAACATCACTAATAAAAACTTCTGAGCCCAAACTGCTTGGTAAAATAGACTATTGTACAGAGTTTTCATAGACCATAAGAAGCTCTCTCTATTCATTACGCAGAAAATTTACTCGGTCACATAAGATTTATATGAGAAGACATACCAACTAAATTCAGTTGGTGTTCATTCATGGCAAGCTCTGTCCCACACAAAAAATGTCTTTTTCATAAAGATTTATCTTGGCTCTATATACAACAGGACTCCATGTCACAAAAAGACATGGAACATTTGTCAATTTCTCTTAGGAGAGAAGTCATTAGTAATGACATGAAAAGATGCAGTCATACACTTCTCATGGCAGAACTCAACAAAAAGTGATAAAATTATCCCTAATATTTGGCTAGGAATTTTGTTTGTATCTGACAAAATACGGAGAATAATGGAATCTGCAAACAATAGGGGAGTTTGGGAAAATATTTCTTCCTGCTGCCAAAAAAATTAAAAACACACAGTAATGAAGATACAAATCTCTTTCTGTCCACAGTCCATAGTCCAGACACATGAATCTTAAGAATGTTATCTTTAGAAATTTCCCTTGCTTCTCTCCCTTGCCTTCTACATGCAATTTATCAATAGTCGCTGCGTTCCAGGCTATCATTTAGCCACGATGGCCTTCATATTTCTTCCCATAATATTCAGAAAACAATAGATGCAGTGGGACATAAAACACTAAAACACTCTTTACTGATGAAATCTAAGAGATTGTCAGCCACGATGCTAGGGAAAGTAATAAAAAGAAATTGAACAGAAAAATTGAAAAAGATGTTATCAATCCAGGAAAACATTCAGAAAGTGAGCCCTCTTCCACTGACCTAATGGTAAAACCCCCACAGACTTCAGAGAAAAGGTAGGATCCTAACAAACGCCTTGACAGTATTTGTACTTCTGTACATGTCTATTTTTGGAATATGAAAGTAACCTAAAGACTTAGATCCCACAGGGAACTTTGAAGACTGAACTTCAGCAATATCTACATGGAGGAAACGTGACTAAGAGCCCAATCCAGCCAAGAATTTCAGTATATCATTAAAATCAGGCTTATGCTGAAGTCCTTACTTTTTTCAACAAAAATACACAGGACTACGTTTAAGTGCTTTGTTGAACCGAGGCCCAAGTTCTAATTTCCTTTATTTATCTTAGATACAAAATGGCTACAGGAAGGGGGTCAAACGCTGCAATAGATAGGTTGTGGGTTTCAGGACACTGGAACGGCCGCCATGAGCTGCCATGGGAAGAAAGAGAAATAGTTTTAACAATGGAAATAACTGGAGGAAATGAGATATTTTAAGATAGAGCCTAAACAAGAGCCTCAAAGTCATTTAGCTTACTTGCCCCATTTCTTCCCTGCCTGCTAACCTGCCATCTTTTCAGCTTCAAATTTTTCAGGTCGAATCCTAAGACAGTGCGAGTGCAAATAATAAAACAGAATGATAAGCAGAGAGAGAACAGAGACTAGAAAGAAGATACTGCAAACCGGCTGCAGGGAGCAGCCTCACGTTGTCAGGGAATGCAGTGAATAAGGCTTTCATTTTGTCTTTAAGTTCTACAGATCCAGTTCCTTTTGCTGTCACAGTACCTGCAAATACACCAGTTCTGAACAACTCTGACTAGTAACTAAGGAAACCAGATTGGTTCACATGGAGCAATTTCTTCCCTCCTGTGAACTTCACCAGGGACTGATCTGCACCTAGAGATAGTGGAAGACACTGTGAGAAGGCAGTAAAGGAAAGCTTCTCAACCTCCAATACAAGCTTTTCATGTTACAGGAATACAGGAATTTTTAATCACGCATCTCCTTAACAATGCTTGAAACTGTGCTGTAGTCAGTCTTTTATGAAGTGGTGACAATGCAAGAGAAGGAAGTCAGGTCATTGCACACTCAGCTGATACTCTTTGACAAAGCGGTTTTGCAGAAGGTCACAGATGTGCACTTTTGTATTACAGAGGAAAATTAATTAAGAAACTTAAAGTTCATACTTCAGCCATTCCCAGATGTAAACAGACTTCTAAAGAGGAGGATTTGCATTCCCTGTTCCCTGTTCTAGCATGCTCCCAGACTGTCAATACACTTATCGCCAGCACTATCTGACCTGTGTTCCTAGCAACTCTAAAACAGAACTGGAACATAAGGATGCTCTTTTGTTTATCTGCTTTTGGGAAGTCTTTTTCAAAGCTGTTCCTAGGCGACAATAGCTCTTTCTCCCCTGCAACCTTAATTGGACACAGCATTCCCCACAGCCCTGTGACAGTCCCTGCACTTGCAGCTGTCCTGTTCTTCCAGATCACTGCAGAGTCCCAACAGAAGGGTACGTAGCTGATCATGAAACCAACTGCATGTTCCTCATACCGAGATCACCTTGTTGAGCTGTTATGTAATGCAAATGTCACATCGGTACAGTACTTTATAGAAAAATAAGCCATACAGAATAGTAGTTCCCAAGAACTTTAGCCAAGCATCTGTACAGCCCAGTTCGAGCTAGAGGACAGACTGTTTTTTGTTTGGAGTTGGTAACTAAATCTTCTTAAAATACGAAATAAAACATTATCCTGGTCTGTCCATTGGTATCTTCACATAATACATTGTTATCTCTAAAATCACTTTTTAAAGGATCAATACAGAGGTATCTCACTATTAAAGAGATTTGGAAAGTTTTGATCACACCAGCCTGAACTTCCTCAAGCACTTACAAGGGGACAGCAGTATCCTCCACGCACACAAACAGCACACTTCTAAATAAGCCCTAGCTTATTCAGGCATGGTGCAAAGGCTTGGCTAAAGAAATCCACCTGAAAAACAAATGCATTTTTAAGACTACATGCAGGGTAAGTAAGTGCAAGTAGCAAGGAGATATCTTCTCTTTTTAGTGAAATACAAACTCTTTAATCACAGTTTGTCTTTGCACACGTGGACAGCACCCCCAAATAAATGAACCGTGTTATGTACTGAGGCATTGGCACAGACTGCATAGGAAGGTGGTGGACTCACCGTCCCTGGAGGTGTTCAAGAGCCATGCATGTGGCACTGAGGGATGTGGTTAGTGGGCATGGTGGGGATGGCCTGGTGATTGGGTTAGGTAGGTCATACGACGAGTAGGTCAGACCAAAGTTTATCTGAAGACTCAAGTTCAAATGTTCAAAGTGAATTGTGAAGGCATCTAACATGAACAGAGCTGCACGAAACAGAACCGAGTGCTCTCTGCGTGGCCTTATTTACTCATCAGCACCGAAAGACTTTATTTCAGTAACTTAGTGGAATTTCCACAACAGATCTTACTGTTATTTCAGGTATTTCTTCCTTGTGTTCTCCATGTTTATTCAGGGTGTATGCTGAAGGACAGAGAATACAAGAGATACGCTTTAAGCTCCTCCATCTAAATCCTTCTTTTCGGCTTTCTGCCTTTTTCCTAAACATTAAAACAAACGACTCATTTCTCTAAGGCCTTACTAAAAATAGGCCGGTCGGGCTGCTTAATTGTGTGAGCTGGAACACAAACATGTGAGAAGGAAAGGGCTCTGCAGGAAAAACACCCAGCAGACAAGGGGAAAAAAAAGAAGAAGAAGAAAAAAAAAAAAGAAGTAAAAATAAAAGAGAGATTTCATCTGGCCTTCCCATCATCACTCGCAGAATTGTTTGGCAGTTACATCATCAGGAAATAAAATACTATCCTCTGCAGACCCCGGCTCTTTACAGAAGGGGGGGGGGGGGGGGGGGGGGGTTGAAGTTCCTATCATCTTCTGAAGAGCTGAGCTGAACTCATGTTTTGTCAAGGTAAAAAGAAAGCAAGAGAAAAAAAAACAAAATATAATTAAAACAAACGAACAAACGAACCCAACTAAGTCTTTCAGGACAAGTTGCTACGGGAGATGCGCTCGCATATAATATACCCCCCTCTTGTCTCAAGTTTCAACCTAAACTGCAAAGCGTTACAGCTGATCAGCCTGTCTTAGAAGTGACCCGCCTTAGCCCGGACCGTCCCCGCGGTCCCTGTGCCACGACCCGACGGGCACGGTCGGGGTGCACGGCTCCCCGCAGCGCCCCGCCGCCACGAGCCCGCTCATCGCGCGGCGCCTTATATGGCGCGGCCATGACGTCATGCCGCCTATGCTCGGGCCGCCCGGCGCCCGTCCCGCAGTGCTGCCGGCGGAGCGGCGGCGGGAGGCGCTCAGCCCGCACGGTCCCGCGTAGCCGGAGCTTCCCTAGCGGCTCCGGGAGCGCCAGGTAAGAGCGGGAGGGAAGGGGACAGCCTGCGGGGACCCTGCTTACGGAAGGGTGTTGAGGGAAAAAGGGTGAAAGTCCCGAGGTTGCACCGGGATTGCTGGCACGGCATCCTATTACCCTGTAAGCTGGCATAGCTGGAGTGCTGCAGAGCGAGCGAACTCAGCGGTGAGAAAGAAGGGAGGTAGGGATGCAGGAGCTTCCCCGTAGCCGGGTAACATCGCGGCTGCATTACAGCTGCGTGAGAACGCGGCAGGTAGGGCTCCTGCCCCTCTATGCTGCTCTGACCCGCACGGGCGGTGTGTTGCAGCACACGGGATATCTCCGAGCATGTGCTCAGACTTCTGAGCAACTTCTGCTGTAGTTCACGGGGCGACGCGTTAAGTTGCCGCAAGCGCGATTCTGCCATGGAGCTGTGCTCGGTGTGAAGCAAGCAGCTGCGACTAGCTCGGAGACTGACAAAACTCCCCAACTCCTACACGCTGCTTCCCTCTTCCGTGTCTTGTGTGCAAGTGTCAAGTCACAGCAGCGCCGAGCTGTCAGGCGGTGAGGTGGAAACCTGAAATCCCGGTCACCGAGCAAACGATTCTCGAAGGAGAGAAGCCGCTGCAGGGCAAGAAGGGCACCTGGCAGGCTCGGCTGCAGCCTACGGCTCTCAGCTGGAGTCTTCGGGGACACGCGCCTGTCCCGTCACATCTCCGCTTGTAGGAACAACCGCTCTCAGGTCAGCTGAGCTGTCCTACTTGCCGATTCAGGCTGCTAAAGCAATGCTCTCCTGAGGCTGATGCGCACTTTGAAGCGTTGCCGCGAGACCCTTAAATTCGGGCAAACTCAAAAGGAAAAACCGGGTTTTGTTGTGTTGTTTTCGTTTTCCTTAATATCAGAGCTACACGGCTGCGAAACGCTAGCACAGACAGCGGAAAGTTGCGGAGATTTGTATTTATTTATTTATTTTTGCTTCATTCCGCGCTTTAAAATCCTTCAGAATCCTAGTTCAGAAAAGTCTAAGCTGCTGTACGGCCGTATGCATTGCTGTGCTATCATATATATCGTAATAGTCGAGTAGTTGTTTTCCACATGACTCTAAAAACCTCTCTATATATATATGTACACTTAGTTTCAAAGATAACTCAGGTATTTCTATATTATTAACGCTGGCATTTAAATAGATGTCACATTTCCACTACTTGGAATGAGCAAGATTTATACTTCTGTTGATGCTACCAGTCCACCGGACTGCCGAATCACAGGGGCAGTGTATAGTATATATATGGAATGAAACAAACCCCAGAAAGCTCAACAAATGGAAGTTTATACTAGATAACTAACACCCCTGGTCAGTATCCTAAACCTTTACAAAGCCTTCTGCTTGCTATTCTGTTGTATCTGCAGATTAGTGACCTACTTCTCTTCCTTGATAAATGTTGTTTCCCATACCTCATAAATTCGGTCAATTTAATACTTTAAAAATGCACTGGCAAGTTATGAAGCGGAAATGTTAGCTACATTATGAAATGATACGTTTAAAGGCAGAATTATAAAGCAGCCTTTCATGTATATCTGAAGGAAAAGGAGAAGCTGAACTCAAAGGACTACAATACGATAAAATAAGAAGCATTTGCAGGAGTACTACAAATGCAATGAATATGTTTTATGAAGGTAGTAACTAGAAATAGAAAAAAGTCTATCCGTATGTAAGAGACTACTTTAGCTCTTCCAAATCCAAAACAGAATGAGGGCGATGTGAATCATTAGCTACTACTTTGATAATACCCATATACCATCTGTGCTGTGAATACTACCTGTCTAATGCAAATCATGGTATCTCTTAAAAAGAAAACTACTTTATTTCCCATAGTCTGTCTTCTGTACACCTAAAAGGAAACATTCTTAGCCTTATACCTCTAAGACTAATTTTGATCTCATTTCTGCTGGTAGAAGTCCAAAATAATTAGACTCAGGTATAACGATTAACATCTTCTGCAGTTGCATTCCTCCCCCCCCCCCCCCCCCCCATAACATGCCTTTGTTTTGTCACAGATTTCCTAGTACATCTCAAAACTATCAAGCTTTAAGTAAACAAAACTTTAGCTGATATCACTTAGCACTAAAAGGAAAGAGAACAGTAAAGGGAAAGAATAATCATGTAATTCGGTCTTCGGCACCTGGATTTCTTCTCTTAACTTTCTTAAGTATCTCTCTTAACTTTGTTTTACAACAGACAATGTAAAGGGAAAGCGCTTTAGGAACAAGCAGCTCCTCCAGAAATGAGGGTCAGCTCCCTATCTAACTGCACTGACCCTCTGTTCCTTCCCTGTCAACTCCCTTCCTTCCACTGACCGATGTCGCATAAATGCTGATGGGAATTTTTAGAGATTGATCTCATAGATCAACGAATCTAACTTGTCCTTATTTTATTTTCCCCACCAGTACCGGTATAAGCAAGTCATTGCTTGATTTGGCTTAATAACGTCACCTCTGTGTTATTTACCTAATGCTGGAATGATTTATCACATTTGTCATTGTCATGGGAGGGAAAAAAAATACAACAGAAGAAAACCAAACAGCCTGATTCTACTTGCAGCGACAGTTTGCATTTCATGTCAGTTCTTAAAAGCTGGCACTTTTCTTCAGGAAAAGTCCTTTATCCAGGGGTAGGCTGGCATGGGAAAGTGCACAGCCATCACTCCTTGGGAGCTCTCCTGCACACAGCTTCTCTCAGATCCTAGGTGTGGTATCACCAGAACACAGCTCATTATAGACTCAAAATACCCTGTAAAATATCTAAGTCAGAGAGTACTAAGGAGGTTATAATGTAGGAAGACTTGCCTTTAAAAACCAACCCATAACAGTTAATTCTGACTCATTAATAGTTCCCTTTAATACTTCAGCCTGTCATCAAATTGATGTGAATTAGAAACCATGCCTTACCACTTAAAAAAAATCAACCTTCATTGCTTAGGTTTGTCTTTCTCACAAATGGATTCCTCATAATTGGATATCCACGAGGTTTATCTTGAGCTTTCTCGGTGTGGTTGAAGGCTTGGTTAGTTCAATCACTCACTCCTGCCCTCTAGGAGGGTAGGAGACATTGCTGAAATACTCTAAATAAGTACATATGAGTACATATAAGCCTTGTGCTTTAAGTGAGGTAATGGGCATTCTGAGTCTTAACACCTCTTGGCCTGTACCGCTGACTTTGAGGTTTGCTGTGTTTCCTGTCAGTGAGACTAGAACGACTCTGACTGCAGCTCTGGGGCATCATCTTGTCTCTGGGAGGTCGGAACAGCACCTCGCTGCCTGACCGATGGAGCATGCTCAGCTCTTACAGCCCACCATCCTTGAGCATTCGGGAATTCAAGGACATGCTATTTGAGGAATTTCAGTAGCACGGCGTAGCCTCCTGTTTAAAGACAGTGTAAAGCCAGTCCCACCCAAAGCACTGCTGGCTCAGCAGAGTGACAGAACTGAGGTGATAGAGCAGAGGAACATTCCTGCACTAAGCGAGTGCTAGGTTATCCAAAACATGTGAACACCCCATGTAACCCTCCCTTGATTATAAAACAGAAAGCTTGAGGGTGAGAGTTCAAACCAACCTTGTTAGGCAACACTTCAAAACAACACATCATCATTCAGGTTGATAAACACACCCATTCTTTTCTGTTGCAGAAGTCACCTCTTCTGCTACAGCTCATTGTGCACATCGTGTGCGCACACACTTTCCTTCAGCCTTGAGCTGTGTGCAAGACCTGTTGCTGACCACCAGAGAGTGGCTGCCATGGTAATGAAGCAGAATTCTTCATATTGCCTATTTGCAGAGCCCACCGAGGCTTCCACAGACAGTGACAGAAGTACCACAGGCAGGGTACACAAAGCTCTGATAAATAGGAATGCAGATGCTAAGAGTAAACTGAAATACTTCTGACAAGGAAAAAAATACCCAGCTATCAGAGGTGTTTTGATCTTTGCACAGTTCCACAATAAGACCATTTCTAGTTTACGAAAAATCTTTCTGCTAATCTTGCCAGATGTTCTGGCCAGCATCATTCACAGCATTCACACCCAATAGGACAAACAACATTCAGTTTTCATGTTTATACAATATCCAACACAATCAACATTGAGACCTTGAAAAGCCTTGCCATTATTCCTTTTTAAACGTGGGCTGGTGGATTAATCTTGCATACATTTCAGAGAAGTAAAACAATACATGAACCAAATTTCATTGTCCTTTACAGGCTTCTAAAGGCCTGGGAAAGAACGGGACAATTGCATTGAAGTTAGAAGAAACAATAGGTTAGGAGGCTTAGAGATCTCTCAGAAGCAGCTTAATAACTGCCACAGTTGCTTTAGTTTTTAACTTTAAAATGCTCCTCTCAGTTATGCACTTTCTCAACTTCAGCCATTCTACTTTCAGATCCCTTCCTAGAGAAGTGAATTAAATGAGCCTAATTTATTTCTTAAAGTTTGGCCTCCTGAACTCAGGGGTACCACAGCACCACACTGAGGGCAGCTAGCCCCTGACCTAAGTGTCTGAAATCTAACACTGGTCGTATTTACTTGGATGTAGCTCTCTGAGAACTTCAGCAGACTTAAAATTTCATCTAAAATATGTGTTTCTAAAACCAAGTGTAACATATACATGGTTATATGCATTTGGATGCATACGGGTTACCGGGATGGGATATAAAGCATCTGAAGCAAGAAGACATTCCAAGACAGATTGTATGCAGTGCAGGGAGCAGGGATGACAGTGTTTAGGCTTCTGCTAGGAGGTGGCACCTTGATTCTCTTTTGGTAAAATAGCAGAAAAGAGCTGACAGTAGCCTTCAAGCTTAAAGGTTTTGCTATTCTCTATAAAGAAGAGGGAAAATGCAGCACGGTATAGGAAGGAGCCCTTTGGAAAGTGTCTGCTTGTTCCCATTCTCTGCTTGAGAATCTTTGTAAATGGCAGAATTCTCCTGTTTCAATCAGGATTAACTGAGGGGAAAAAATATCAGAATTTGACAATGCAACTTTTTATAACCTGTATATGACCTTTGCATATTTCTAGTTAACCAAACAACTAGCAAGTTCTTTGTAGAGATAATGGTGTCTTTTTATTTTCAACGTTTGAAATAACTTTTCAAATTAATGATAAAAGCTAAAATGTATTACATCAGAAGCATACTGTACATGAAAGCATGCTACAGGTCCTTCATTTATAGTGACATCTGAAAATAGGAAAATGTAACCTAAACATCACAGATCGTCAGCCAAGAGGCATGAGAAGAGATCAAATAGGGCATGTAGCCAAATGCCCTTTAGTCACATAATGATACTCAGTTATAAATCAGTCTGGGGTACAACCATGAGGTAGTGATTGCGTGACTGAATTAACAGTTGTTTGAAGATTGGGAAATACCTGGAGTGCAAAAGTCTTTATTTGAAGGGGCGAGGGAAATAGAAATTCACATGACTGTCCTCTTTACTAAAAGAACTAAAAGAAAATTCTCAGACTTTCATTAATAGCTCTCAACTGTAGCTTTCCATCCTACATTCTAAAACAGTGGAGTAGTCCTCCTGAAGAGGATCAGTAATGTCAATGTAAATCCCCAACAAGAGCATCAGTGCTAAGGATTAAAATGGTTTAAATGTGTTGGCTTTGCACCTTTAGATGATTCACTGAATATTCCCAGGCCAAGGTGGACCAGTGTCTTACTGAAACAAGAGAAAACACAACAACCAAGCATCTCACACTTCAAGTCTCAGCACATTCGGATGTAGGAGACATACAGCAAAACATTTTAGAGGACTGGGACAGATGGCAAAGAACTGATTTATTTCCCAGGCAGTGATGTCAGCAGAATCAGAGCTTCAATACATAAAATTGTGCTGAGAACCGATTTGTAATATATAGGGATAGTTCTAATACAATTTTGGAGGGAACTGTACTGCAAATGTGGAAATTAAAAGCATCCTTCATCACTTTTAACTTCAGAGCCATCTTTAGCCAGTGAACTGCTCGGTAATGCATTCCTACAGCCTCCTTTTCACTTACATCCTCCAAGGTGAAGTGCAGGAAAAGTCCATTTCAGAGAAAGCAGATACCTACATATTATCAGGTCTACAAGAAAAAAGATGTATGTTTAGCTTCAGTGGGAAATCTATGCTTTATGTAAGTGTTATTACTGCTGTTATTGCTTCCAGTCTTAGCTACTAGAAAAGAACTGCAGCCATATCAAGAAACCTGATTTTATTAAAATCCCTTGCTTTTTTGGAAAGCCTCAACAGCACTGCTTTATGCAACTCTGCATCACAGAAAGTTTAACTATCTCAGTCTAAATTTTCAGTAACAATTGAGGCTCATGTTTTCTGCCCCAAGAAAATGGAATGGGGTGCTACCCCAGCCCAGTCTTCAAGCACCCAGAGTTTATTATACACAGAGCTACTTCAGAAGCAAAGCACACAAAAAATGGCTAATTTTTGTCCTAGTATGTATGTATGTAATGAAGACTATGGGTATGAGCAGGACCTCGAGAAGTCATGTAGTTTTGTCCTCCCACACAGGAGTGTTGATACCAGCATCATGTCTGAGGAAAGTCTATCTGATTGTTTTTATGTATCTCCCATTCCTCATAATGATGGAGAACTCGAAGTCTTCCTAGAAAATCCCATTCTGGACTAAAGTACCTTGATCACCTATCTTAAAATACGTAATCTAAATGATCTTATTACACTTTAAGCACATACATTCTTGCCACGTTCATTGAAGAATGCGTCTCTGTTTGCAGCCAGCTTCCACCTTAGAGCAAGTGTCCACTGTATGACTAACAAGCCTACCCAGGATTGGTGGCAGCTGGAAGTTCAACCTTTCAGATCAACAGAAGCATGCACGGGAGCATGGAAAATTCTAAATTTTAGCATTGTTGCTGATCAGTAACATACAAATAAGGCCAGGGCAGCGTAAGAGTGAGGCATAATGCTTATTCTGCCCATGGATGAAAATGTGGCCCCAGACATTTACTTCTATATTAAATGTGTGTTAAAATTGTTTTAGAGAACATCCAATTCCTGTAAATGTTATGGGAAAATGACATTTATGACTAACCAGTCTCCTCTGAGAAACATGATGTGTTTTTGTTGGCTAAATTCCATCTTCTGTCATACCAAAAATATTAACTAATTAAAGTTGAAAAAAAGTTTGTATGAATTGGATACTTGCACAGTCGTGCTCAGTTCTGGTCAAGACAGAAGCACAACTTCAGGTAAATCAGGTAGCAGGAAAGCATCTCTGCTTACCCAGTTGCCTCCAGAAGAGCATTGGTAAAGTGGAGGTCCACCTTGAATCTACACACTATAATGTTATATACCGAGAGGAGAGGGGGTGAGGAAATAAAATCTAATTATAGGCAGGAATTATCTATTGAAATTGCTTAGAGATAACAAATTTCAGACTGTTGTCTTAATCTAGTAGTAGTATGATTACTCAACCGAAAGTGCAAAAAGAAGGCTTAAGTGTTACACACTTACTTAGAGCTGAAGCGAATGACATGTATAGGGATTCAAAACTTCTGCAAACTCATCAGTTACTTGAATGATGGAGATTAGATATCTAAGAAAAAAAGCCAACCCTCAAACTGTTGGCACTTGCATGAACAGGAAACACAGCATACAGTGCATTACATGCAGTGTAATACTAGGTAGAAGTTGGCAGTGGTAAGAATTAACGGTACAGATACTCCGTACAGAGAATGCAAACACATACATCTGCCCATGGGGAATAGAAATGAGTAAAAGTGGTGGGAAAGCACTATTCTGTTTAGCCCTGTGGTACCAAGTGCTTTATGTCACTGGTGATTCTAAGAACAGTTCAACAACATATGGTCGAGCAGTAACGCTCTACCAGTAATAATTAAATAGTTAAACATTAAATACAAAGCTCAGGTTCATAAAGACACACCATCTCTCCTACTAATTTAATTTGTTCAAAATGAAATCACAGTGACACTGTCATTTACAATTCACAAGTTACACAAAGCATTAGTTGGCCTATTTTGTCTAGCAACAGTACCATTAAAACCTCTTTGAATTAATTCTCAAAGTAGCCTGTTACAGTAGGTCAACACTGCTTTTCCATTTTAATAAATCTGAAGTTCAGGCACAAAATTTTACTCTTTTAAGCTGAAAAGCAAAAAAAGCAGGACCTGGATTAGTAACTGAGAAGATCTGCCTCAGTCTTGTTGCTTTGACCCCTAAACCACATCTCTTGTGGTTCATCTTTCCATTTCCTTCAGAAAGCTTTCCATCTGCAAAACTATAATTTCCTGGCTGACGCAAAATTGAAGAGTTCCAAATTCTGAAAATACTTGTTTTATTTCTGACTTTACAGGCAGTTTGCTGGGGGGGGGGGAAGGAGAGAATGTGCTATGGTAATATGATAAAATCCCTATCACTATTAACCAGCAAAGCCCAAGTTATATTCCTGTGATACTGTGAAGTTATTCATCCATTTAGATTCAGAACAGAAGGGGATTAGCACTTGCATGCCACTGAAATGCCAAGAGAAACAGATACTAACTTCGAAGAATAATTAAATAACCTGAAATAGCTGCTACTAGAAAGAGGGAAGGAAGAAAGTGACATACATCTCCAAAATGTAACACACCAGAACGCAGACCACAGCTCATCGTGCCGTGCTTTCCAGTAGCTGAACTCTGTGAGACTTATTAAGGCTAACCCCAAGTAAAGCTTATTACTACTGCGGTCAGACAGAGCTCATTACAATTATGTTTCTCAGGATATGCAGTCAAGAAAAAAAAACCAACTAAGCTGCCTGCAAGTGAATAGGATAGCAACATCTTCACTCCTGTCTAAGAATCCCACACCTTCCTGTAAATCTCAGGTGTTGCAAATCTCAGGGCTAGCATTACAAGACTAAAAATCGATGGCCAGAATTAAGAACTCATCATAACTTGCAAATACGAGCAGTTAATACCACGATATTTACTTATGAAAGACTGATGACCTGATAGATGATTTACACAAACTTTCAGATATGGAAAGGACATAGTTCAAAATAGACTTTTCTTAAGCTGAGGCTGAAGATAAAATTTATGAGAAAATAAAACTGAATTCTAGTGCTGGATTAAAATGACTCCAACCAGAGTCCTAATATCTATATCCCTATCCCCCAGAATGATTTTTCAGCAGCACAGTAGTTGTGAAATCGTGGTCACAAGCAGTGTTGTTCCTACAGATTAATTAGGTTTTCAAAGACCAAATAATTCTGTTTACATTTACTCAGCATCACAGCTAAGTATATCTGGTTATCCATTTAAAATTTTGCCCAAGTTAACCCAGACCTGGCAACGCCATTCATCATATATATGACTTTTATTAAGCCTTTCAAAGCAAGTCAGCATTTTAAGCATCAGATAAAAGAGTGATTACCTCTCTGCGGTAGTCTGTGGAGTAATAAGCAGAACTCACGCTCCCCTCATTAAAAGTCCTCATTTAATACATTTCCTTATCAGGAAATCTGCCTTACAAACAGTCTCTTGCTGCTGAGACACCCTTTGCGGAGATTTGCATCCTAATATAAACTAATGATTTAAAATATCTATACATAAATAACATACTGGAAAAAATAATATGAAAGTAAGTGCTAGCATTCTGTTGGGAAGTGCTGACTGATTCAGATAAAGGCAACAGATTACACAACAGCTATGGTATGTTGTTGCCGCTGTGATTTCAAAGGCTTTTGACTTTCTTTATGACGAGGGGGAAAGAAGCATCAATAAAGATAATAAAAAGAGCTATAAAAGTAGCCAAAACATATGTCTTCATAAAAGCTACATATCAGAAAGTAGGACTGCAGGCAAAGAAAAGAAACGCGTAGCCACCCCAAGGCCAGAAACCCAGTTCAGCAAACCCAGATTTTATTGCCACAAACTGCAGAAGGCACAGACAGACTGGCTTTCTGCCGAAAATAAATACTTAGCTGTATTGGTGTCAAAAATTACACCAACTTGTAAGATTTACCAGAAATGATGAAGCGCATTTCTTCTCTTATTAAAAGCCAGACCGTGGCCTATTGCTAACTGGGAAGAATGCCTCAGACGAAGAGGCATGACTTCATCTACATTTAAAAGCTTTCAGCTTAGCATTTTTATTTGCATTGTACAGGGGGAAATTCAAGTACATGCTCAAAAACCTTAGAAGCAAGTTTCCCTCATGTTATAACCTGTAGAACCTCTGGTAAGCCATGTATTTAAGTGGGGAGATAACACGAGCTCAATAAAAAAATAAGTGCATTGAAAACTTACCAAAAAAGCACTACTGACATTCAAAATCTCAGTCTTTTCTGCTGATACAAATCAAAACACTGATACTCATCACAGACATACTAAGATCTCCTCCATGGTTTGGCAGAAGAGATGATAGAAGTCCTGCTTAAAAAGCCAACACCTACTTCACTAGTATCCTAAGAGAATTCACCCTGCGACTGCTTAAGAAAAAATGCATTTAGAAATGATGATGATGATCATAAGAGTAACAATTAATTCTAGAATAAACTAAAAAGCTTAAAAGGTAAGGGCCAGGTGCTGCTAAGTGTAATGCTGCACAGCCCAAGACAACGCAATTGAATACATCATATCAAGGACAAGAAGCTATAGGATGAGGATGGAGAAAAGCAATTACAGTGAACAGAGGAGAGTTTACAATGACAGTGTATTTCTTTTAGCTAAAAAGACCGGTATTGCAAACAGGTAGGATAGTAAGACACAGTAAAACAATAATTCATAACAGAAGCTGCATAGTAAGAGTAATAAGACACTGCCCCGACTCTGTTTAACTACCTAACATTCATGTTCATAAAAGCAGTTTCCAGTGCCTGTTTTTGCTGGCCTGGATTCAGAAAGGGTTCCTGTAGTCCTATGAAGTCAACTCCCTGGAATTATCTGTGCATGCTTTGTCTAAATGATATACCTTCCTTTGTCTAAAATGAAATCACTTGATCACGAAATTCAACTGGAAATGAAAAGGCTAAAATATTTTATGGGATAGGGGGTGTCCATTCATTTTATTTCTATGTTTTTCTTCCCCTTTTTTTTTTTAAAGCCACCTTTTTTCTGACTTTTGCATGCTAATTCTATTGGTGAAATTGTTCCTTCAAATCCAACATACTTGGGTTCTTCAAATAGACCTGGCGGCTTTAAACCTTATGTTATGGCTAAAAACACAGCAGGTCCAATGTCACATCTTCACTTTTACTTTTCTTCTGCTTATGTGGCCAGACTTTATAACAGAAGACAAGAGAAGCCAGACTTAACATTGGCTGAGGAGAAAGTCCAGCAAGTATTCAGTTTCCATTTTGCAGTCCCACAGTTACCAAAAGCAAGTGCAAAAGCATATTTAATTACATATATAAAAGTAATAATAATACGCCCCTTTTCTTCTATTTAGAAAAACATTAAAATCATTTAACAGCTTCTAACTATGTTCCATAATTTGACTTCACTGAAGCCACGTTATAGATTTAAGGGGTTAGAAGTATTTTCTTTCAACGTATGCTTGAATGTTAAAATTGTACTTTATGTTTTCAATCAAAGAAACACTTTCACTTACCCTACAGTGTTTTGGAATGACCAAGGAAACAAAAGCTCTTGAAAATTCTTATCAGCTTATACAGCAATCCAGTTCAGTTACTAATAATTTAAGCACTTCTGTTCTAACAACCATGGGAATACATAGTTACTGATCACAGTTTGGGTTAGACTCCCTCAGATAAGTGCTCACTTTGGGCTGGAGCCTCACATGCATTGCTGAATCAAAACTTGGGAAATGAAGATATAGAACAAAAAATGGAAAGGAAAATGGGAAAATAATACAAACTGCACTTGTATGCAATGCTCACTGGAAGGACTTGTGGGATTATTCACTCAAACATCTGCCAACCAACTTTACTGATTTATTTATGAACAGCTTTCTTAGTTGTGCCATAAAATATTAGACAGCATCCCTATGAAAATTAGAATTGATGGTTACTGTATGGCCCAAGAGTCTTCTTTCTAAAGCAGTTTAAGGAGCATCAGGCAATGGAGCATTAAAGTTTTGTTTGTCCAGAAAGATATCAACTAGTTAATAAAGAAGTGTTGAGAAAGATTTCAGTTAATTTAGATATTAATCACTATAGCTAAATCTGCCTTACAAAAAGCAAGCTAAAATAATATACATGATAATAGCTCAAGTCTATTTTATCCATGTTAATATGTCTTAACTTCATGCACACACACAAAAAAAATGAGTCTGTTCCAAACGAAATTGTTAGTTGTGCTTCTGTTATGGTTTTTATATCTATGGCAACAGTAAATCATTGATTGAACTTCACTACTAAAGCATTCACAGACAAGGGTGGGGAGGGGAAGAGTGTTTTTTTACGCTAAAATGAAATCAAGCTAGCTGACATTAAAAAGATGACCCAAGCTTATGCACTGACAACACAGTAAAAAGCCGCCTTTGAAGATGGTGTAGTCCTCTTGTTCTGTCAGCCAGCAACATTCTTCTGAGCTCGCTTCACAAACCGCTCCCTCTCTCCTTACACCTTTTCGTGTCTATTTCCCCCATTACACTAATCTACTGTTGTAAAGACTTTGGAGCTGCTTGACATCTTCGAGATCAACTCAGTTTACTGTTCTTTCCCATTCCACCAATTTTTCACAGCAAGCATTTCATTACATGGAACGTAGAGAACTGCTGCACTAAAATAAAAGCTGTGGGGGTGGTGGTGAAGGTGTTAAGAAATTTGATAGTCATAGATTTCTATCTAGTATCCTCATCCTGCAGCAGGTCCAAAGAAGGGCAACAAGCCTTGTGAAAGGCTTGGAGAATATGTGCTACGAGGAGAGAGTGAAGGAACTGGGGCTGTTTAGTCTGGGAAGAGGAGGCAGAGGAGAGGTTCTTCCAATTCCTAAAAGGTGACTGCAGTGAGAGTGGGGCTGGTCTCTTCTCACTGGTGACAGGAAGAGGAGAAATGGCCTCAAGTTGCGCCAGGGTAAGTTTAGGTTGGATATCAGAGAGAACTTATGTACAGAAAGGGTTGTGAAGCACTGGAATGGGCTCCCCAGGGAGGTGGTTGAGTCACCATCCCTGGATGTGTTTAAAAACCATCTGGATGTGGTGCTCAGGGTCATGATTTAGTGGAGAGTGGTTAGGCAGGGTAGTATGGTTAGGTTGTGGTTGGACTTGATGATCTTTAAGGTCTTTTCCAACCTGAGCAATTCTATGATTCTGTGATTAAACCAGACAAGTCTGACAGACAGCTGCAGAATGGCAGGGGCTTCCTCTCTGCATGCACAAAAACAACCATGCGGCCTAAGAGGATGTTGTAATGTAGCCTATTAAAGCCCCATAAATACATGCCTCCAGTCAGTCAACAGCTAATAAAGAGCTGTGCAAAGGAGGCCATTATCTAAGCTCTTCCTGAACAAAAAGAAGGGCTGCAACAGGGACTTGTCAGTGGAAAGCTGTAAAGACTCCCTGCTTGGACATCACAATGTTCACCAGGGACAAATGCAGAACGGGAACGTTAGGCATCAGTACTTACTCCTGGAAAGTCCTTATCATACTTCAGAAAAAAAGGGAAAAAGAAAAAAGAAAGAAAAAGAAAAAAGAAAGAAAAAGAAAAAAGAAAGAAAAAGAAAAAAAAAAAAAGAAAGAAATAAGGAAAAGAAAGAAAGAAATAAGGAAAAGAAAGAAGGAAGGAAGGAAGGAAGGAAGGAAGGAAGGAAGGAAGGAAGGAAGGAAGGAAGGAAGGAAGGAAGGAAGGAAGGAAGGAAGGAAGGAAGGAAGGAAGGAAGGAAGGAAGGAAGGAAGGAAGGAAGGAAGGAAGGAAGGAAGGAAGGAAGGAAGGAAGGAAGGAAGGAAGGAAGGAAGGAAGGAAGGAAGGAAGGAAGGAAGGAAGGAAGGAAGGAAGGAAGGAAGGAAGGAAGGAAGGAAGGAAGGAAGGAAGGAAGGAAGGAAGGAAGGAAGGAAGGAAGGAAGGAAGGAAGGAAGGAAGGAAGGAAGGAAGGAAGGAAGGAAGGAAGGAAGGAAAGAAAGAAAGAAAGAAAGAAAGAAAGAAAGAAAGAAAGAAAGAAAGAAAGAAAGAAAGAAAGAAAGAAAGAAAGAAAGAAAGAAAGAAAGAAAGAAAGAAGGAAAGAAAGAAAGAAGGCAAGGGGCCTCGGCTAACAAGTGATTAAGCAGTGGAAGCTAAAGCTGTAGAAGAACACTATTGAAAGGAAATTCCTTCTCCCCCTTGCCACTCTATGCAATTGAATACACATCATATATATGAACAACAGTGAAGAATAAAAAAATTCTAATGCTTCATTATTTCAATCTAGGGTTTTAAGTAATTTATTGAATATCAGAACATACTTAATGTATAGATCAGCTGTGGAAAAAATCTAATTGAAAGGAGGCAGGTGTGTTGCCAAATCTAATCTTACCTCATGCACTGTAAAAGTACCTCCCCGACAAAAAATCTGCAAAAGAACCTTGTTATTATTTGAGATTTTTGGAGGCTTCTTAGTATTTTACATGAACAAATGTGCAACCTCATCACAGGTCTTGAACCATTGAAGTGTGTTGCATCTTTGCTAAGACTGAGTGCTAATATAAATTTGTAAGCAATGATTTGGGGAAATCATTGTGAAAAGTTTCAAGAGTCATACAAAGTAGGGATGCTCTTCAGTGCATCTTCAAAGTTTTAATATGAGACCAAATCTGAATCCAGTAGGGAGCAAGAAAGTTTGGCCTTCTTACATTCACAACCTAAACCCCTCTTTATCTCTTGACAGAAGATTTTTGGTGTGATACAGTGTAATAAGATCTGTATTTCCACAGAAGACAGACTGCGAGACATTGTTTGGTTTTTGCTTTGATGCACTGTTTAGAAAGCGGCATTAGTCAGTGCATCTAACAGCCTAGTGTGGGTACATTTCCTTCACGTACTTTAACACCTGTAAGGTTTAATGATAAACATCATAAAAGATCAGGATGGTTTATAAGTAGCTCAAAGGTATTAGGTTTATATAGCTGTAACGTATACCTGCCCTTGAGGGCTGCACTGATTTAATTTCTCAACCACTGTGATTATCAAAATAACCTGCACATACACACCTAGTCCCAGCAGACAGCCAAAATCAGCATTGTTCCAGAGCAGAACATCAAACGGCTGCATTGCACTGATACCTGTCAAAAGCTAAACACGTAATTAAAGATGCATAACTATGGAATTTTTAAGTGTTAATGATAACTATCCAAGCGTCCACTATGAAAGAATTCTGAGTAGAAAAGCTGAGACCCATAGGGTCTTCCTTATGACACTACAAGGAGAGGTCTGCTTCTAGTTACAAGTGAATGTTCGTGCACATCTGGCAGATGTCATAATATTTCAAGTGTGCTTTTAAATGCCTATTGAAATGGCTTGAAAATATTCTTTTATTTCCTCTCTCTAGACTGAAAAAGCTTCTTGAACAAGAAACAGCATATCAAGAAAAAAAAGAGAAGGAAAACAACAAGAAAATAGCTAAACTGAAAGAAGAATTGACTAAACTGAAATCCTTTGCTTTAATGGTTGTGGATGAACAACAAAGACTCACTGAGCAGTTGAATCAACAAAGTCAAAAAATTCAAGAGTTAACCACTTCTGCAGACCAAGCACATGAGAAACTCGCTTTTGCTGAAGCAAAAGCTCAAGAGCAAGAACAGAAAGCCAGCAGGCTGGAGGCTGAACTTCAAGTCCAAAGCAGTAAGGTTTCCCAAGATCAAGAAGCAATGATGGCCAAACTAACCAATGAAGACAGCCAGAATCGTCAGCTCCGGTTAAAACTAAATGCACTCAGCCGACAAATTGATGAGCTGGAAGAGACCAATAAATCTTTAAGAAAAGCAGAAGATGAACTGCAAGACCTAAGGGATAAGATAAATAAGGGAGAATATGGGAACTCCACTCTTATGTCTGAAGTGGAGGAATTAAGGAAACGACTGCTGGAGATGGAAGGAAAAGATGAAGAGCTCATAAAAATGGAAGATCAGTGCAGAGAACTTAATAAAAAGTTAGAAAAAGAAGCATCGCAGAGCAAGAACCTTAAAGGGGAAGTTGACAAACTCAACAAAAGAATTATGGAGCTGGAGAAATTAGAGGATGCTTTCAGCAAAAGCAAACAGGAATGCTACTCCCTGAAATGCAACCTAGAAAGAGAAAAAATGGTAACAAAACAGTTGTCCCTTGAGCTGGAAGGCTTAAAAGCTAGAGTTGGAGAGCTCGAAGCAATTGAAAGCAAGTTAGAAAAAACCGAGTCCACGCTTAAAGAAGATTTAACAAAGCTGAAGACTCTAACAGTGATGCTTGTGGATGAAAGAAAAACTATGAGTGAAAAAATAAAGCAAACAGAAGAAAAGCTGGAAGCTGCAACTTCTCAGCTCCAGGTGGAAAAAAATAAAGTGATGTCCATTACAGAAAAACTAATTGAGGAAAGTAAAAAGGCACTGAAATCAAAATCTGATGCAGAAGAAAAAGTGTCCAGTGTCACAAAAGAAAGAGATGAACTGAAAAACAAACTCAAAGCAGAAGAGGAGAAAGGAAGTGATCTTGCTTCCAAAGTAAATATTCTAAGAAAAAGACTTCAGTCACTGGAAGCTGTTGAAAAAGAATTTCTTAAAAATAAGCTTAAAGAGACTACTAAATCCAGCACTTCCCTGCAGCAGGAGAACAACAAAATCAAAGAGCTTTCTCAAGAAGTTGAGGGGCTTAAGCAGAAGCTGAAAGAAATGAAGGCCATAGAAGATGATCTTATGAAAACTGAGGATGAATTTGAGTCTCTAGAACGAAGATATGTCAATGAACGGGACAAAGCCAAGCTCCTGTCAGAAGAGCTGGAGGCTGTCAAAATGGAAGTAGCTAGGTATAAACTAACGGAAAAGGCAGAGTCCAATCAAGAGCAGCGTCTTTTTAAGAAGCTCAAAGAAGAAGAAGCGAAATCGAGTCATCTTTCCAGAGAAGTAGATGCACTGAAAGAGAAAATGCATGAATACATGGCAACAGAAGACCTACTCTGTCACCTTCGAGGTGATCATACAGTCTTACAGAAGAAACTCACCCAGCAAGAAAACAAGAACAGGGAGTTAGCAAGAGAAATGGAAGGCCTCACAAAAGAGTTGGAGAGGTACAGACGTTTCAGCAAGAGCCACAGACCCGGTGTTAATGGAAGACGGATTTCTGACTTGCAGGTTTTTTCTAAAGAAGTCCAGACAGATCCTGCTGACAACGAACCGCCCGATTACAAAACACTCATGCCTTTAGAGCGAGCAGTCATAAATGGGCAGCTGTATGAAGACAGTGACAATGAGGACAAAGACAGCAATGAGGAGGGGCAATCAGTGTCTTTCAGAAGCAACTCATCCATCGGGAATGCCATGCACAAGAAATTATGGATCCCTTGGATGAAGTCCAAAGAAAGCCACCATCAAAATGGAAAGATTCATACAAAGCAAAATGGAAACTGTGCACAGGCTGGTGACCTAGTGCTAAGCCATACACCTGGCCAACCTCTGCACATAAAAGTAACCCCGGACCATGGACAGAACACAGCAACACTAGAAATAACAAGTCCTAACACTGAAAGTCCTCACTCCTATACAAGCACAGCAGTTATACCTAACTGTGGCACTCCCAAACAAAGAATAACTATTATTCAAAATGCCTCCTTCGCTCCTGTAAAGTCAAAAGTATCAGAAGGTTACATGAGCCCAGAGCAAGCCATTTCTCCCATTACTATGGCTGCTTTTGCAAGATCTCAAACTCCTGACTCATGTGGTTCCTTAACGCCTGAAAGAACAATGTCCCCTTTGGCTTTACCAGGCTCAAGTTCTCAGGAACAAATGCTCTCCTCAGAGCCTTTGGAAATGGGAGCCAAGCATGCCGTTTTCAGAGTATCCCCTGACAGGCAGTCGTCATGGCAGTTTCAGAGGTCTAACAGCACGGGATCAAGTGTAATAACTACTGAGGATAACAAAATCCACATCCACTTAGGAAGTCCTTATGTCCAAGCTCTCACCGGTTCCAAGACCGTCAGCCCTTGTACCCCAGTGCAAGATAACAGAACTCCAGCACTAGCTAATGGAATACCCAGTAAGCCCACCAATAAAATCACCAGCAGTATTACTATCACACCAACAGCCACTCCTCTCCCACGGCAATCACAAATTACAGTAAGTAATGTCTATAACTGACTCTCATCCATGCTGACACCCTTACCAGCAATCCATCCTGTTTTTCATCCCAGCAAGAATTATTTGGAACGGCCCTTGTCCTATGGGAGAGATCTGTGCATGAACTTTACAACAGTATACAAAACTAACGTTAAGTTTTGCCTGCTTAGTGTTATCAAGTGTGCACTTACTGTATTATCTTCTAATTGAAATACAGTTATGTAAAATATCTAGTCTTGCACTTGTATAAATGCATCTTTATGTATTTCCATTTTCAAAATAACTCACATTACCTTTGACTGCAACTTTCCTTGGTGAAATATTTTAACATTACATAAACAGTAAATAATTGATTATTTTTATCATTGCTTGCAGAACATTTTTGGTTCCTTTGTGTGTGTGTGTGTTTGTATTTTTTATTTTATTTTACTTTATTTTGCATGTATGGAACAATTTGAATTAAGCCATAATATTGCCTGCTAACTTCAGAAAAGACTTAACTTGTTACCTTCCGTTTCTTCCAAATCCCTCCTAGCACTCTCATTTCAGATAATGATCATTATATCACACACACAATCAAAATAACATGTATTGTATCTTGTATCAGATTTACGATGCATAAATGATATGCTCCAGACCAAGACAACCACTTTTTATCCCCATCCTTTTATAAATCTGTTTTTATAGCTTCATGTAAACCCTAATTCCCTCCCAGTAAGGCAAACTTCTGTGTTTTGTTTTGTTTTCATTACAACAGAAAAATTACTATCGTTTAAGTACACTGTAAAGCAATTAACAGAAATACATTTCTAAGAGGTAATGGTAAAGGGAATGCATTCACATACAACACTCAGATTTCATTTAAGCTCTTCATTATCAGTCCAACTTGCTATATAAGTACACTGAAGAAGAAACAAGATTAGCAAGTGTGACCAACCATCATATTTTTCACATAATAAGCAGAGGAAGCTCGACTGAAGTAGTAAGAAGTAGCACTAGACCACCTCTCTGAACACACGGACCTCTAGGACCAGAGTAAATTGCAGTACCATACAAAGTACAGACAAAAAAAAGGTTAAGATATTTCAGTGATGGATATGGTATTATCGCATAAGAAAAGAACAGTAACATAAACAAGGCTGCCTCAGTTTACACGTGGGCCAAACAGCAAACTGTAACCTCCCAGAAGATATTGCAAGTGGTAGACTAGCTTCACATTGAATGTAAATCAAGCCAAAAGATCTGAAATGCGCATTCAGATCACAAAAGCTGTCTTGAAAAAAAAAAAAGTGAATTTGGAAAGGCAGCCTCTTATTCTAAAGAAATGCCCAAGTAACTTATGTTCAGAGGTGGAAGTACTGGAATTAATATAAAATCTCCTATCGATAAGGAAGTTTGCATGTAAGGACAAAGTTCCTATTCATTTCTTCACTAAACCTGTATCATTATTTTGCTTACATTATCTGGAGTTTAAAGAAAAAAAATCATATCATATCTGCAGTAGAATTTAGCAGCTGATTCAGCAAAGGACTTTGGCACACACTTTAACATAACAAAGGGACTTTTATTGGACAGGAATCCACATGGTTACAACTGTAGGCAATAGCTGATATTTGAAGGAATAGCTTCTATTGAAAAGCAAAGCCCACCACCCCCACACACTTCTTCTAGGTAAAATCTACGATAGGAAGAAAAATTATTAAGTTACAGATTTTGTGATTGGAACTCAATGTAGCAAATGTACTTGGAGGTCCCCTGATGATCTTTGAGGTCCCTTCCAACCTAAGCCATTCCATGACTCTATGACACTACAGCTGAGCAGCAGAAACTTTAAAGTCAAAATGTGGGATGGTGTAAGTCTAGCTTAATGTCATGAATAGCTTCAAGAACTGCTGTATCGGGTTATCAAGCTTCACAAGAGGTCCTTCACACTAGATTTGTTTCAGTTTACCATCACTGACTTGAAATGATTCTATGATTCCATGGGTCAGAAGAAATGAATGGTCTCATCCTGCAGAACATTGCAAGTTGGCACCCACCAACTTCAGCAGAAGTTGCCAATTGAGACAGTAGAGAGCACTCAGGCAAGCCAAGATGATAACTTGATTTTTATAATAAATTTACGATAACCTTGCCAATTATATGAACAGGTAACTTTCTTACATTCAGTTTACACATTATTACTGAAAGGCTCATCCAAAATTGAAAAGCAGAAGCAGTCCATTCAGAACGCATTCTCTGCATGTCTAGAATTTGGAGTACTGCATGTTCTGTTGATTGATACCCAAGATCCCTGCAGGGGCATGTTATAAGCATGGCCCTAGGCCAAAGTTCACAACACTCAGTACTTCTGCTCCTGTCTCAGTACTTCTGCTGGTGGTTTACCAGGAACTGTCCAATTAACAAAACACAAAGGAATCAGTCACACATTACCATTAATCCTCAAATAAGATGTACCAATATTATATGTAAGTAAACTCGCTACATTTCCTAAAAAACAAGCCTTGATTAAGGAACAATTATATCCCCCCCCCCATTAATTAATCTACCCTAACTGACTTCACATGGGAATTTTTGTCATAGATTTTCAACACATGAAAAGATACAATTATTACCTTGCCTAATACTTTTATTTGCAAAATAATACATGTTCATCCCATTCAAATTCCCAATACCTGTTTCAAAATATATAGCAGAGAAGAACATTTGCTCAGATGTACTTGCTGAGAGCAGAAACTTACACAGCTGTCTGAATAAAAACAAGCTAGCTCTATTTTCATCATAAGAAGAGAAAGCACAGCTTAGAGAGTGAAACTGCAAGTGTTTACAAATTTACTTCAAGCTGCTCAGATCAGCACTCCGTATTTCAGATGAGTTCTTTTTACTGAGAGGGAATATTCACCTACTTGCTTATCAGGCAAAGAAAGAACAGTGCAAGAGAAAAATTAAATGACATGTCTGAAAAATGATTTAAACACTGGACATAAACACCAAGCATAACTGTATTACATTTCAATCAACCAAGGCAGTTTTTTCCAGGACTCAGATGCACTCCAAGTGGTAAGTACTGCTGTTCTAATACTGGAAGGTAAGACACTTCAGTTTTCAGAGTTTGCCCAAAAGCCTAAAATTCAACAGGTACTTACAACAGTGATATAAATAAATATTAATGGGAATTACAGTCGCAAAGGAAAAAAAAAGAAAACCAAACCACTAAGTAGGGTATACCTGAGGGATTAAACAGTGAAACAGAGCATAAGAACAGTTTTCATCAGATCACAGTATCAGGCCATCCCTTTTCCCAAACAGCGTGCAGACACCTGCTCTCAGATCTACAAATCCAATCTCTCCACTGGATGTCATGTTCAGTCCTCAGAAACAGAAAGGAAAAATTAAATGATACAGGAAATGGCAGAAGTTATCAGCCCTCTTTCTCTTTTCAGTTTTAGTTCTGTAAGCAAGCAAAGGAATGCAAGTAAAGGCAGCGTCAACAATTCAGTGCTCAGCATTTCTGAGTCTTTATGTTTACACAATAAAATATTTCCTTTGAAATATTTATTATTTTTTTTGTCACAAAAGGGAGGACAGATGAGGGAAGGGAGGGGAAGGAAGGAAGGAAAAGAGACTAAGAGCTAATAATGGTACTGAGAGCAGAGTGCCCATCCGTCAGCTGAAAGGTATCTCAGGGTTAAGAAAAGAATCCCACCCTCAAGTTGCTAATTAATGAATATAACTGACAAAAAAATACAGGACTAGCCAGCTACACTTCCTAATTCAAAGCACAGTAGATAACATCAACATGGTACCTGGGGACCAAATGCAAGGCTGTAAGAAGTAAAAAGATAAGACTCTCCACTCCGCAGGTGCTGGCCTGACACATCAGGGTCTTCATACAAGGATAGGCAAAAGAAGTTACTTCCCCTCTTATCCCTACCACAGGGTACTGTCCATTTAGTTATGCTGATATTACTGCTCATGAAGTAGCACTGTGAATCAGATCAAGAAACTAACCTGGATTCAAACAAAAATAAGGGTTTACTTCATAGGACGGCTCAAACAAGCAGCTATGTCAGCAAAACTGCTGGGACAAGCAACAAAAGATGAGATCTCTTTATAGTGGAATTGCTGCCAAAGCGCTGGTCTTATCTTCTTAGATACCACCAGGACTGTCTGCAGAGATGCAATCTAGCACATAGATACATCACAAAGCACTCCAAATGTACAACCACCATTCAACAGTCCTCCTGACAGCCTCCTGGGATACAAAGAATTGACTCTCACTTTAAAGCTGAGAGGAGAAAAACACAGGGGAGAAGTGAACTAAAATCCAGAATTCCTTATCTTTGACTGTCTCACACTGAAGCTTTTATAGGTGGTGCTTTATGCCACAGAAACATCAACAAATGGGGTCAAACACAGAGGTTTTTTTACGTGTGTAGTATATATAAAGACTCGTCTATGTTTAAAATATGTAGCTAGTTTAATAATATAATTACATATATATTAATTGCATAGTAAAATATATGTCTGCATGTAAAAATGGGACTCTCGTTAACACACCATTAAATGTGACCTCCACAGAGGAAAGCAGCCTGCTCCCAGACAGAAAAAAGGCCCTGATGATAAAAGCACAGGGTTTTTTCCTCCTCCATGCAGAGTATTCTTGGACATAACCTGGTTACCTCTGTAAACTTCTTCAACATATATCATAACTTATATGAGAAAATATATGCTCACAGAGCTTTTGAGCTGATGATTTTAATACTGAGAATGCTTTCGTGTTAAAAAGTGCCTGTAGGTATCAGTTTAGTTCTACGTACCTTTGAGAGGTGGATATTTACAAACATACAAGCACATCCCTCCCTAGATGCCCACACAATCCATACAGAATGAGACTCAGTGTCAAGATTTCTACTCCACGAATGGCAGCAGTGATTTAAACTGTGAGAATTGATGATCTCATAAACATTTGTAAAATAATGTATTGTAGAACTACACCAACTTTTAAGCACCAGCAGAAACATTTAAGTGTCAGCACTGCCCTCCCATGGACAGAATTAATATTGCATGGTGGTGGATGGACCAAAAATGACGCCGTTTCTTCTTGACAATGGTCAGTGCCCTAATAGGGCACCTAAGAGCATTCCATCTCAAGAGGCATTCCATCTTAGTAAAGGGAAGGCTGCACTGCCCTGAGTCCAGGTCAGTCCTTCCCCTAGGAGAAATGACCCCCAACACAAACTCACCTTTCCCTGCATCTTGTCATCTGTCTATTAAACTACCTTACGTTTCAAGATTACCATATTATCCAGTGAAGATGTCCCATAAGAACAAGGCACATGGCAGAACTTTAGCAATTAGGAATTCCAATTTTGTCCCCGACTCTGTCCAACACTTTTTCTTTACCCCACCATCAGAAAGTAGATATAAGCTTGGGTGTTCAGCAAACAACACCATGGTGGCACATGAGTACAATTCATCACATATATGGAAGTTATTTCTAACCTTAATGTAAGTCTTTCTGTCAGATACTTCATGTTGTTGAAATCACAGGTACTGTAACAGGCCTACTGTCAGCAAAACAGTAGAAATCATAGGAAACTGAGCACAGAAGAGACCTTGGGACATTTTTCTGCCCATTTTCCTGCTACACTTTGACCTAAACCATGCCTGGCCCCTTCTGTTCTAAAACCTCTGCAATGATAATTTCTCAGTAACCCCAGGAATGTGTAATGGGGCTGAAGCTTTCTTGCCACTAAAAATACTGCTAATTTGTAAACTGAATTCCCATTGCTGAACTTGATATCCAGTTTTTGTTTTCTATCCTCCCATTGGAATTGGAGAACTACTTTCTCAGCAGCAGCCATTCACATATTAGAAAGCAATTAACATATCTTTCTTCACTTCTGTTTTCTCCAGGTTAAACAAACCCAATCGCTTTCCCACCTAATAGCTCAAGTACTACAGCTATACAGATCAGTAATTATTTCCCCACTGCACAGCTATTTATAATGGTGTGTGTTATTTCTGAAAATGCAATGCCCCAAGCTAGACAGTACTCTGGCTGAGGTCTAACCAATATTAATAAGGACTACTGACCCTGCTCCTTCTTACACATCTGAATATAGTCATGCACACAATCCAGTTGCATAAAAGGAAATACAGAGCAACTGAGAAATTTCCCACTGGATTCCTAGAAGATGGATGCCAGGACATAGTGAAAGAAAAGGAAATAGTCAAATGCCCTGTGCAGCTCAAGGGGCCCAAGTGAAAATTTCAGCCTAAAACATCTTGCATGGACACCAAAGGGAATATTTAGTTTTGCCACTCCATCTTAACTCATCCTCGCTTGCAGACCTGGCTTAGGTTCTGTCTGCATTCGGTCATCCAGGAATAAGCTGCAGTCTGGCAAGCAGCACGCTCTTGCACGTGCAGACATCTGGGTTTCTGTGTAAGGGCTTTTCAGCACCATCCCCTGGCTGCTTTCATTAAAGCTGCTTATGATTCTTTCTACTGCTCAAATTTGTTAAACTAAAAAAAATCTAAGGAGTGAGAGAGAACCGGATCTGAAGTTACTTCTCCTAGACACACTTCTACAACGACACCAGAAAGATAAGTGAGAAAGCCTACTGCAGAAGCGTGACATCTTCCCTTCTATTCAAACAAGTACAGTTCAAACAGGAAGCAAAGTATGTACCGCACTTCCAGAGCAAAGTGAGATTAGGACCAAAGGCAGAACTACTTGAGCAGCGCATAAACAAGTGTATACCCACATGCACACCTGTCTTAGCCCCTCCCCAGAAAACCAGCACTGCATTGTGGCAGAACGCCTGATGTCCCATGTCTGTAACTGATAAGTTGCCTCTGTGTCCTTGGGAAAGAATGAAGGGTACGTGGAATGTAAATCCTGGTATGTCAGAGCAAACCTTCACAGCCAACTTCCTGAAATTACAAAAGGGCAATTTCACAGTTGTGTGTGAAAATCTGACAGCTGTCACCTGTGAAGTTCCAACCCCTGAAATACCCACTGCCATCCACTGTGGGATAACAAACACCTGCACCCCATACAAGTTCTCAGGGTAATAGCCTTTCTCTTGCCTGCTCCTACTTCAGATGATTGACAGCAACAATAGAAGTCAATTTAAAACTGAAGAAGTTAAAAAACCTGTATGAAACAGCAGTTTCTTGTACCTTAGATAGTTGCTTTAACTACTTACTTAATCCACCCTCAAATTAGTACAATGATCCAAGTAGTCAGAAACAGTGTTCTGAGAGCACTGATGGAAAAGAGGAGTACAAAAGGCAGTTCAACCTGGTTTTTGAAGGATCAGTGTCGTATTTCCTCTTTGATCACTTAGAAAGGAAGCAAATAGAATTGTCTTACAAATGAGAACTCAAGGAGCTGTAACTTAACACCAATTATGAACACGGAGCTGGCAAATTCAAGAAGCAAGTGGATGGCAATGAAGAATGGGGTAGACAAAAAACCAATCCTCTTGATGGAAGAAATGAATTGGTTAAAAGGGTTGAAAAAATCTGAGGACATTCTTGGTGTGCACACAGACTACCCATAAATAGCTAAGAGCTAAATACCAAACTGAAAAGGCCACCAGTATCTTCATATAGTTTTTTAGTCACATAGCTCTTCCTAAAAAAATACAAGCATGTCATGTCTATTGTACCTGCATACAGGCCTTTAGACCAAGTAGTAGGGAAAGCACTAAGAGGGCTGTTCAAAAATCTTCACTATGCAACGAAATAAGTGAAGTCTTTGATATAAAGTTGCTTCCATGTACTTTCCAAACATATTCCACATAATTCTCCCCCCCCCCCCCCCCCTTTTACAGGTACAATCACAGCAGCTTAAGCACTTCTCTAGTCAACTGCCCCCAAATATTCTTGCAACTCACAGCAGAGTCACTATGTCAAGTAGCAAGCTTAAAAAAAATAAAGATGAGCCACTGATCTAGCTATACACATAATAAAAGTCAAAAACTTAAATATCAGCCTAAGTGTTTGCCTTAAATTTAAAGTTATTCACCCCTTTCTCTCTATAATTTGTATTAGGAATGATGAAGAAACCACAGTTTTTAAGAGATGAAAGAGGAGGGAGTGAGCTAGGTGGATAGTTTGTTAAATCGCTGCCTAGAACAGAAATCACTGTGATACAGTCAAATACAGTCCAATTGCAGACGTGCACGTTTAGTCATCCTAACATAGACACTTACCATTGGTATAAATCATTTGCACGGGGAAAAGAAATTGTGTTTTTTTCCCTTTCGTGATAACAATCTGAGTGATAACATGCAAAATTAGTTTTCAAATGCATCTCCTTTTTCAATTCAGCATTTAATTAAAAGTTTCAATTCGGCTATAGGTAAATAACGATGCATCATGAACCCACAAACTTTGCTGCCACCTAGGGGTAAAATCTTTCAAAGACCATAAAGCAAAGAAAAAGACAGCTTTCTCATTTTCAAGGCCAAACACTTCCCCTTCTCAGTGTATAGATTAAAGCTACAAATTAATACTTTCTGATTTCAAGAATAAAAATATAAAACAAGTTACACTGTTAGACCTAGTATCCATGTATCTCAATGTCTACAGTGACCAACAAGAAATGCTTCTCACAAAACACTCATGTATCAAGCAAGCAGGGCGACAAGTCCAGCTTCTAGCAGTCTACAACTTAGGTCTCTCCTCAGCTGAAACCTATCTCACATCTTTATGTTCAGCAGTCCTTGATGGACTTCATGAATGAATCTAATCTCTCTCCACAGAAATTTATCTAATCATTTTACCTGCCCATGCCAATGTGCATTTGTTCATTAGCAAGGGAAAACGCTTCCTTTTCCTTATCTTTTACCTGTCTTTTGATATCTTCTCTGTATGCCCTGTCAAGTACATCATTTGAAAGAGCGAATTCCCCTATTCACCATCCATGGACTAGGAATAATGCTAGAATTTTGTATTGTTTTTTCTCTCTTCAACCTAATTTCTAAACATATGTTTCAATGTATGTTACTACTCTTGACACAGAAGACATTCCATAACCAATCATCCTTGCTATCTTCCTCTGCATTATTTTATACCCGATTCTGAGCCAGTTCAAACCGATTCTGATTGGCTCAGACCTCAGAATTCTAGTTCCTTTCTGAGGTTGGATATCAGGTTGGATGTTAGGAGAGATGTCAGAAAGAGTGGTGAGGCAGTGGCTCAGGCTGCCCAGGGAGCTGGTGGAGTCACTGTCCCTGGAGGTGTTAAAGAGCCGTGTAGACGTGGCACTGAGGGACATGGTTAGTAGGCATGGTGGGGGTGGGTTGATGGTTGGATTAAATGATCTTAAAGGTCTTTTGCAACCTTAATGGTTCTATGAATCTATTTTCCCTTATTCATGATCCACTAAGCAAATGTGGATCATGAATAAGGGAAAATATATTTTTAACATTTCCATTCTCTCCTACAAATATATTCACTTTGTGTACGCTGTGGTCACTTTCAGAGAATGGGTTTCTCACAGTAAAATACAAGCTAAGTCTTTTCTCCTACTCAGGACTCAATCATGTCTTGCTTCTTCACATGGAAATTATCTGATTAATCACCCAGAGAAGTCAGAATTCACAGACTTTGAATGCCATGCCATCACTTAGCCCAAAGGACTGCTGTACTAGTCAGAGGGCTGACAGAAAAACTATTACTAGGCAGAGAATTTCCAGCCATTTGGATTCTTTGGTATTTATCAAACAAGCAGGTGAGTTATATTCAGTGTTACACTCTCATTACCAATGAGGGTAAGATAGTTTAGGCAGACAGTTCTAAGTGAGAGCAACATATTTAACTATATGAACTGGAAAAGAACAGTAAAGTGCTAAACATACAACCAACCGCTCCTGCTAACATGACCTTTTGTTTGTTCGTTTACTTCGAGATTACTGATGCGTTCCGTCAATCAGTTCCAACTCGGATCCCCAAACCAAAGCCAACAAATGCAACTAAACTACCTGTCAGAATCCCTTCTGGACATCTCAACAAGCCACTTCAAGACAGCAGTTCTGGAAAGCTACATATTATAAGGACTGTGTCTAAAACCTGCCTTCACAGCGGAGGGAGAAGGTAAATTGTTTTCTGTCATCTATGACGTGGGTTTAAGCAATTGAACCTTCATTTCCATTGGGGAGAAGTCTGAAATCATCCACATGGTCAGAATGTTAACGGTCACCAATTATAGGTGTATAGGTGTATAGGAATTATAATTCCAGAACTTGGCCCTTGCAGAGGAGAAACAAATGAGATACAAATCAGTTTCAACACGTTCCACAAACAGCAACACCAATTTTGTCTCTACAGATTTATGCAATAAACTACATGAAACAGGGTTGAACAAGGGAACGTTTCATTTTCAGTCAGTCTAGTAAAGAAGTGTTTCAGTCTGGGTGTTTCATGTTAGCTAGCAAAGAAAAAATGGAGAGGGATGGAAAAAAATTGACTCTTTTATAATGCATAGAGCTTCAAGAAGTTTTAAGTTCCTTGCTGTGCCAAACATCACTTTAGAAATATAACCTAAAGACAAACAATTCTCTCCTCAGTGAGTTGATTTGCCCCACTTGCGTTAGTGTAGACGTTACCTTTAGAGAACAGTTGCAAAACTGAGATTGACGTTGCTTGTATTAGTTATTTTAGCTGTCATCGTTTTATTGGAATACAGTATTTAGATTTCAGTTCACTTGGATCAGTTGGAACTGATCAAAATTTGTGTCAAGTGTAACAACACTTGTGACTGTAAAGAAGTGCAACTGTGTTATTTCGGACTGCTGCAATTCTGCCCCTCCCTTTCAATTGCCCACTAGCATGGAAAATGAACAGATACAGTCATATCTTCTAGTGAAGCTTATTTTTAAGCCAAATTAATTCTTTGCACAAGTAGCTCTCATTCACCCATGAAATAATTGAGGTACACCCTCTTTTAAAGACTTAAAATTCACTCAAATTTCCTTCCAGCCAAGACAAACAAAAAATATCAAATGCTAGAAGAGGCTCCACATTTGTTCTTAGTTTTTAGTTATCTGCAAAATAGCAATTGGTGTCCTAACAAGAAAATTCCTGACTATTTTATTGTTGAAAGTTAAAACTAACAAGGTACTATTACTGCAAGTAACTCTACCGCAGGAATTCCATAATACCAACTAACCCGAGTTACTGTTTTAGAATATAAGACTTAATTTATTTCCCTGGTATTAATGTCTCCCTCATTCTTCTTCCCCTAACAGAGTGCATTCCAACAGTCTAAATGGCTCAACTGATAATTTGTGGGAAAGCTCCTTTCACATAGGTCTTTCTTTAAGAACTGCCAAATCCTAATCCCTAAATAAAGCAAAAGCTGGTGGTGATCGCAACATCACAGCCAGAATTGGGACCGTTTTGCTGAAGCAAAGAGAGATTTTGATGCGTTTGGTTACCCAATTTGTTTCCCTTTTATTTCACAGCTAAAAGTTTAACTTAGCCACTGAGCCAGTACAACACATTAGCACTCCTGCGGGACTATTTTTACAAACCCACAACAGAAACCTATGGCTCCCTCAACAGCCTCACAAGAAATTCTCTATGGGTAGTTAAAAAAAAGTGAAGGTTTCAAAAGATCGGCCTACCAAAACCTTATTTCAGCACGTGCCTTACAAGACACATTTTGGCCAAGAACAGAAATCAAGAAAAGACTCTTCTACATTAAAAAGAGAAGCACTCCAACTTAATTCACTAAATCTACAGCTAACAGTAAAGTTCTGAAGCTACACGTGACATATGCTCTGGTCCAAATAAAGCTCATTGAAGCACTCTGTGATATGTTCTGCAAGATACGGAACATGTGTGCGTGATGCAAAGAAGTACAGTGATTTCCAAAAAGCAGCTGACAGCCTGGCATGCTCATCAGACAGATGAGAAGAGGAGCATCAGCACAGTAACAGATTTAATCAGAAGGGACAGCAGCTGATGGATGAGCCAAAGGAAAGAGAGAACACGCTCCATACACAGACCTGCTCACCAACAGATCCCAGCTCTGATTATGCAAACAAATCTCTCGATAATTGAGCTATGATGAACAGTCCACTTCTCAGTAGCTGCAAAGCCCACATAACAAACTGATGCCACTTGGCACCATTTGTTACCAGCCTACAAACAGAACATAAAAACTTATGGGCAAAAAAAATGAATTCCCACGACATCCTTTGCTTTAGAGCACACAAATGGTGGTACTGTCAGATCATCATCCACAGTACAATACTATACTTCATACCTGTTTTTACTACTGGCGTAAAAGAGTTTCCATGTCTTTGGCTTTGACTTGGGATGATACAACTCATTTCAACTTATAAGGGACATGATCCATACAGCTTTTTTCCTTAAGGATGTAAAAGACAAGGACAGATACTACAGTCTTATGGGATAAAGGAAGACAAGGAAAGCACAGAGAATGAAAGACAAGGAGTGGCAGCAGAAAAAAAGAGGCAACTGGAAGAATTTATGGAAAAGCAAAGGCCTGTACCCCTTCCTTAGCCTGCCCGGAGATGCAGCACACCCGTAACAGGCAAGAGAGACATTGTAATGCTGTTAGAAGTGCTCTGTTCAGGGAGAGACAAGGAAACAGCTGGTGTCTTACCCAGCACTAGACAAACTCCTCAGTATCCCTTCATCTCTCCTTCTAGTTCTGAGTAGAACACAAAAATGGTATTCAGTACTGCACAGCATTGTGGCATGTACTGGTAAACGGAAGGAAAGAAGCCCTGAAGTTACATGACTCGGGACGTGTGAAACACTAAGCAAAACTAAGAAATAGCCAAAAATCTCTAAAGACCTTCTACAAATCTCTGAAAGCAAAAAGTATGCTGAAGAAGTTACTGGGCGAGATACTTTAGTTTGTGTCATGTGGCAAGGTAAATAGATGGCTAACCCCTTCATGCAAGCATTTATGTCCCACAAGTGAGAGTAACTACCTTCAACTTTTAATACAGACTCTAAAGAAATGGTTTCTAACGATGTGGTCAAAATCAGACTAGGAATTACTCATACATCCATCTATTAGGATATGTGTTCTGTACTTTCATCCCCCTTTTGCAAGTCTGAACACTTTTCATACACTATTTCTCAGAAGCAGTGTCTTCCGAGTACAAGTTGCTAAAATAGAAGACACTTAACGAGGGCTGAGATATTGCGATGAATATTTCATTGGTCAGTTTTTATTCTAGGGCTAGTTGTAAGGGATTTGGCACGAGGTAGGTATTTAAAGAATATATTTTATTTTTTTCCTGCTTTCTACCCATCATTGTGGCGGAGATGCTTTTTAAAATAGGTCAGCAATTGAAGTCGGATAGTTTTTTTAAACAAACTATGTGTTTCACAGAAATAAACGTGATGAAATCTGTCAAAAGCTCTAGTGGGAAAGTATATTCTTGTATTTCTGCTTACACCGTACATTGCAAACCCTGACTTCCTATTTCTTGCCACTTGATCTTAAAGCACTTTATAGTGTCCACAAGACGTGGGACAAACTAACAACTGATTTCACATCTGCTGTATGTGAGGAGCAGCAACACCCAATAAAAATGTGTGGACCGTTTTCCTATTTAACTGATGGCTTGTGACAACATAACACAACAGCAGGATCCACATAAAGAACCTGTCAACAAGTTTGCAAAGGTGGGATCTGGAGATCAGAACGCGTAAGTGGTGTGCACAACATTCACCTGCAGTGTAAGTAGTAAAACATTCATATGGTATTTTAGGAGTTTGCTACATGTAGTGAGTTTAGCACAGGGCTGGATGAGACACCTTAGCAACCTTATAATTGCAAAAATCCAGAGGAGCTGTGTGCAACTGAGAGTTGGGGTCCTCAGCTCAAAGTCAGATGATTTATCCATTATGCCAAAAGTTTATCATCCAAGCGAATAAGCATTTTCCTGAAATGTTCTGAGTTTCTAAAGGAAAGCTGTGAATATTAAATAAAAAGCAGTTTACCAGCCACGATAAAGGTAACTTCTAGTTGGCATGGTTAGCACAAGGGCTTGAAGAGTCCTAAATACCTTAAGAAGAGCATTTGCCATGGGAATAGGAGGTGCTTGTAGAACACAGATGAGCCTGAGAATTAAAACGAAATGTTCAGCAGCCTCATTAAGGCTTTTGACCCCATCCTTACAATACCTATGTACAATTTCTCTCAATAGATTTTCCAAGTGCCTTTTCAAAGGAAATTGTCTGGCACAGGCTGCCCAGAGGAGCTGTGATACCACATCTCTGGAGGCACTCAAGGCCAGGCTGGATGAGGCCCTGGGCAGCCTGAGCTGGTGGGTGGCAGCCCTACCCATGGCACGGGTTGGAACTAGTGATATTTAAGGTCCCTTCCAACCCAAACCATCCTGTGATTCTACAACAAGACACCGGGTGTAAGAGCCAGATATCATCACCATTGGGAAGAGAGACAAATTACCCTTAACACTGTGCTCAAAGAGGGGAAGAAGAAGCCATTCAGCTCCTGTCCTTTCACAGCACATCACTAGAGTGGTGAGTCCACCCTCTGAGCACACGGGTGTTGCGCTCAGGTGCCACAGGTACTTCTCCCTCCGGAGGCTCTTCTTTGGGTTTAGGATTCCCAAGGCCTTACAGAACCATAAACGCGCTCATGATAACGGTCATCAAGCCACATTAAGCAACATCCTCTCATCAAGGCCCCGAGCTGCAGGAATTCAAGGAGCGTTTGGACACGGCACCGAAACACAAGGCTTGGGTTTGGGGTGCTCCTTCCTAGAGCCACCAGGTGGACTCGGTGAGGTCCCAGCTTGGGATACTCTGTGATGCTACGATCAGTTAAACCCAGCTTCGGAACGCAGCGCTTTACAGACTAAGTATCCCCAGGGGGCGGCCGCCCTCAGAGCTCACAGAGTGCCGCCTTCCTCCGCTCCCACCCCTCTGCATTTAAACTCACGTATAGCGAAGTTCTGGCGGGTGGCGAGAGAAAGAGGAAAACGTGAAGCGGGACGTAAAAAGCTGAGACTGGGAGGGGACAAGCGGGAACAGGGAAACCAGCGGGCAGGGAAAGGAGGGTTTAGAGCTCGCTCCGAGCTCGGCATACCTGGGCCGCTGCCTTCTCCCGCCGCCGCCTCCCACCACGGCTCGTCCAGCGCGTCCCCCATGCTGCCAGCGCCACGCGAGTTCGCCTTCTTCCCTGCCCGGCTTCCGCGCTTAGCGATCGGCGCCCTCACTTTGCGACAGCTTCGTAGACGGGCGGGCAGAGAGGCGTCGCAAAGAAACAACAATATACCAACTCCCCGAAGGTGCTTTACGACCGAGCAGGGCGGCACGTCAACAGCTATGGCGGAAGGGGACGGGGCGCCGCCGAGCAGCTGGTGAGTTGGGTGTCGCTGCGCGCCCGTCCGCTCCCTTCCTTGCCGCTCCTCCCCGGAGCGGGGCCGGGGAGCAGAGGGTGAGGCTGTGGCGAGGGAGAAAGAGATCGCCCGGTGCTCGCCGCCCTCTCGGTGCCATCCTCCCTCCGGGCCCGTAGGCCCCAGAGTGGGGCGAGCGCAGCGCATCCCATCCCAGCCCTTGGCGGGTGCCGGAGAGGGAAGCGCTGCCCTTAGAACGGAGCGGCCGGGCCGGAGGGATGGGTGCTGCCCCACTGCTAGGCCGTGGCTTTGGGCCGGGCCGGGAGCCTCGGTGCGGGCAGTTGGTGGCTTTGCTGGGTTTCCCTTCAAGTCTGCCAAGTGCAAGTAACAGCAGTACGTACTGGGCTGTTTATAGAATAGTTCTGCTTTTCTGCCTCCCCCAGCGCAGCTATTGCTTATAATGCATTTTACGTTGTGTCCCTAGTACACCAGTTAGAGACTGTTTCTTGTGTGTGTGTAGCGGTAACAGTGCTGATGGGGTCTCGGTATCGGACACGTCTATGTCTGAGGCTGTGTTTAATTGGGTTTAAACACTGAAGTTATTTTCACTGCACCCCACACTTCTCCACCTCCATATCTTCCCTTTATTCTTCTCTTTGTGCTTCTGCATTGTATGTAGTGCTGTGCTATTGCCTTGCTCTTTGTCCCTTCCACATAGGCACTTTGCAAACAGTGCATTGCGGAGCTGCTCCTTGCCATCGTTCCCAGTCTTCATTGTTTTGCTTCTGTACTTTAATGTGGAGGATTCAGAGTTTGATGCTCACTGTGCCCAGGCTTCTTTGTGCTTTGTTGTCTCTCTATGAAAACAACCAGAGCTGACAAGCATGCAGATGTAGCTGGTGTCTGTTCTTTGTCTGCATTGGTTCTGCAGATACAGCTCTTGGGGATGAAACAGCCCAGTGTCGTTGAGTAGCAAAGGGGAATGAACTAGAGTTTCTTTTTTGTTTTCTTGTTTAGGTTTTTGTTACAACTTCAGTGTTTATGAAGTGTTTTTACAAGTACAGTGTCTGGTACCATTATTTCTAAATAGTCCTGACAGTTGGTATATATAGTAACAAAACTAGGAATGGAGTCATTGACTGTTCGGTCTTGGCACTTTGGAATATAACATTGGACATAGAATAAGAGAATAATGTTGAAATATCTGTGAAAAAAAAACAACAAAACAAAACAAAACAAAACATACTTCAAACCTTGTTCATTACCAAAGATGAAAGAGTATTACAGTCTCCCAGAGTGCAACAAGCTGATAAAGTTCCTGTTAGGTATGAAATGCAAGGGCTGATTCTTGACCTAGTACTGCAGTATTACTATTCTGACTAGCACTGTTAAAAAGTAGTTACAGCAAATTTGGTGCTATACTATCACAGTGTTGAAGTCTACATGTGGTGTTGTGCACTAACGTTTCACATTTAAAAAGAAAACTAATAAAGCATAAAATGATGCACCTGTATGTCTGAACTCTGGGACTGAAAAGACCAGCTCTGTTTCCTTGTCCTATATTCAGTTCCTTAGAGGGATTCAAAGACAAATGTAATTCTATCTCCAGAGACTGTGACATCACCTGTAATGCAGACAATTATTGTAACTATAAGTAAAACTAAAATTTCCCCCTCGTTTCAGAAGGAAATAAATGATATAGATTTATTTTTTCTTCTTCACAATCTCAGGTAAGGACATACACAGTAATGAATAAACTTGGTAAGCTTTGAGGCAGATGCTTGTTTAATACTCAGTGATTTGGGAACTTAATCAAGTAGTATTTTTATTCTAAGATCTGTTTTTTCACAGCAACGGGTTGCCCAAGGAGGTTGTGGGTGCCCCATCCCTGGAGGCATTCAAGGCCAGGCTGGATGTGGCTCTGGGCAGCCTGGTCTGCTGGTTGGCAACCCTGCACATAGCATTGGGGTTGAAACGAGATGATCTTTGTGTTCCTTTTCAGCCCAGGCCATTCTATGATTCTGTGGTTCATTCTACGAATGGATGGTCTTTACTTTTGATTTAATACGGCTCTCGTTGAGGCTTTTTTTCAGTGGTCAGGGGGATCATAAACTAAACTCAGTAACCACAGCAACTAAATAGAAAGTATATTTCTGGGGAAAAATGGTAGACTTTATGTAGATGGTTTCCTGTGTTGGGAAGGTAAAAGATGGCTATAAAAATACATTGACATTAGCCATTGACATGGGAAATGTTCATAGGCATTTGTCACTTCCCCGGTTTTCTTTTAAGTAAACCACGTGTGTAATTAGAATGTGTTATAAAACTGTAGGCTGTTGTGAGCTTCTTCAAAGTAAAGTCATTTGCTTAAAATGCAGTTTAGCTCTTCCTTCCTTGTCACAAACATTTATTAGGGGAATAAAATAATCCAGCTTGGCACCAACATTTGATACCTGCCGTCTGTCTTAGTAGTTGTGATGGCATCTTGCTATGTGTGTGCCTATCGTCCTCTTTTCATGCATTCCCAATAACTGTAGCATGCAAAGTGGATGTATTCGATGTTCTAGAACACGATGGCTTTCATGGAATCATTACGATTGGAAAAGACCACTAAGATTTAGTCCAACAGTCAGCTCATCACTACCAGTATTGCCCACTAAACACAACCTTCAGTGCCACATCTACACAGTTCTTGAATACCTCCAGGGATGGGGACTTCACCACATCCCTGGGAAGCCCGTTCCAGCACCTTAATACTCTTTCAAAAAAGAAATGTTTCTTGATATCCAACCCGAATCTTTCCTTGCCCAGCTTGAGTCCATTCTCTGTAGTCTTTTTGCTGTTAACTGGGAAAAGAGGCTGATCTCCATCTTGCCACAACCCCCTTTCAGGGAGTTGTAGAGAGCGATAAGGCCACCCCTGAGCCTCCTCTTCTCCAGACTGAACAATCCCAGCTCCTTCAGCCACTCCCTATAAAGCTTGTGTTCCAGATCCCTCACCAGCTTAGCTGCCCTTCTCTTGACACGCTCCAGAGCCTTGATGTCTTCTGTGTATTGAGGAGCCCCAAACTGAACACAGTACTCAAGGTTTGGCCTCACCAGTGCCCAGTACAGAGGGCAGATCTCCCCTCTGCTCCTTCTGGCTGCATTATTTCTGATATGAGTCAGGATGCCGCTGTCCTTCCTGGCCCCCTGGGCACACTATTCCCGAAGATCATTGGCCTCTGGCTTGAATTTCAGAGATCCTTTGTAGTGTGGAAATTTACTCCAGAAACACTAATAGCATTACTGTGATTTATAACGTTTAGAGCCACATGCCTTGTGGGAATTAACCTTTCAGGTCATGGCTTATGTATAGAATGGGATTGTCCATGTCTTAATCAAAGCTTTGGATGGCTTCTTGAAATAGGCTGCAGCCATGGTAGATCTGTCTCCCTTCAGCTTATGTCTGATGTTGGCTTTTACTGCCGTTAGATCACCCGTCAGTTCATCCAGTTCTGCAGAGCACCAGGTCTTTAGTGTACATGTCCTGGAAATTCTTTATTTGTATTCAGGATGAACCAGTTTGGTGGTTTAGTTTTTCCAGCACTGATTGTTACATACACAGTTAGACAACAGGATAGGAGGTGATGTGCAATTTTGCTCGTGTGGTTTTGCCCCTCATTATTCTGTCAGTGAGTGGATATTTTCCCTTGCAGTCTGTAGGTCTATGAGCTCTGGGATATTATTTTCAGTACTGAAATTATCAGTAAATTATTGTAAGCTGTAATTTAAGTTAGCAACGGTACCCAATAAAAACAGGCTGCTGGCTGTGCCCCACTGCATGCTGGAAATACAAAGCGATGTCAAAAAGGGCTGGAAAAGAAACTCTCTGATGTGTTGCTAGGAAAGCATTTACTCTTCAACCTTATAAATTCTTTGAGAAGTCCTAAGTGATGCTAGCTGCTTGTGATATATATGCTTACACGTGCATAGGATTGAGGTTTAAATCAGTTTGTCAAGATCAGCGGTACTGATGGAATTTTGGTACGTAACACGTAACACACAGTGTCAAGAAGGTTTGTAGCAAGGAATTTAGTTAGTTGGGGATGCATGCCAATTAAAGAAGTAGACCAAACTCAAAAGCTCACACTCTTTTCCACAGGTGTTTGGAATAGGTAGCGTAGCGCTTAACATCTGGGATAGTGGAGGGTGGTGCTGAGATCACCTTAATGTCTTGATATCCCATGTGTATAATAAGTTTGTGCATCGTTACAAGGAATGAATTTTTATACTTCACTAGCTGTCCTGAATAAACAGCCATATTCTGTGTTTTGCTCTGGCTATAAACCTCTGGGTGTGTGTTTGGTTAGTCAGGTGGGTGACGCAGAGTCATTCTTAAGGCATGTGTCAGAGCTGCAAGAGAACAGTGAAGAGGATACAGGGAGGGAGAAGCTTTGCCTATAGGACGCATATATCTTTGCCATTGCTATTTTTCCAGTGAACCAGATCTTTGGTCACTGCTCTGTTACATGATCCTGAAATTCCTCAAATCATCAGCTGTGGTTGTCTCATTACTGACAGCATTGGGACCACTGAAACAGGCTGCAGGAGCTATCATGTTGTGAAGCAGTCATTTCTGAATGTGCATTCCTTCTTCTGTTGTCTTACTATGGCAAAGTATCATTACCACTTAACTCTCTTGTAAACTTGTCTGTTTTTGTACTTCCTGCACTAATATTGGTGTGTGTTTTATTTCAATCTAATACACACATTCATGTTGACAATACTGGAACCCTGTAGTTAAGTAAAACCTGAGTTTAACTAAAAGGTCCTTCCTCACTTCAGGGAAAGGGTTAAGAACTAAATGTTCCAAATCTTTGAAAGAAGTTTTCCATTTTCAAGATCATTCATAATTTACCTGTAAGAACTCTGCCATCTGATTTAGGTTTAGCATTTGCTTTGGATGTGGTGTGTGTATGTGGATGAAAACTGGCTGTCTCTATTGACTTGTAAACTAACACTGTTTACATTCTTATGACACATTTTCCAGCATTGTCACTACATTAAAAAAACAAAAACAAAACTGATCTGAACTTACTTTTTTCTCTCGTGTAAGTAGAATAGAATGAGAAATTGAACAAATAGCCTTAAAAGTAAAGGAGTGAAGTTTCACCTTTTTGTCATCATTGTTTCGGTAACTGGGCAGTTGTCCTATACCTTTACATATGTGTGTCTTTTTGCTTGGTAGCAGCCTCTCGTCTATGCAGAATTAAAAGTATTGCATTGTTCTATGTTTTTTGTTTTGTTTTTAATTATTTTTTTAATACACTCATTATGTATTGTTATTATAGGGAAAAAGATCTCGCAGAAGCTCTAGAAGAAGGAGGCTGTGATCTTGAAACCGTGAGAAACATCATTCAAGGAAGGCAGTTACCTGCTGAACTGAGGGCCAAAGTTTGGAAGGTAAATACAATCTTAAAAAGCAGGAAATACCTGAGGAGGTTATGTGTGATTAGAGGTGAATGATTTAATTATCAGCTATCCTCACAAACGAGCCAACTTGTTTCCATATACTGGAATTTGAATGTGTGTACGTTGATTCGGGTTTAGGATGTTCTTTAGTGATTCAATTTTTGAGGGCACTAAAATATTCAGAATTTTTTTTGTATTCTTCTTTCCAGATTGCACTTAATGTTGTAGGAAAGGGGGACAGCCTGGCATCCTGGGATGGCTGTTTAGATCTACCAGAACAGAATATCATTCATAAGGATTGCCAAGAGCTAATCGGTAAGTTCAGTCGCGTTTAGATCACCGATGTGAAAGCTGCTCTCCGTTGTCTTAGGGCTTTGTTATTTGAATTAAATAACCTAAATGATGTTTACATTTTGGAGGAAGATACGAGGAAGATGAGAAGCAATGCACAGAAAGTCAGAAACACTGTAGGAAGTTAAGTATCTCCTCAAACCCTGAGATGGCAGATGTCATGGAATTTTAAAGTAATGACTCATAAGTGATAGCAAATGTGGACACAGTCCAATAGGATGAAAACTCCAGGAGGTAAAAAAAAATAAATAGAACAAGTATCTTTTTTTCCAAGTTCTATCTTCTAAACTTTCCATGGTGTCCATCAAGTTTTTAACTGCCTAATTGTCAGTATTTAATCTGAAAAGCTGCCATAGCACAAAAGCGCATATAACCACTGTCTCCACTGAGGTAGGTGCCAGTAATTTTTCTGAAGTGTTGCCAGCTTTTTAAGTGAGAGTCTATGCAGAAAGATGCTTTGTAAGTAATGAAAGCTGAAGCTTTGTGTAAGTATCCAACTCAGCCGTGACGATATTTAAGAAGCCTTACTACTTCAATTACCAAACTGCTTTTATCCCAAAATGTTGTGCTATTTAATGGGTCCAGAATTAGTCTGTCAGTAAATAGGGGACATCTTAACTTTCCAGTTCCTCACAAGATTTATAAGTTGAACAACGTACTGCACTATATAAAAGAATATGTGTTCACGGTGTATTTTCTGATTAGCAACAGTGTTAAACCTAATTTAAAACCTGTTTGTAAGCAAATCATTTTCTTTTTATAGTTACCCAAGAAACTCAAATTTAAACACCTTTTACGAAAATAAGAGTAGATATTAAAATGTGATTTATACATAAAGACTAGAATTTAAGTCTCTAATCCTTGCTGATTTCAAACTACTGATATTCACGAATCAGCACATCAGTGGGCTTTTGAGGAACTGCAAGGTATGCATTATGAATTGATCAGTGCTGAAACTCAAATATTGTGGAGCTGAGCGTAAGTTATTTGCTGAGTGTATCAAATAGAAATAGAGGAATTAAAGGCTCTATCTTTTTGTTTCATTTAGATTCCAGTAAATCCTAACTTCTCACATTTTGTTTTGTTGTGATATTAAACATTTTAACCTACAGAGGTTGAAAAAGTCACTCATATTTCAATGCATTTCAAGAGGTATTTCTGTTAGTATTTAATCTGTGCTGCTAATTTTGGGGCTTTTTTGCTGTTCTCTTATTTTTCCCAAGCATACAGAATTCCATAGTGGTACAGTTGCACTATGAACTAAACTTATTCACTGTCTTTGAAAAGCTACTAACATGGTTTATATGTCTGTGCTTATTTCAGACCGGTTGTCAGTGCCAGAAGACGAGAAGTCAGTATTGCTTTTGGACATTGAGTCTGTTATTACTTTTTACTGTAAATCACGCAATGTTAAATACAGTTCTTGCCTTGGTTGGATACATCTCCTCAGACCTCTGGTTCACCTTCGATTGCCACGCAGTGATTTGTACAACTGCTTTTACGCTATCATGAATAAATACATTCCAAGGTAAAATGCTTTCTTCTGTCTGTATGCTGTTTTTAAGGGCCTTAGAAGTATTTTGTGAAGCAGTGTGTACGCTGGTATAGGCTACAGGAGCTAGGAGCTTTGTTTTTAGCAGTGTTGTCAGATTCCCTGATATGTTGATAAATTGAACCATTTTTCAATGCCTGTTGGCTGTAAATTCTTGATGAGGTGTCTTGGTCAAGCTGGGTGTGCTGCTCAGAGTTGATTACTGCAGAAGATACAAAAAAAATGGTTGAGAAAAATGTCTAAACAGGGCTGCTTTGCTGTCAGTAGAAATGTTGGAAGGTTCTTTTTGGAGTTATTTTTGGATATATATCCATTTCTAATGTTAAAATGTGGTAAGGAATTACTGACTGACTTGAATAATTGACCATATTAGCCATTCAAAGAAAATGACATGGAAGTCTAGAATCTTATGCTAAATTCAGTAATAGAACATTATTATTTTCACATTTTTTGTCCTGTTAACTTAATGGGAAATTAGAGATCGCTTGATAATTTCCAGAAAGAATCTCCACATGTAATTTGCTATGAATAATTTCCCTTCACTAACGTAGATGTACTTTTGTTTAAGAAAGTGAGGTTGATAACTCTGGAGATCGGTGTATCACATTCACATAAGCTTACTTTTTAAACACTTGAGATCTGTTGTTATTGCCCTATCAATAACTATTTTCTTCATTCTAAATACTACTTTATTTCCTGCCTGTTGAATTGACGTTTAACCACCCTTGCAAAATTACCACCCTTTAAAATTCCATTGGCTGCTACATGAGAATAATATTATTTTGAGCTCACAACACTGAGTTAACTATGCAAGGCTTATTTTGATATTTAAATACTTTTAATACTGCAAATATTTGAGAAAGGGTACAATACAGAAGTATTCAATTCTTTCTCCTGTCTTATCAGCATAGTGGGGTTTTTTGGTGTTTGTAGGTCCTTTTTGTTTCGGTTTGCTTTTTCTTAATTTTCGGAGGTATTTTGGTTTCACGATTAGTGCTTGTGAATTGTAATTTCCAACACAGTTCTCATATTATCACAGCTGATAAAGAATTGCTACTTTAAGTCTGACGACTGAAATTTTATTGGGGAGGTTCATGATTATTTTCACTGCTTGTTTTCAGGGATTGTTTTCTGAAGGGAAGACCATTTCACTTATTCAGGCTGCTTCTTCAGTACCATGAGCCTGAACTCTGCTCCTTTCTTGATACTAAGAAGATGACACCGGACTCATATGCACTCAACTGGGTAATAAAGTGAAAGTAGGGAAACATAATGAAAACTAAATTTATCTTATGCTGAATTTTACATTGCCAGTTTAGGAAAGAGTAGTACAAGAGATTACAACTTAGTAAATTGAAATAAATTAAGTGGCATAATGTGGGCTTCTTTGTCTTCAGTTGTATAATGCAAGGTGTAAGATCTTGTAAACATGGCATTTTTATTGTACTATATGTTGATAGGACTGTTTATGTCAGGAACTATGTGGAATAACTAGGAATGAGAACAACCAATATAGTCAAAATAGTAAGCAACCATAATGTGTGACATTAGTTTTTGAAGTGGGCTGTTGAATGCTTGTAGGTCTATGGAGAAATATCAGCACAGATCTTTCAGAATAAGCTTTCTAATTGTTTTAAGATAACAATATCCAATTATCCAATAGTTTAATTTTACTACTTAGTACAGTGCTACAGCACACAGCTATTACGCCTGCTAGAGCTCAGGTATATATATATTTCACCCTTCAAGAATCGTTTGTTTTCTCCTTTTAGATTCAAAACTGCCTTGATTGCAGATAGTTCTAAAGAGGCTTACATCAGAAAGGTTTTTGGTAAAGTTTACAAAGCAGGACTACTGAAGCAGCCAAATTCTCATGTTGCAATGTATCTTAGTATCAACAATAAAATGACACGATACAGCACTTGCAGAACATAAATTGAAAGAAGGCTTCATTACCGTCTCATAAGCTCTTCCATAGTCTTCTGTCTTTGGCTTTGCAAAGTTTTTTGTAACTCCATTCCCTATGCAAGTTAAAGAAGGCTAAAACAATGTATTAAACTATAAGGTTATGGTTTTGCTCGATTGTGTTTAGAAAGACTTTTTAGGCTGTTACCAGTTTTAATGTTAAAATGTATCCAGGAATAGAATCATAGAATCATAGAATTACCCAGGTTGGAAAAGACCTTGAAGATCATCAAGTCCAACCGCAGCCTAATCCAAACGGCTCTTAAACACATCCAGGGATGGCGATTCAACCACCTCCCTGGGGAGCCCATTCCAGTACCTAACCACCCTTTCTGTAAAGAAGTTCTTCCTAATATCCAACCTAAACTTGCCCTGGCGCAACTTGAGGCCATTTCCCCTCGTCCTGTCACTTGTCACTAGTGAGAAGAAACCTGCCCCACTCTCACTGTAAGAACCTTTCAGGTACTGGAAGAGCGTGATAAGGTCTCCCCTCAGCCTTCTCTTCCTCAGACTAAACAGCCCCAGCTTCCTTAGCCTCTCCTCGTAGGAATAATAATTATCCAGGAATAATTTTGTATTCTCTGACCTTTGGCCAGTTATGAATCTTCAATAGAGGAACTGAGTCTATACCTGCTTTTGTATATTTTTCCCTAGTAAACAGAAACTGCTTTAAAGTTTTTTATTAAAAGTATAGTGATTTATTAGGAAAACAAATCTTCTGTTTGAAAGGACATAGGGATATCAGCTAATGTTACTGTCTGACTCAGTGTCATGCTCTCTGATGTACAAGTTTAGAGAACAATCATAAATCTCATATTATGAGGTTACATTGAAACTCACTACAAACTTATGTAGGGCTTTCTAGTGTAGAAATTCATAAGCAATATTCAGAGACCTGTTGTGTCACCGGTCAGAGGCATCCTGACTTTTGAAAGCTGTTATTTTGTTGATACAAATTTAAGTGCAACAGAAAGCTCAGTAAGATGCCAATGGAGCCAGCTATCTACATTTGAATTAGGTGAGATTACAAATTTTATCTGGGATGCATAAAAGGAAATTTCTACCCTTTCTTCTATCCACTTTGAATTTTGCATTTCAGATAGTGTATTTTTAAAAGGGAACGTGGGAACAGCCAGTTTGTTTAATGGTAATGAAAATTTTCTTTTGCTTGCAAGTGTTCAATCAGTCAGCCTAAACTAATTGTAATATAATGTTAAATAACATCATCGAACTAATGTGTGACAATATTCAATTAGCCTCTTAACTGAATCCTTTTATTCTTGTTTGCTGAGCTACTTGGCTAAGCGTATTCTGTTATTAGTTTCCTGTAGCTGACTTAGCACAGTACATTTGGTATTGAGAGGCTGTGAGTTGAAAAGTGTTCCAGTCCGATTGTTGTATCACTGGTTGAATTTTCTCTGCTCGCAACGTCAAGCTGAGTTTGCCTTCCCACGAGGAATATTTATTCATACTAAAGCTGTAGCATTTCCATGCTGTTTCCTTAAGTATTGTTTTTGAGATTATAACTGGCTTTCAATATGTAGCAAAAAGGTGTATTTTCACATGTTTTCGTTTGTTTTTTTTCTTTTAGCTGATTAATATCTCTTAAAAATCTTGCTTGGATAAGACTGTTCCTATGTATATCTCTTGCTCACTATATTCTCTAAATTTTTAGCTTGGAAGCCTTTTCTCCTATTACTGTTCAACTGAAGTAACTCAGGCAATATGGGATGGTTATCTACAACAAGCAGATCCATTCTTTATTTATTTTTTAATGTTGATCATCCTTGTCAATGCAAAGTAAGTGGACATTTCATTCTTTGAAGCTTTCCTTGCTGACATTTGCAATTTATTTTGGGTTCATTTTGGTTTTACTGTCTTAATCTTTGCCTGTCACTTTGCTGTTTTCAGAGATGTTATCTTAGCACAAGAATCAGAGAAAGAAGAAATGCTAAGTAAGTACTTCACTTATACATCTCCTAGTGAAACATTCACCATATAGCACAATCCTCTTTGTTTATGTTTATTACTAAATAACCGAATATCATTTAGCTGTTTCCCCACTGATTTTTCTCATCAATACATTTCCTCACCTACTAATTCCTTTCCTCTTGTACTTTTGCTGTGCTACATCTGAGTTAATATTACAACTGAAAATTACAACTGTGAAGAGATACGAGTGTGGTAAAATTGAACTACTCTGCATCAAAGCCTTGAATTTGTGTCAGATAGCACTGTCTTCCTTAGAATGAGGAGTAGTTTCCTGTAGCGAATGAATCAACATTCATGTCATGCTTTGTTAATAAAATGTTGAAAAGATATTCAGATTTTTTTAGAAGTTAGAAATAACTTAAGATATGGCACATTGGCTCTTCTCTGTCTGAAATAATGATGCATTTACGTTGTTTCTATATGTACCAGAGTTTCTAGAAACTTCACCAGCCAATCTCGAAGTAGAGGATATAGAGGATCTCTTCTCTTTGGCACAATATTACTGTAGCAAAACTCCAGCTTCTTTCAGGAAGGTAATAAAGTAATTTTGAAATCCTCTTCTTTTTGGTGACTGAAAACTTCTGCTGACAGTATCACATTATTTAATCGTGATGTTTTAGGCATCTTTTTCATATTATTACTCTTGGCAGCATTTACTTTGAGAATCTTGGAAAGATAAGAAGTTTAAGCGGAATGTGTTGGCAAGAAGCTTCCCTGCAGTATTGCTGCTTCATTACTGGTGACCTTGTTTTGCAAACCAGGTTCTTGTAAGAACAAATGAAGTACAAATTCCATGCTGACACTGTTGTTTTGTAGCAGACGGCACAGCAGTCTTTGCTGTACTTGTAACAGCAAGCAGAAAACAAGTCGCTTAGCTGAAGTAAAGCTGTCATCACATGCTCTGTTCCTGCAGCCCTTCCTTACTCTAAGAAATCTGACTTGAGTGAATTCATGAAATAGATTTGACTATGCGGACAAAATATGCATATATTGTGTGCCCCCGGTGGCGCAGTGGTATAAGCTGCTGCTTGTGGCACTTAAGGGCCCGGGTTCGAATCCCCCCTGTGGCGCAGGGGGTAGAAGTGCCGCTTCGCTACACAAGAGGCTTGAAACCCGGGAGTTGGACTCGATGATCTCTAAGGTCCCTTCCAACTCACACAATACTATGATACTATGATGATATGATGATATTGTGCTTAATATTTTTGATATCGCAAACGTATTTTTACTTTGTGCCTTCACATTTAAAGACAGTGGCTTCAGTTAACCTTTTTATCCCTTCTTGCCTTTACAGGACAATCACAGTCTTTTTGGCAGCAGCTTACTGGGCCTCAAAGATGATGACACAGACTTGAGCCAGGCTCTCTGTCTGGCAGTTTCAGTGTCTGAGATTCTTCAAGCAAATCAGCAGCAAGGAGTCAGTATGCTGAATTGCTTTTCTCCAATTTTAAGAAAAATAGAGGAATTCCTGACTTCTGAGTGCAAACACACAAATAAATATTTGCTATTTCACGAGAAAGTATTCTTGTGCTGAAGTTGTTTCCCGTTGTAAATGTGTTGACTGCACTACCAGTAGTGTAGTACTGTAGCAACTAGAGCTACAGCAAAGGGGAACTTAATACAGATGATCTAGACCTGAGGGGTGGATGCTTGAAATAATTCACTGATTTGAATTCCTTTCCAGATGTAGCTACTATAGAGAAAAATTTTAAACCCACCACCTTTGAGAAAAATGCTGTTCTGAAATAATGGTCTTTTGTCAATGAGCTGCTTAAACACACAAAAAATGGATTCAAGCTATTTCCGTGGTAGTTCATTGCAGACATACTTAGATGCAGGGAACAGTATGTAAGATGTCTTGATACCATGCTTGCAATATTTAAAACCAATACATGGATAATGCTGTAGCTAGATCATAGTGTTTCTTCACTGCTGGTTTTATGTAGCAAATTATAGGCCTCGATTGGAGAATGCATGCATTTCTTTTCCTAGTACAAATAAAGTTATGCATGTACTTATGTCCCAGTAACTTAAATAGAATATAAATTTATCCATGTGTTCTGTGCTTAGTAGTAATGAATTGTTAGATTGGAACTTCTGAGCCTTCTTGTCTTGTTGATGCATGTCATTGTATCCACCACATTTGTTGACAGTAAGTGAAATAACTGTACTGCGTATTGCACTCTGTGATCTTTTCTGGTCTGTAAGCTTGTGTATCAGTGAGAAGTCACTACTAAAACACTGCTGGTGATCTGATAATAGTAGTATGGAATACTCAAAATTCAGTTTTCCAATAGCTGTTGGCCCATCTGAGGGAGGCTGCTGAAGCTTTGGAACTACTACTAAAATATAGTTGAATTATGTACATTCCTATCACAAACGACGTGATTTTAACATTTTTGTTAATAGGTAAAATCTTTCTCTTTCAGGACGGAGTGAGGTTCTTTGTAGTGGATTGTCGTCCTGCAGAGCAGTACAATGCTGGGCACTTATCAACAGCCTTTCATTTAGACTCGGATTTGGTTCGTATGTTTTTTGTTTCTCTACTGGTTTTTGAATCCCATGTTAAGTAGAAGGAAAGAGCAATGTTTGTCTTGAAAGAACAGCTTGTCTGGACAGCTGTAGTCTAGCTACATTACAAGGTTTCAAAACTAAAGGCAATTGGTGGTGCCATCATTTTACCAAGAAGTGTAGTCCTTTTATGAAATTGCAGTGTGGGATTCCAGATTTCCTGGTCTCTGGTTAGAACTGGAAACTCATGGAAGCAAAAGTCTAGACATCGTTGGAGAAGTCATCTCTTTTTGGCACTACGGTAGCCTGGTGGTAAGGAGCACACGTCCTGAACTGTGTGGTTGCTCCTTTAAAATGCTGGCTACATAGCATGAGAGAGGAAGTGCATTAATCTTGGGACCGGGATGTATTATAGACTAATTACTTTATTAAAAATTTTGCTGTAGTTTCCGTTTGATTATGAATTTCTAATTGAACATTCAGTCAGACTTCTGTCATTTTTCCCCAACTCACCTATGCTTCATTTCTATTTTAACCCTCTGCTGTTTCATTCCATACTGCTCCCATAAAGGCTCTGAATTAACTTCTCTTTACATACGGCACAGCAAGCTTTTCTACCTTTCTATGTTAAGAAACACAATCCTGCCTCTAGTATCTTAATCTCTGTAGTTAAGGTACTCTATTATTCAGTATGATTTGCACAAGCATAAATGTTTAGTGTTTGGGGTTTTAACTTAGATAAAACATTATTTAGGAAGAACCTTCCCAGCAGTACACAAGAGTGTTCTTTTCTAGACTTCATTGAACACCAGATTCGATAAAGTAAAAATAAGCATTATAAACTGTTAATAAAGCTTGTTAGCATATGGGGGAAAATGTCCACAAAAGTAATTTTTAAATTGGATGTTATTAGTTATTACATATTTAAGTTACTCTGTAGCATTGTGCATCAGTTGATATATTAAAGATCCATTGCAAGTCATGCCGCATGAATGTTGCCAGACTCACTTATATTATTAGAAACACAGTGTGAGGAACAAATTATAGAGAATAATCTTTGAGACAAAAAGCCATTAATGGAAATTCAGTGCCTTTTGTGTATTTGTATATATTGTATTTGAATGTGGTGCTCAGGGACATGATTTAGCAGAGGGTTGTTAGAGTTAGGTATGGTTAGGTTGCTGTTGGACTTGATGATCTTTAAGGTCTTTTTCAACCTGAGCAATTCTATGATTCTATATGCAAAGAAAATACAGTTTGCTTTAGGGAAAGATGGTGGGCAAAAACATCTGGAAAAAACACTCCCTGGCTAACTGGCAGTCTTAGATAGGGGCTAAATTTTACTGCATGCTCTAAGTAATAAAATTAGCACCAGCACTTGGTTCTAGGAAACCCTAGTTAAAATTCAGGCAAATGTACTGATGGCTACCCAGTGTGCTTTCTAATTCTTCATTTAATCCACTGAAAAAAACTAGGTAACTGTGTTCTTTTTCCCCTGTAAATCCAGTTACAGATCAACATTACCTCACTGATGTAATTGAATTTCAGATGAATCTAGAATGTCCTTCTTTCTCCATCTTTTTTTTGTAGCAGCTCATTGCTCTTGCATACATAATAGGCCTAAGGGAGACCACAGCCTTAACTTTTTGAGAGTACTAAGAACTCCAGGTATCTCCTTGTATTTCTGAGCAGCTTCTTTCCCCAAATCTTGATAGGGCAATGAAAAAAAGCCTTCCAAGGAGACAAGAGGAGAACCTTACTGGCACCTATAAGTTCTAGGTATTATAAAGGCTTCCAAAATGGCAAAGTTAGAAAGTGCTGTACTTGGTCATATAGAAGTAAGGGAAGTCCAGTCTCTCTGACGTATTCCCATCATTATTTAGTGTCTGCTAATAAGCTGAGAAACTGAAGTTGTATTTCTTTCTTGGGGAGTAGTTCTGTTGCATTATGTTAGTGTCAAACAGACTTTTTAATGCATTCCACAGATGCTTCAAAATCCATCAGAGTTTGCACAGTCTGTGAAATCCCTATTAGAAGCACAAAAACAGTCTATTGAGTCTGGCTCCATTGCTGGTGGAGAACATCTCTGCTTCATGGGGAGTGGCAGGGAAGAAGAAGATATGTATATGAACATGGTGCTAGCACACTTCTTACAGGTACAACTAAATTACTGTTGATTTTAATAGTTGAAATAAACTCTATCTGTATGTATGATTGATACTTAATGACAACGTATTTTTCCCTTTCAAATATGAACTGTTTTAACATTATTCAGATTTTGTGTTGATTTTTGTTTTAAAACAAACCTGCATTTGATTGCCACGCTTGCAGAACTCAATCCAAGGATGTTTTCTTCAGCCAAAAATATGTTTTCTGTTGCAGAAAAATAAGGAGTACGTAAGCATAGCCAAAGGAGGATTTATGGGTAAGCTTAATAATAACAACTTTAGTATTCATATTGTCTTAAGAAAATGTTGTCTTAACGTTGTTGATGTTTTTGTTTGGCTAGAAATTGCTTAAATGATTGGCAAATATGTTTCATTTGCCACAGTTTTGTTTTGCTCGGATCTGCGTTTAAGTATGCATGGCTAACTGTTACAGCGTGCCTGCATTTCTGATTGGTGAGAAATCAGTGCAGGAAGCAGGGGAAATTTTCTCATTCTTCTAAGTGTTCGTTCTTAAGTGTTTAGTCTCTGTACACTGCAGATCCATGCGAAGATTCTGCTTAATAATTATTGTGTTTTCTTAAACTGTTAATTCATCATTTCACAGCTGGTTGCTGGAATCAACCAGCAACCTACAACTCTACAGCAGTGGGGATGTCTGTACAATACGGAAGTACAGAAGTATTGCTAGTCAATATGTGCCGCTACCTGTAGGGTCAAAGCAACTACTTCGTTTTTGCAACTGCTGTATTCAACCTTTTTGTTTTTAAATAAAAACTGTGCTAATGCCTTTTATTACTCAAAAAAAGAGCAACACAAAAAGAAACCAGTTATAGCAGTATCTAAATATGTCAGCTTTAGTCATTCAGGCGGAGCAAAAATTGTTTCAGATTAGTCTTGGTTATACAGTATTTTTATCTACAGATTAATGCCACTGTAGTTCTGAACATTTTAATGGCCTTTTACAGCCCTTCAGCAGCACTTAGCAGATATCAACGTGGAAGGACCAGAAAATGGATACGGCCACTGGATTGCTAGCACCTCAGGCTCCAGAAGTAGCATAAACTCCTCTGTCGATGTAAGTGAATATTAAGGTCAAATGATTCAGTGGTTTCAGAGCCCCAGATGTACCCAACTTTTTCTTCATGTTCCTCCTTTTCATGTGTGAAGTGCATTACTGCAAGTCACAATTGTTCTTAGTTGTGTTCAATTTCAGACTTCATTCAGCCTCTAGTTGGTTCTTATCCTCTGGAAAGGAAGAGCCTACCTATAGAAAAGAACTGAAAAGAACTCTCCAAGAGTTCAACAGAGTTTAAGTAGTCATGCTCCATCAGAGTATACTAATAGACAGTGTGTTTGTGGCTCCTTTTTTTCAACTCTGGGAATAAGATACTCCAAAGGTGGCATAGAGTTTCATGAGACAGCTCACAGTTGTCTTTTCTCTACAACTAATGTGTTAGACCTAGAACTTGGATTTTAATTTGGATCCAATTTGGCATAAATGGAATTCCTTCTCTATTTTTCATATAGAGAGATGATTAGTAAGGTTTGTTAGCTTGCTTTTTCAGATTTTTAGTTCAGACCCACGTTGCCTCTGTCACTTGATAGAATTCAGAACATGTAATGCTGTAATTAATGTTCTGTTGAGTTTAATATCTTGTGATCTGTCTTGTCTTTTAAAGAAACAGGACCCCTAATTAAATTGCCTGCTTTTTTTTAATGATTAATCCTGAGAAGAGTTACTTTTACAGGGTGATTCTCCTAATGGTTCAAGTGATGGAAAAGGAGTCAAGTCCTTGGTGAATAAAATGACAGTTGCTTTGAAGACTAAATCTGTGAATGTGAAAGAAAAAGTAATTAGTTTCATTGAAAATACATCCACTCCAGTAGACAGGTGGGTCATTTATACCTCACTGTGGTTAGCAATGAGGAATGCCACTTATTTCAGGTGGCTATTTTATAAATGTGAAGACAAAAGTTACCTTACAGTTTCAGCCTTTAGATTTCTCATATAATGTGGCATTAGTATTCCAGAGTCTCACAGTGGTAGTGTTTGCTTGATAGCAGGAATTAAGACATAGGTCAAACCAACAGCAATTTTTAAGCAATCTTGTATCTAATCAAATGTACAGATTGGAGCTGGTGTGTTAGAATAATATTCTTTTAACTGTTCAGAACAGGAAGCAAAAAATTCTTAAATCACATTTGGTAGCACCTTTTGTCTTGTGAGGAGTTCAAGTAGGACGTATGTATATGTATAAGCCACAGATATCAACGACGTATTGTTTAATGCTAACGTTTTTACAGATTTCTCTGTCTCATGGCTAGCTGTTCCAAGGCATTGCTAAGGTTCTTTACAAGCAATCTCTTTGAGAGAGACATGTTGCCAGTACATTTCCATTGCTTCTCCGGGTTTTTCCCTTAAACCTTTTCTTTTTATTCTCCTTTTTCTTTTTCTTTCTTTTTTTTTTTTTTTTTTGGTAATTCTTTTGTTCTGCCCCAATTTGCTATAGAATACCTTTCAATATTCCGTGGCCAGACAGAGCAAGCCTGGAGCGGTAAGCTTGAGAATTCAGCAGTCTGACTAAAATCACCCTTGTCGTACTTAGCATGGCATCGCAGTATTTGTAAGCATTGGTTACACTGACAAAATTGCTCAGATATCTTCATGTTAATTCAGTGAGTTTTAATCTGTTAAAGCTTTTGAGAAGTACTACTCGGGACTAGAGGAAGAAAAGAATGCATCGGAAGTTCTTTCTTCTCTTGGGTTCTGCTCTATTACTCTTGTTTTCTTCCTCATGGTGGCTTTCTGCAGAACAATTCTTTTTCTGTTTAATTCTAGTTATCATATTTTATAAATGACTTGTACTAGTGAGATGACAGGAGCAGTTACGAAGGAGTTGTGGCCTCATAGAGACTACGAAAAGGACTTGCTTCAAACTATTCATAAAGTATCAGAACTTAAGGGGGTGGACTTACTCTGTAAGGAACCCATTCTGAAATTCTGCCTATAAATCTGGAATTTATGTGCTGTTTAGCATACACTGATAGGATACATTGATAGAACCGGAGGTACTCATTACTGGGAAAAGAAAAATGCTGAGGTAATAAGGTGAACGTGCCTTGAAACTTTCCCTCACCTTATTCCCGTAACTGCTGCATCTCACACAGGTGTGGAGTGCCCTCACGTTTGGGTCAGGTATATTACCTCATCATTATTTCACAAACCAAAAATGTGGTTTTGTGATAAGCGAAGGACCTTCCACAGCTGTACATACTTCCACAATCCTGCATAATCACTTAAGAACTTTGCTTATACATTAGGAACATTGTGTTACAGCTTTTTACCCTCGTGGACTGAAAAGTACCAAGACTGCTGCTGGGATTAACGGAGAATTAACATGCTTTGTGAGTTTTCAAGGAATTTGGTCCCCTGCTTTCCAAGCAGTTTGTACATGCTTGAAAACAATATTTGCCTGTAGGCAAAACCAATAATGACGCTAACCAGGGTCCTTGAAAAAAATAATGTAAAAAGTGCAGCTGTCCCAGTAGCTGATAGATTTTGTTAATTTAGAAATCCCAAATATTGTGGAAATTTTTACACCCATTTTGTTGATCCATTTTTTGAATGCTTTAAAATGTGCCAAAATTTCAACTTAAAACACTTTGTGACATTGGTCGACACAGTTACATTTGTTTTTGAAACGAAGAAGGTTTGATGTAGTGAGATTCTGGGTTATCTTACTTGCTTTCACTCACGGTGCTTATGTTCCTCATGAGGCAGACAGCATAAGAAACACAATAAACTCACACTAATACTCCTCTTTAAACTTCAACTCTGAAAAACGTTGCCCCATCCTTTTAATTGGATCCACTCTGTGTTTACCACCAACGTAGTTCATTTTGCGAGTTTGCCACAGAAGGGAATTGCATTCATTTTTTACTGGTGTTAATTATGGTAACTTCCATAGGAAGTTATTTTCTAGTTTAAGACTTTTTTTTTTTGAAGTGGCTCTTTCATTTCTCATCTTGACTAACTTTGCTCTTTAAACACCAGTAAGACCTTCCCTTAAATCCTCCCCGTGTAATTCAAGTCAACGTGATTTGAATGTGTTTCTTCTCACTCAATTGGTTCCGTATTCCTAAAACAAGTCCATATTTACAACAATCTACCTAAAGAAACACTGCCCTCCTGAATTGTCAGTGTCATTGATGCTTATTGTCTTAAGCACTAATTAGCATGTTTCTGTATGTTTATTTTTTGTTGGGGTTTTGTTTCTGTAGAATGCATTTTTTCCTGTTAAACATCTCCTTGTTTCATCTTCATTAATAAGTTTTAGTCACAGAAAATGCAGATTGCTTCTTTAAGCTTTCAAATTTGCTTTCGGATAGGTACATACAGATGTGGTACATACAGATGTGTCACATGCACTAGCGTTTGTTTCTGTACTAGTGGAGAGGTGGCCTCCGTGACTTGGTTCTACAGTATCACGTAAACAAGTGTGTGAACATACTCAGAACAGGAACCAGGTCTTGTAGTTGATAGGAAACGTCAGTAGATGTTGTAAAGGAGAAAAAGTGTTATAGAAATTGCAATGGGAGAAACAGACAGGTGTGTTTTGGGGTGATGGTTTTTGTTTTGAACTGTTACATGTTGCCCATTATAAGGGCAAAAATCATGAACTTTTGGGCATTGTTGTTTGGGTATTGCTTTTGTTTGTTCTTAAGCACTTGAATATTTGGAGGCTTTCTGAACACCTGAGGTCTTCTCATATTTGTTTCAAGTATTTCTCTGCAGCTGATCTGCAGAACCTTTAACATAACAGCTGTGACTGTCTTCACAGTACTCTGAGCTGGACCTTTAAGCTGTCTCAGTTGGTAACTGAAGACATATTAAACATTAAGACTCAGTTATGTTTGTGTCATCTAACGTCAAATCTGCAGAAGCAGATTTGAATGTGATTTCGAAGTCAGTATCTATGCAGAAATCCCAGTGATGCTGAGGTTAGCAGTATGAATTGCTTGACTAAGATTACAAGACTGGACTCATAATGGAGGAAGCAATCCTGACAGGAACTCAGAATTCACACTACAGTGAATGGCCTATAACACCCCCACTCTGAAATGTTTAAGGTATTTTATCTTTCTGAGGAGTGACCTATTTACTAGAAAAAGAACTTCTAGATTTGGTAATTAAGAGTCTTTGTCTTTTCCTCCATACCAATTTGGCACTGTATTTTATAAACCTATCCTTGATGTTCAGAAATACTTCAGATAGAACTCGAGATCTTCATGCTTGAAACTTCATAGCATGTCTTCAGTTTCCCAGTCTCTTAATGTATCTCGTCACTTGAGAAGGGGATCAGAAGTTCTTTCTAAGCGTTCCTTTTACTTTGTTACAGTACTGAGCCTTGCCAGATAACTGTGAAATACATGCTTTCACTAACCATTATGCTTGATGGGTCAGCCCCAGCTTCCTTGTAGGCAGCTTTATGGAAATCTCTCTTTTTCAATTGCACGGTTGCGTTCATATTTTGCTAGTACGTTTTGATAGGATTCATATCATCAGTTTGAAAGTTATTTGTCTTCTTCCCATCCATCCAATGCCCCTTCTTTCCTTTTCATTGCCAGCAGACATGTCAGCAGCAGTGACAGAGTAGGAAAACCTTACCGTGGTGTGAAACCTGTATTCAGCATCGGAGATGAAGAAGAATATGACACTGGTAAAGCAGATGATTTTCCTCTTGCTTAGATAAACATACATAGACATTAAGTGTGCGTAAATCATAAGTGCATATTTTACATCTTTGTCGTACAGTACGGCGTTTTTCCAAGTGTTATCATTGTTAGTGGTGATTTTATTGTTTTATCCACTTGAAAAATTACAGGTGAAACTGGAACACACAGCACAAGTAGCCATCCTGTGCCCAAACAGATGTGTAGACTAGGAATTGTTGACTTGAAAATGAATTAATTTAGGAAGATTAAGAAAAGAGATTTATAATATCTGGAGTTGTTTAAATGATCACTTGTTTTCTTCTATAAGAATTGAGAAGGAGCAAAATGAAGCGAGCTTTAACAAGAACAAGATACTTCTCCGAGTCCCATGTAGTAAAGTTTTAAGTTTGTGCCATTTTTTATCACAAAATATTATGTCAGAGTCCCTATGGTTTCAGAAAACCAGGTACTAGAAGCTTAATTGCTTAGGACGTGCCTACTGTAATGTTTTTTAGCTGATTTCTATTCACATTTTCTCTTAAAAGCACTATTAGGCCTGAGTAAGAAGAATCAGTGCAGTGTTCTAAATAAGCAAAGGCAAAACATGTAGAGAAATGTGTTATTTTAGTACAGAAGAGTACAAAAAGTGAAGTTAATCTCTTTTTTGTGAGGTTTTAGTCTGGTTTAGGCATTTTTGTTGTTTGCTTGGGCTGTTTTAGTAGTTAAATAACTGCACGCAGCTAAAATTGCAACCTAAGTGGCCCTGCTTGAGCCAGGGCGGTTGGAGCAGATGATCTCCAAGCAGATGTTTGTCCCAACCTCAGCCTTTCTTTGATTCCATAGAATGAGGGGGGATTTTGTCCCATTCTTTCCAATTTCGCACTTACTTTTGGTGAGAACCTTTTCAAAAGTGTGTTTGTAATTCTGGAAGAAAAAGATTTAACAAAGCATAGAAAATTGGCACTTTAAAAAGGGGGCAGTTTAATAAGTTGTCCTTGGAAGTTAATTCTGGTGGTATCTTCTACGTACATCTTACATTGCTTTAGATAAGTAGATTGCTTTAATTCTTCTAATGCAGCACCAAAAGTACCATTGAAATGTGATCTTCATGTTTGACATAAAAGCAGTATTTTACAACTTGCAGAAATTTCAGGTATTTCACAGAGGCCTGTGCCACACATTTGGGTTTTGAGTATCTTTTAGTCTTCACAAAAGAAGGTGAACCCAAGACAAAAATCTTCACTCATGATCCCAGGTTATTCAAGGTAGAAAGGACAAGGACAGACTGAAGAATTACAGAGGTAGCTTCCTAGCGTGAGTGACAGAGCAATTGAATGGCACATGGCATTCAGTATGAATTAATGTGAAGCGAGACTGATAGGAATGAACAGTTCTAGTTTCAGGTACAAAATGTTAGGCTGGTTTGGCTGTGTCCAACGAGTGGTAGGATAGTAGATTTATGGTAGGTCAAATGCAAACAATTAATAGGAAAGGAACAGAATAAAACTGAGGTCATTATGTCACTGCATAAACCTATTGTTCTCCCACACACTGAATATTGTGCATCTCGATCCTCTATCAGAAATAATGTGTTTGAACAGGAGGAGGTTCAGAGAGAGGTAGCAAATGTGAGGATGGTGTGAAATGGCTTTCACAACAGGCATAACTGAATATACTGGAACTTTTGTCCTGTAAAATACTCAGGTTAGGGAAAGAAAAGTGGCCTATAAAGTAATGGTAGACCTAGGAAGGGATCTACAGATCTCTTCAGATTTTTTCTCGTACAAGACATAAGGAGCCGTCAAATAAAGTAAACGATCTGAAAGCAAACAAGTGGGCCCTGGTTTAAAATAGCGTAGCTTCTGTTGTTTCAAGTGAATGGAAAAGTTGTCTGACATGTAATAATCTTTTTTCCCTGTAAACCACCACCTTTTCTTCAAATAGACGAAATTGACAGCTCTTCGATGTCTGATGATGATCGAAAAGAGGTTGTCAACATCCAAACATGGATAAATAAACCCGATGTGAAGTATAACTTCCCCTGTAATGAAGTAAAAGAAAATGGACATATGTTTCCCAGGTACTGGAGTTAGTCCTAAACGTAATGAAAATGTCTGTCTCAGTACACTTATAAAAATACGCTTGAGCACATAAACTATTCATGATACTACACCAGGAAATGAAGATGTGAAACAACCTACAACAAAATGCTACCGCCGTAGCGTTACAGAATGTTAATTATGTACAAAACATAGCATGAAGGTTGACTCTGTAAAACAACAAAGGAAGCAAAATGTTCTTAGCATATGTTGGCTTATTTTTCAAGACAAGGTAGACCCAAGTACCTTTTGCTTCAGTTTTTCCTTATCTAGCTCTCTGCCTTGTACTGTTTGCTCATCTTGCCCCTAAGATTCATTGACCTTGTTAAACCTGCAAGTGCAGAACATGATGCTTTAGGGGAGATCTAGATTAGATGTTAGGCAGAAATTCTATACTCAGATGGCAGTGAGGCGCTGGCACAAGGCTGCCCAAAGAGCTGTGGGTGCTCCATCCCTGGAGGTGTTCAGGGCCAGGCTGGATGGGGCCCTGAGCAGCCTGAGCTGGTGGGTGGCAGCCCTGCCCATGGCAGGGGGTTGGAACTGGGTGGACTTTAAGGTCTCTTCCAACCCAAACCATTCTAGAATTCTATGCTTACTGCATTTTAGCTTCCTTAAAAAGTACAAATCCTACTGAATATGGATGACAGAAAATTACAATGATCTTTCTCTTTCATCACACTCTGTTAATGTCTTTTGTTAAAATGGATCTAATAGGAACATAAAATCACATGTCATATGAAATGTGATCTGTCACTCAACTTGTACATTGTCACACACATGCAGTGCTTCTGGGAAGAAGCCAAAAGTGGGTCTCGAACTGAGTGGGAGAATGAGCAGTTCCACATTAGTGCTTGTATAGTGACAGGCAGTCACTCATGGCTTAGGTCTGATGCTCAACACATAGAGTTGCAATGCTGTAGATGAAGAGATGGCATTGGGGTATGATTGAAGGATGGAAGACAGAGGATGGAGATATTTTCCCTGCACTGTATGGCCAGGCTTGTTCCAGGGGGTTTTGATGTTTGATGCTGATAGCGCTCATAGCATTTGTGATGAGGTGATGCTGCAAACAGCTCATTCTCATTATGTGTGCTGATGAGGCTGCAGTGCTTGTTTAAAAAATGGTTATGATGCAGTAATCTGGGAAAACTGGAAGTGTTTTGTAAACATGCCTAATTGACAGAAGCATGAAACTGTTCCTTAGGTTTGCAGACTGTTTTATCTAGTTCTCTGTGTAATGTAATTGCCTTCTTTCTTTCCCTTCAAGTCATCTCCTAGTAACGGCAACCCATATGTATTGTTTGAGGGAGATCCCGTCGCGAAAGGGACTGGCTTACATACAGTCTCGACAGGCACTCAACTCTGTAGTCAAAATCACATCCAAGAAGAAGCACCCAGAACTGATCACCTTTAAATACGGAAATAGCAATACTTCAGGCATAGAAATTTTGGCAGTTGAAAGGTAAGCTACCTCTTAGTAGCACCGCTATCAGTAGCAATGATATACAGGATGATGTCAGCTGGAAATCAGATGTGTGCTGTAATTCCCAAAATCGAGTTGAAACGTAACAGTTTTTATTTAGGAGCAGAGTACAGCTTTGTGAAGGGTGGGATTTAAAGGGAGAGGTCTTTCTTCTGTGGTATGCTTTTTAAGACGTTGGGGTTTTCCTATATCTTACATAAGGGCCTGGTCTCAAACTCTGAACCCCTGAAAACCTGAGTTTTGAAAGTTAGATAATGCCATGATTAGCACTGAAATATTTAATGCTGGGGAGGATGCCAGAGGGATGTTTGCTTGTTTGTTTTCATCAGCAAAGCCTCCTGTTTCTCAACACTGCTTTAACAAAGCTGCTGACATCAGTTGGTCATCCTTTTCCTTAGTGAAAATGGTGAGCAGCAAGCACTCTGTTTTCAGAGTAAGTGGGAGATGACTTTCCTGCTTCACTAGGAAAGTTTCTCTATACCTGTTGGCTGCTTATAGCAAAATGAGTTTGGTATTATGTCCAACACAGGTAAGTTCAACATATTGCAGAGAGTTGTGCCGCTTGTTGGATTACTTCCTCACCAGCTTATTGACTGGAGTAAATAGAAAAGAGACGATGGTAACTTAAATTACCTGAAGATATCCGTCAGATTAAGCAAAAAGAAAACCAAGGGCTGTCATATATACGTCAGACATTGGTACCAGTAGCAACCTATGCCACTGGTAACTAATGAAGAACTTCCCCTTTCTAGAATGGTTTGTGAAATCCTCTTCAGTGGATACAATTTCACAGACAGAAAATGTCTTGTGAAAAATAGATGTTAGTCCCTCAGTAGGTCTTTGTTTTAATAGCTTCCCTTTCTCTTTCCCCTTTATCTGTTCAAGAAAGAAACATGAAAGCAAGAATTTCAGTTGGCGCTTGAAAGGTTTGTAGTGAATTAATGATGGCTTTTTTTTCTTTTGAAGGTATCTGATTCCAAATGCAGGTGATGCAACCAAAGCCATAAAACAACAGATCATGAAAGTATTGGACGCCTTGGAGAGTTAATAGCTAGAGACGCTGTAGAGAAGAGTTTATAAAGGAGAAGTGACGAAGATACTGTATGTGAACATGAGCTGATGGTTTCCCAACCGAATACTAACTTTGTGTTTTTTTCAGTTTACTGATGGGAGTGCCTGGATAGCAGGCTTAAGATAGGGTAAATTATTACCAATTTCTGAACAGGATTTTTAATTTCCTTTCTTTTGTAGAAATACGCATTATAAAGGTCAGTTTGTTTGATTGCGATGCACCTTCAATATGACTGATGTGCATATTTATAGGAGAGCGTGCTGCTGGGTTCCTACAAGTATGTCAATAGAACGAGGCAAAGCGGAGAAGCAGTTGAAGACAGAATGGCTTTAAACGACTGAGATTTGAAAGTAAAATACCTCCATAGCCTACAGTCTATAAATTTTAGTTTTGCCTACTGGGTAGTAACTTGAACTCTTAAAGCAAGGTTTGGATAAAGCAAGGATAAAATGTTAGGAATAGCGCTTCCTTACAGTCAGAAATGGGTAAGTGCAGCCTGGACTGCAGATACGAAGGGGGAGAAATGCAAACAGTTTGGAAAGCTAATGTTTTAGCAGTCCTCTCCACTACAGAGGTAAATAATTGGAATTGATTACGAAGGTATCTTTAAATACCAAAAGGAACCATGCGCAATAAACCTTTACTATAGGGTTGTGATTTCATTAATTATGCTAAACTTAACATTTGATAGGTTGAAATTGCTCCTCATGTGAGGATGAGTACATGCATTGAGATGTGTGTGGCAATTGAATACCAGTCATCTGGCTCCTGTGAAGCAAAATGTCTAAAATAGAAGTTAGACTTTTAACAGCCTTCAGTTCAGTGCAGAATTAAGTTTATGTTGACTGAAGGAGTGTTGAAGATTGAAGGTGTGGCTGGAAAATTAATGCATACAAATAAAGTGAAGAGATTTCCAGTGCTGTATGCTTGCAATAAAGGCCGCCTTCGTTGGTTCAACATTTGCTTATACTCCTTTAATAACTACCTGTAAGCTAGTGAATGTTTGAGAGAAGGCAGCTGTGTAATAGTGCGTTTCTGGCCTTGTACGTGGTACAAGAACGGATCTCTTGCTAGAAGGCCCAGCACAGGAATGTCCTTATGGCCGAGGCGTAGCATCTTTGTGGACATCTTTGTGGCCATTACCAAAAATTGTGAAGTTAAAATGTTAGGGGTTAGTTCTGCTGTATTGAGTATTTGAGTCAAAACCTGTGAACCGGTGCATCATCGGGAGAAAAATAAACTGACCTTTATAAAAGCCAGTTATCCTAAGTTATTTTACTAGGAATCAAGCTAGGGCACCTTAATTCTGGAACTAATCCCTTGTTGTTTTGTTTTTTTTCCCCTTACTATCTGAGTAAATACCATTAGAACTTGAACGGTTAAAGATATTTGCATGAAATTGCACCTGGGCCAACTCTCGTGTATTTCTAGTTCTGCCCAGCAGCTGTTGTATTACGTTTTCTTCTTCTTACTCCCTTCTGAAAATACCCTGAAGAGTCTCTGACTCCGTGCCTACTTCAGCAATGAGATTTTTTTCATGTAAAGATGTTTGTGTTACTGTTTATAAAACGACGGATGTAAATAAACCAGTACAATTTGAACATAACTTCTGACAGCGTAGCGTGGGATTCACTGAATCTACGAGCAGGTTTTCTTAAAGGCGTGTTGCAAATGGGAGTTGTAAGTGGAAGTCAGCTTGTTGTTTGCAGGAGAGGCGGCTGGATACGGATCATGGGGAGCTGCTGTCAGTAGCACGTGAATGTAAGTATACTGGAATTTCGACCATTGTGTTACATACTTTTGGATGAACTGTGCTCAGCTTTCCCAAAAGGGCAGGATGAGCTTTTGAGCAGATCACAGAGGAGGTACCTAAATTCCAGCCATCTCATATGCTTATATGCTCCCCAGTACAAAAAAGACAGGGATCTCTTGGAAAGAGTCCAGCGGAGGGCCACAAAGATGCTGAAAGGCCTGGAGCATCTCCCCTATGAAGAAAGGCTAAGGGAACCGGGTCTGTTTAGCCTTGGGAAAGGAAGACTGAGAGGGGACCTGATCCAGGTCTATAAATATCTGAGGTGGGGGGGGCAGAGTGGCAAGTGTGTGGAGACAGGACAAGGGGAAACGGCCAGAAACTGGAGCATAGGAAGTTCCGCATGAATGTGCACAAGAACTTCTTTACGGTGAGGGTGACGGAGCACTGGAACAGGCTACCCAGGGGATTGTGGAGTCTCCTTCTCTGGAGATATTCAAGACCCGCCTGGACGCCTACCTGTGCGACGTGGTGTAGGGAGCCTGCTTTGGCAGGGGGGTTGGACTCGATGATCTCTGGAGGTCCCAACCAATCCCTACGATTCTGTGATCCTGTGATATTATATTATGTATCACATGCACGTATTGTATTAACAGAATGCTGACAACGTACTGAAGCACATTTCAGATAGCCACGAGAGAGGGAGGAAAAAAGAAGCAGAAAACATAATGAAGGGAGAATTCAGAATTATATCATGTGCAGGTGAACTATAAAGTGATATGTCGAAGAGCCTAATTACCTGTCATGAGCTGCACCTGCTGTGAGAGGGGACTTCATATGTGCTGTTTCTGCTGCCACGGGCGCCGGTGGGAGAGGAGGCGGCCCACCCCGGAGTCACTGCACGCCATGCTCAACGGCAGCCGTTCGCTGCCGGCATCCGTGCCCCGTTCCGTTCGGTCACTGCTCTATTGGTGCGCGGTTGCTCCGCCCTGAGCCGTAGCCACGCTCCGGGACTGCGCGGCCCCGAGCGCATGCGCCCGGCCGGGGCGTTACGAGGCGATGCAGGCGGCGCACGGAGCCATGGCCAGTGAGTGGCGGCGCGGCAGGTCGTTTGGAGGGGCGCTTGTTCCTCACCCGGTGTTCTGCAGGCGGGCGGGACGGCGGCGCTGCGGGTGTGCCCTACTAATGGCTGTTGTCATGGGCGGCTCGGGCCTACCGCGGGCCTGCAGCCTGACTCGCTTCTGGTTGGCCACAGCTGGCCGGGGGTGCTGTCTTACAGGCCGGGCTGCGAGCACCTATTTTGCTGCTGCCACCCGCGGCTGGAAATGGAAACGTGGAGGCATTCAAGGCCAGGCTGGATGTGGCTCTGGGCAGCCTGGTCTGCTGGTTGGCGGCCCTGCACATAGCAGGGGGTTGGCTCTTGGCGCCCATTTCCCCGGCCAGGCATGAGTGAAGGATAAAAGGAAACTCTTCCCACATCTGGGTTCTTCTGGCACTGTCTGCTCTTCTGGCTTGTTAGCGACATTCCGGGAGATGGAGCCCTCCTGGCATTTGAGTGCAAAGCCAGCAGCCTCCCTTTGGTGCCTGCTCCTGCAGTGCCCTGCATGAGAGCTGGCAGGGTGCTGCCGTGTCCTCAAGTCTGTACACTGCGGCCTTCTCTGAGCCAAGTGATGATGGGTGTGTTGTTCCTGTGCCACTCTGCACTAAGGAGGCCATTTCCAGAGCCACACACCCACTGCAGAGCGATTGGAAGTGGTTTGTGTATATGGTGTCCACGTGCAGGCAGACTGACTCCGTTACGCGCTCATTCGTGAATTAAGGTTGTGAAGTTTTGACCCGGGGTAATTTCGCTGGGTAATCTCTTCTTTTCTGCCATCAGACTTCCGCCTGGCACTTATTCAGCTTCATGTATCTGCTGTTAAATCGGATAACCTTCAGCGAGCCTGCAGGATGATAAGGGAAGCATCAGCCAAAGGAGCAAAAGTTGTGGCTCTGCCCGTGAGTAAAGATCATCATTTACATAATGTATTAAATAAGTGTTTAAATATAATTTTGCATTGTGATTCAAAACACCCATACCTCAAACTCTTGGCAAACCTCTGTCTACTGTTATCCAGGCATTGCCTATTCCTGTTTCTCTCTGGATGTGCTTGGATGATTTAACTGAGACAGGGGAGGTTATGGTTAGATATTAGGAGGAAGTTTTTCGCACAGAGGGTGGTGATGCACTGGAACAGGTTGCCCAAGGAGGCTGTGGATGCCCCATCCCTGGAGGCATTCAAGGCCAGGCTGGATGTGGCTCTGGGCAGCCTGGGCTGCTGGTTGGTGACCCTGCACACAGCAGGGGGTTGGAACTACGTGATCATTGTGGTCCTTTTCAACCCAGGCCATTCTATGATTCTATGCATGGACGCTGTATGAGGCTCCAGAACAGAGAAAAACATCCTTGTGTGGAAACTCAGTGACAGCATTTTTGATCACTTCTGATTTACTTTTTTGGACTTATCTGTTTCTCTCTGTGTGTCAGAGATGATCTTCCCAGCATACCTGAGCATACATGTGCTGTGCCCTACAGCATCTGACTTGGGAGTGCAAAGTTCTGTTCTGGGTGAACTGTTGGTCTGAATGCTTTACACAAAGAATGTTTTTCCTCCCACTCTCACAAGCAAAACATTAAGCAACCTTCCCTTCTTCTTTGCGCCAACACAGCTCTTCTATTGCAAAAATGACCTTTGATTATTCTGTCTGGGCCTCATAAATTGTCTATTACTTGCTGCTTTTGTCGTGTGTACAGAAATGGTAATTTCTGCTCATAGAGTAAAACCACTCAAGCAAAAGCCCGTTTTCTTCTACCTGGGAAGGTAAAGTTTGTACTGACGCTAAAAGGTGAAATATTCTCTTCTGCACCTTATTGTTTCTGAAGTCACGCTACATAAAGCAGCAATACACGCTGAGCACACAGCCTACACCTTTTTGCAGTTCAGTGGCTGTTTCTTCTGTGGCGTTAGCCTTCTCATGTTAATTATTTTTCATTTCCGAACCTGGAAAAATGCGGAAGAAGAACCACTTGTAATACTTATGGAATAACGGCAGAATCCATTTTGATATAGAACACGATTGAAAGCCATTCAAAGGTCTGGCCCTGCATTTTTCCCCACTCTGGAGAGCACGGGGTGAGATGATTTGTGCAGTCCGCAGTTCTGTTCCAGCACAGCCCCGTGCACTGCTGCAGCTCTTACACATCTTCACCTGTTCTCCTAAGTCCCTGGTTTCAGTGCCACTCGCACTGCCTTGCAACAGCAGGAAGATGAAGGTGGGAGCAGCTGGCCGTGCTTTTGTTTCCTTGTAGTGCTGTACAAAAGGTACAGTTCTGCTGTGGGGAAATGGTGTGTAGGTAAGTGATTGTCTTTAGCGGGGGAAAAGAAAGCATGTTATGTTTTAAAGTATTACGTGCCTTTTAAAAATGAAGAAATCATACTGTGGTGACGAGCACAAGAATTCCACGGCTTTGAGATTTTAACTCAATTCGTTTATCATTGTAGGAATGCTTTAATTCTCCATACGGAACCCAATACTTTAAGGAATATGCAGAGAAGATCCCCGGAGAATCAACGCAGAAGCTCTCAGAAGTTGCAAAGGAGTGCAGCATATATCTCATTGGAGGTAGTTTCTTCCTAGCGACTGCTTCCACCGGGGGGTGAATGGGCAAATGTCTGCTGATGCAATTGAATCAACACTCCTTAGAATGCAGCGGGGTGGATAAATCTTTGTTATCTACATTCTAAAGGATCCATTCCGGAAGAGGATGGTGGAAAGCTGTATAATACGTGTACTGTCTTTGGTCCTGACGGCGCTATATTGGCAAAGCACAGGAAGGTAAGATGGTGAAGTGCCATTATTATGTTCCTCATCCACGTGGCCAGTATTATAGGCTCCAACACCACGTTGAGAAATTATTGATATTGTAATTGCAGATTCATTTGTTTGACATTAATGTTCCTGGGAAGATACAGTTCAAGGAGTCTGAAACACTGAGTCCAGGCGATAGTTTCTCCATGTTTGATACTCGTGAGTATAAGACAAACCTTTCCTACTGTCATTGCAGAGCTCTCTTCCCTCTCATCTCTCCCCAGGAATGGGTTTTTACACTGTCAGGTTTATATTCGCCATTTGGCAACAATAGCAAATATAATCCAAGTGTGGGGGTTAGTTCTGAACATCTTAAGAAAGGCAACGTGATTGAAAAAGGACGGAGTAGAAGGGGATGAAGCATACCTGGCCTAATGATTTGTTGAAGAGAAGATACTGTCTCTTAATAGAGGTTACGTTTTTAAAGCGATGCCTATAAAACTTGACATGGAAAAGAAATACATATAGCCAACAACTGGCACCTTGTTTCATGTGAGAATGTTGTTGTAACAGAGGGAATCAACTATAAACTATAACTATCCCAATGCTCTCGAATCAACTACATCATATTCAAACAATACAGCTACCCACATCCCATCTTCAGGAATTAACACAGCCCCTTAACTGAGCTCTCCTAAGAGTCTTGACTCTCGTGCTGACTTTCTCCTCCTGGCGATGTGCGTGCCCTAAGAAAGTATGCAGCTGAAGCTTTGGTCCATGCAGCGCAGGTAGTGCTTTCTTTACTGCTGAAAAGTCTGCATCTAAATCAGAGAGGAAGACCTGCCTTTCTTTTCTGTGCTTGTGACAGTAATACGGTTGTTATTTCTGGTGTTTTGAGAACAGCGTACTGTAAAGTGGGCCTGGGCATCTGCTACGACATCAGATTTGCTGAGCTGGCTCAAATCTATGGACAGAAAGGTAAGGCTGGGTCATGCTTAGCCCTAAGGCCTGAACTAAAGGGGGCTGTGTCTAACACGTACCAAGAATTCCCTGTGTGTTCAGCAGCTCTTATCCTTGTCTGTTAACACAAAATGCAGCTTATGGACAGGATTTTGTTATTGAAATGAATATCTACTCTCCTTGAGTAAAGTAACAGTCATTTTCTGTTACATGGAGATGTACGTGGCCCCACACATTGCAATGTGTCATAGCACTTTGTTGGCGTAATCATCTGTGTGATGCATGGATGGGCTCGATTTGTTTCCTGACAAAAGTCAGCGAAAAAAGTAAGCTGACCTAGAGCTTCTGTGTGCAGTCACTGTAGGGTAAACCCTCTTCTCCTTAATGATGGCCGGGTTCTACTTTTCTTTAACAAAGGTTGCCAGCTGCTGATATACCCAGGGGCTTTTAATATGATAACTGGACCGGCTCATTGGGAACTGCTACAAAGGGGACGGTAAGAACAAAGTAACTGAGCAGGGAGTTTGTGTGTGGAACAGAACTGTTTGTGTTGTAGGAACCCCCTGCTGTCACATCTTTACACTTCCTCAGGCCTTCCACCTTCTGCCTCTAACCTTCATGTCCTTTATGATTTTTGGAAGGCCTACAGGAGGCTGGACAGCACATTCTTTGGCAGGAATTCTGTCACCTGCTTGGTTAACTGGTGGTTCTGGGGGAGGAGGGGAGAAGCCTGCTCATTTTCTTCCCTCTTTTTGTGAACACAGAGCTATCGATAATCAAGTCTACGTAGCTGCTGTATCTCCTGCTAGAGATGAAAAAGCATCCTACGTTGCCTGGGGACACAGCACTGTAGTAAATCCATGGTGAGTTCAGGGAAAAAATACCCATAAAACAATTGTTAAATGTTTTATGTGAGTCTCAGTTCAGTCCCACATCTCCAATTACTCCTAAAAAAAAAAACAACAAACATCCTTTTCTTTTTTTGTTTTTCAGCCAACCAGCTTTAAGCTAAAAGTAGCTTTACAGCACACAGTCCTGTTGGAAGCACGTTAGCCATTTTAGCAGTACTAAGCACTAGTTAAGCAGCTGCCCTTTTCAGCTTGCTTTATGGACTTTGTGTGGGGGTAATTGTGTAGAACAGAGCCATCTTAACTTACATAAAAGTATTTAACTTGCTCAAAGAACATCAGTTTGACCCAAGAAAGAACAGGAAGGATGTCTTCAACTAGACATTCTGTCTCCGCTTAAGCAGCAATAACTTTTCCCCTCGCATGTGGTTAATTGGGTAAAAGTAAAGTTTTCTGGCAGTTACTTTTCTAGATGACTGCAAGTAAACAGTTGAACGTAACAGCACCTAATGGGGCACAAAAGCATGTAAACATATGCTCCTACTAAAAGCTGATGGGATCTAAAAGCAGAAAATGTCCATCTTTGCTGTTCTTCCTGCTGAAATTGCTTCCTTCTCATTGAGGTATGTTCCATGTTCACATACTGGCTCTCATAGGCGCTCCTAGGTTTGACCTTTGGAAACGTGCTTATGTTAAGTATGTGTATATGCCACACTTAAAACATGCCACTTGTAAAGCATGGAAGCTGTTTCTATCACACAGAGTTAAGAATTATGATGCTATTTTGAGGACAGCCCCGTGTCTACAGCTGTGGACATCAAGGGTAGAGACTCCCTTTTATACAAACAGCAGCAGCTGATCTGATGCCTTGAGACTGCCTTAATGCTGTGAACAAATGTGCTTCACATTGCAGGGGTGAAGTCATAGCCAAAGCTGGGCCTGAGGAAACAGTTATCTACACAGATATCGGTAAGCAAAGGTTTTTGTCCTGCTTTCATGAGTACAATGCATAAGACTAAAGAGACGGGCTTTTTTGTTTTTTTTCTGTCTCCTCATTCATCCTGTTCCAGATGGAGCAATGTTCCCACCCCTTCTCATCCTTTATATTAGAGGAAAGAACAAACAGCAGCAGGACTGGACTGTTCCTGCTTCTTTACCTATGAGGAAGCTGCCACCTTAGGATAGAGTAAAGCTGAGGCTTCCTTTCTGGTTACCCAGTTGCTGTGCCCTAACAGACTCAATCACTGTGAAAGCTGCTCTTTTCCTGCCTTGTGTCAGCAAGTCCTTTTTGACCACTGTTCTAATAGCTCTTTCTTTCCCCTCCAGATTTGAAGAAACTTGCGGAAGTCCGTCAACAAATTCCTATTTTAAGCCAGAAGCGTTATGATCTCTATGGCGTAGAGATGAAAAAGTGAAGCTGGGTGAACAGGAAAGGTTCTAGTGGCACAGTAGCTGCTGCTTCCATCTTCAGGATTCCATTACTGGTTGCTGCACAGGCTACTGTGATAATGAATTGGGAACAAAATGTCTTACTGGTATAATTCTAAAATTGATTAAAGTACAACTTTAATTGACTGTATTAAACAGCCAGGATAAAGCTGGAGGTGAAATCAACAAAGTAGCAGTTAATCTTTTTAGTCATTACTGTATTTAGATACTTTTGTTTTGCTCTTAAGTTTCTGAGGCTTTTTAGTAGGATATAGAGAGGTGGGAATCACGTTCTCTCTGGAAATCCTTTGAAGTCAGCTTCAGTATTATGAACTATTCACTGAAGTATCACAGTATCGTGCGAGTTGGAAGGGACCTTAGAGATCATCGAGTCCAACTCCCGGGATTCGAGCCTTTCTGTGTAGCAGAGCAGCACTTGTACCACTCGCGCCACAGGGGGGGATTCGAACCCCGGGTCTCCAGTGTTGCAAGCAGCACTTTATACCACTGCGCCACTGGTGCTCTACAAGTATGACTCTTCCACATCTGTACCTAAACAACTCTGAGTTTCTTAAATGCCCGACTTCAAACCGGGCAAGCTTAAAGTTTAACATACTAAGCAACATAGGCCAAATTCTACTCTGAACTACTCAAAGATCATGCAAGAAGCAGTCAGAATTGTTACTATGCAAGAATCTGTTAACAGAGATCCTATCTGGAATAGCTGTATTAGATTCTTAATACAATTCCTGCTTATTGCTGAAGTGATGTTACTGTTTTGTTAAAGCAGCTCACATGTCACCACACCTTTGCTCTATTACTGCTTCCTGAATGTAACTTTGAATAGGTTTTAGTTTTGCTTTCTTGTGTTGTACTGAAAAGGCTGAGGGGAGTCAATCAAAAAGGTTAGAAAACTTGTTGCCTTTCTGTTCAGTGTCACAGAACACAGGTACCTGTATTGCTGGACATCTAAGTGCATTACTGCTACCAAAGGCCAGCTCCTTCCAGCTGCATGGGATAAGTGCCCCACTGCACTGCTCTTGCTGAAGAGATCAGCACACTGGTCAAAGGTGGCTTTAAAGAACTTAAAGCCAGTCTGTAAGTTAAGAGATTTTTTCTTAGCAGGAGGGCACCTTAGCGGTTCCATTTCTAATGAAAAAGCTAAGTATTGTATTTGCAAATGGCAGTTAATTTCCTTAAGTAGGAAGCAAAAAGAAGCACGTATGACTATTCACTCTCCACCTCTGCGCTTTTAGCTTTCACCAACACAAAGGGTGATCTACAGGCAAAAGGATACTTCAGATTACAAGAGAGGTCAGCTGAAAGCTTTTGTCTTGTTCTATCTAGCCACTTTTTCCCTAAACCACCTTACCTGTTCCTTCTTCAGCCGTTCTCCTCCCACAGCTATCTTCTTTTTCTGATGTTCCTTTGACTTCTCTGGGGTTAGTCAGCTGCATTGTTCAGAGGCCCCAGCCACCTATAGGGAAATTAATGGTTACATTAAGTTAAACCCTAAGAAGTCTTTCCCCTAAAAGCCAGGTCCCATCATTCCACTCAGTGATGCTATCTATTCCAGCAGCCTTTTGTGTCCGTGCTTTCTCAGTATTTTGGTGTGCACGTCGTACAGGAACTCTTAAGAAACACGCCATGGAGCGTAAGGTGAAATGAAAATTTATTTGTTGAAAAATAAATATAGAAAAATTGACATTGAGTCAAAGCTACTGCATTAAATTGGTGCCTGCCACATGCATAACAATCAGCATTAATTAAAAGGCCATCACAGGGGTCTGACTCCTAAACCACACCAGCTATCATATATTCGTTTCTTCTGAACTACCACATCTTCCCCCACCACCCCGACTCTGTACTAATATACAGCAAAACGGAACGTTTATCTTTGGAGGATTAAAGAAATACAATTCTCAACAGTTAACCACTTAAAGGTGGCAATGTAAGATCCAGTCTGAAATGGGCAATATGACAGAATCTGTGCCATGGACGAGCCTCCCCTGGAATTTCAAATAGACAGAACAAGTGAGAATGCGTAGTGGCCCACTTTGGTGAACGAAGCTGAAGAGGTGAGGTGAGCTCAGCCCTATTTGTCTGCCAGGAATCTGTGTCAGGAGTCTCCAGGAGGATTTACTCAGAGTCACTTGGAAATGATATCCAATGGACTGTGGACTTCAGGGGCTTTGTAAACAAAACGTACGCAGCTGGTTCTCAGCTAGGCAGCTAAAGCAGTCGATACTCAGTTCTGCGTTAGCAGAAGACAGGCACTTTAAAGTATCCACTTTTTGCGTGTGCACCAATATTCTGTTAAATACATAAAACCAGCCAGTAACAGCTCTGTTCACATGGCTGTGAAAGTAGATCCTAGTAAATCAAGGCACAGCTTTTAATCACCTCCATTTTGGCAAACTAGCCTCTGCATCTTAACACAAACGGCAGGAATTGTTTCACTGTTGGTTTTGGTTTTTAAGTAACAGCAATAATTGTTTCAACAGCAGCCCTCGACCTCTATTAAAAAAAACAAACAAAAATGCATTTCAAGGTAGGTCCACACGTATTCCTAGCATAAAGCAAAACCTCACACTTACATCATAGAATTGCTCAGGTTGGAAAAGACCTTTAAGATCATCCAGTCCAACAGCAACCTAACCATGGTACCCTAACAGCCCTCTGCTAAATCATGTCCCTGAGCACCACATCCAGATGGTTTCTAAACACATCCAGGGATGGTGACTCAACCACCAGCCTATTCCAGTGCTTCACAACTCTTTCTGTAAAGAAGTTCTTGATATCCAACCTAAAAGTACCCTGGCACAACTTGAGGCCATTTCCACCTTGCCCTGTCACCACTGAGACCAGCCCCAGCCATTAAAGAAGTGGAAGGTGTCAGCTACTCAAGATTCCCAGTTCTATCTCCCTGTAATCTTCAGCCCTCCAGATCATACCTCTGTAGGTAGCAATCAGAGATAAGGTTCCTTCATTCCGTGTCTCCTTATCTTTTCTTCAAAGCTCAGGTGAGAGATGAGAGGCGGTCAGTTATTATTAATTCTTCCTAGATGCAGAACGACACCAAATAAGCAGAGAGAAGACTACTGCAGAGAACACTTCCATCAAAACCTGCTCTTATTCATGTCAGAGAGTGATACTCCAAGGTAATATTTATTTCTTTTTTTTCTGGTTTACAGGTGATACGTCATTTACAAAAAGAATTACAGACAATGCATCCTTTTCAGTGCAGTTTCAAACTAGTTCAAGAACAGGCAAGAGTCTGTGATGATTTGGAATGCTAGTATTTGACAGCACATGCTTTTTTCCTTTAATTGGTTTGGTGGGGACAGGAATGGGGTAAAGGTAGGGTGGAGAGGAGAAAATGCCAATGTAAATAAGGCCATGCAAATAGAAACTCCTCGGGAGAACAGGACAATTCGGTCAGACTGGCATAGTTTTGTTCTCAGGAACAAATGCACGAACTGATGCAGAGATATCAAGTTCCAGAAGATGTTGCACGCAATGCCCTTAGCAGCTGCAGGTACCTTCCAGTGCCTTCAATTCTAAGCCAACGCTACGATTTCGGATCACGTTAGTAAGCTAAGTAAAATACAAAGATTAACTCTCCGCATCTACAGTTCACCATTTCCATTCTCAACTGTTTTTTGCTGGGAGAAAGGTAAGTCAGGTTGAAAACACATGCTGCTGCTATGGAGGGTCGCAAGGAGAGAACAAAACAGTTTGATGGCAGTTTGTTTCATTTCTTTAGGAGGTGAAATACACTAGAAAATTCAGCACAAGCAAATCTATGATTTTAGGATAGGAAGAAGCCCAGATCAATGCATGATAAACTAGGCGACATCAATTAAGTATTTTCAGGAGTTTTATCCAGCCACATCAACCCAGAGAGGCACCACGGACTGACTATGGCATCAGATTGATCAACTCAAAGCAGCAGAGAAGCCCTCGCTGATGTTCATAGTTAGAGGACAAGTGTTTATACCAGCAGTAACTTGCCGATGCACTATTTGCCAAACAGTTGCTTCTTTTGTTCAGTATCTGTAATCTTACACAATAAGAGGCCTGAAGAACAAGGAAAATAGCAAAGGTTCTACATCCATGATTTGAGGTTTTAGACTATGCCTTGTTCTTTATCTCACTTACTCCTGCAGAGGGCTATCACAAGGTTTAGAGCAGAACACGGAAGTCTCTAGGGACCAAAGAAGAGAATTTAGACAGTTGTATTGACTGTTAGGTTTCAGCAATGGACAGAGATTGCAAGACAATAGGCAAGCATGACCGTACCTTGGCAGCTCCACTCCCAGCAGTGCTTTCAATCCTTGAAAGTCTCTCCGAACCCTACAGAACAATTTCTCGTCTCATTCAAGTAAGGATTGCTGCATAGGAACACGGCGTCTCTTCCAGTAAAATCTGTATTAAAGTAGTGTTACCTAACCTCTTCCCCTGAGAAACCTTTGTACTAGCTCTCCTACACAGTACACCTGGGCTTTCTGGGGTGAGGATAAGGACTATCAAATGAATTCCCTAATAGCTGCCATAGGACTATTTTTAAGTTGTAATGCAGAGGGTGGGAAGGGCTTTAAGGGAAGATGGTGCATGCTTGCATATATTTACAGAATTCTCTTCACAGCTACTGGCTTTAAAAAAAAAATCTCTGTTAAATTGTTTTTTTTTTTTCCTTTTTGCAAAATTAAAATCAACCCTCAAAGATTAATCGCATATAAAAGAGAACCCTATTGTACAGCACTGACTAGTATTACCTTTAAAATCAACAGGGGAAAAACAAAAACATGCTGTAATATTGTTCAGTAAAGCAAAAATCACCCATAACGTAATCACTCAAAATGAACCAATATAAAGTTTTTATTTGCATGGCCTAAGTATCGTCCATTTGTTCCTCTGCAACTTTTTCTTCCCCCTTAAAACTCTTTAAGGTTCTTGCTGCAGAAGGAACAAGATGCAACACTGCGTACTCTCTTGAACAACCACTCCCACAACACCTAAACATTTAACAGATGTAGCAAATGACAACACCACGAACGGGAAAAAACTAAGTTCCACCATTCAACATGGTTTGCAACAGCGTCCCTAGGGCTGGCTGAAGTGGGCAACTTCTAAAGTGAAGTCATTTCCTCCTCTTGTTTGCTTTGTGTTTGTCTTTACAGTGTTGGTGGTTTCAATCCATACTTCTTTGCAACTTCTGTCTGGGCGTAGGCAGCATCGCAGAGCGAGTAGAGGTGGGCCATCTCCATTTCAGATTTGGCCAGGTTGATCGCTTTGTTGAACATTTCAATGGCTTTATCTAGATTACCTCTGAAATAAACCCAAACATCATCCAGTTAAGACTGGCAAATTAATTTTTGCATCCCTGCAGCACCTTTTCTGAGCCCGAATGGTCAGGTTTGGGTGTATAGGTCAGGACTCTCATTACAAATAAGTCCATTAAGGTATGTTTAAGGACTACATTAGATACGTAGGAAGCCCAATGAGGATTAATCAAGTAATCTTAAATGCAGAAGGGATGTATTTAAACACACAGACTCATCTACGTGTTATCCAGTAAGTATGAAATTGTCCAGGCCATAAATCAAAATTATGCCACAAATATAAGCAAGGCTTTGCCCATGAGTTACAGAACAGTAGTTGAGACAACAGTTAAGAACTGGCCTCTCACTGCGCTAGGAGATGATCTTAGAAAGGCTGGGGGAAAAGCTAAAGGACTGCCGTAATTTCAAAAGATAACTTGGAATTCTTAACACTGTGCTTCATTATTACCTTTGTACTTCAATCGTTCCCATGGTTTCATATGCAAAATCACATTTGTTATCAATTTCAATGGCCTTGCTTATGAGTTCTAAGCCTTTGTCTAAATCTTGCTTCCACTGAAGCTGGAGTAAACTGAAAAGAAAAGAGAAAATTTAGAACTCCACATACTCTCGGTAACGCAGACCACATTTAAGGGTGGAGCATGGCAGACGTTAAGATGGAATTAAAAGTGACAGTCAGATACACTTCAAGCAGATACTCAATTGAATGATTATTAATGAAACTTCACTGAAACTTCGATCTCATTTCGAGTTCAGTCAAGAGAGACTGTAGAAACAACAGCACTAAGTTGTTTTTGCAAAGCCACTTCTGGCTAAACCTCTCAGCATCTACCTTCAGTTTGGATTGATTCAACTAAATATGCCAACTGCCCCTGACCCAAAGGACTGCAAACTTGACACATACCCTTTATGAACATACGTAGTGGCATTGTCTGGTTCAAGATCAATGCATTTATCATACATTTCATCAGCCTTGCCAAACTGCTGTTGATCAGTTAGAGCCTGCAACAGAAGAAAAACCAATGTATCAAACACATAATCAAGAGAAACCAATTCTAATACTAAACTCTCTAACTTCAGAGAAACTAATTCTAATACTAGATTGGATAGAGCTCTCTTATCAGAGAACAGGCCAAGCACGCCAGTTACCACAACTAAGTTTCAAAATAGTCTTTTTAGAAGAAAGCTGCTAGTTTTCATGTGCAGAAGTTAACTGATCACAGTACCATCTGTAATGGGAGATCCCCAAGCAACATGTTAAGAGTACTGCAAGTAAAGATAGTAATAGAAGTCATTTCAGAAGTCTGTAAATGCACATCTCAATTTCTTCCTTTTTAAATGTATTTCTCCTTCAGTTATTTCTTTGAACTGGTAAGAAGGAATCAAAAATATATGCTTCCATAGCATCTCCCTGCTTTAAAACAAAACGTCCAATACTACTACAATCAGCAGCATGTTTTCTTAAAGAACAAATTGCATTCTCTGTTACAAGTGTACTTTAAACATGGGTAGTTTATTCTCCTTGATCAAACAGTATATAATTTGTAGCAGTTTTATTCTGCTACCTTAGTTCTACACACGAGTCCCAAATTAAAGACAGAATCCCCACCATTAATCAATCAAATGAGCTATCATATATATGCAGGAATTCAATAGGAAATATTCTCCAGACCTTTCTATCCTAATAACCACCTCTGACTCTCACTGTTTACTGACTGCACCAGTTCTGCCTACTTCCTCCATCCCAGCACACCAACACCCATGAATTCAAGCATTGTGTATTACCTCAGAACTTACTTTCAAAGATCTTTATTTCAAGAACTGTATGTTATCCCAGACAAAAGGCACCCAAAAATGCAGCTGTTTTTATAAAGGGAAGAGTAAAATGTACCTGAGCATAAAGAGCGTAGCCTTCAGCACACTTTGGAAACTTTTTAATGACATCTTCAAAGCCTTTCATAGCTACTTGCACAGGCAAAGGATTATTCCCTGTATACGCTTGGCGATACTATTCAAGGAAATAGAAAAAAAAGAGAAAAAATAAGAAAAATACAGCTCATCAGACCTACTCACTTCCCCAAGAGGTGCACGCGTCATGACAATTCCAAGTTCTAGGAGGTGACACCCTATCAAACCTGCTTTTTAGGAACCCACCATGTTTCTGAGCCCCCACCAGAATGGACTACAACAGAAGAAAGGGTGAGAGGAAGAATCCACAAGACTCAATAGTTGCCCAAAGCCTCCCGCTACTTCAAAAGCCTAGAAATTACAAGCTTAGAACTGTTCTTTTCTCACACCATGCAAAGCTGTCCCCTGGAGCTTTCTGCACGCAGCTTGAAATACAGTTTCTAATTTCTTGAAGATCGATATTTTACAGAACACTGACTTAAATAAAGCTTTGTGTGATAGAGTGTAAATTTCTGCTCCTCAATCACAATACAGGCAAGACAACCTACTGTTAAATAGTGAATACTGTGAAATAATAGTAAATCCTTATCCCAACTAAAAGATTGTTATTTCCTTGCCTTATTGTTAGAATATATTGTTTGGGGTTTTTTTTCCATAAAACTGGAAGAAAGCAGAGAAAAAAAGTATGTTTAAAAGAAATCTTTAAAACCAGAGCACCCAGGTAACACCAGTGCATTACCTACCAGAGCGAAACATTTCTGTGCTTGAGCCAAGGCAGAATCCGGTCGCAATCGGATACATTCATCAAAGTCTTCCACAGCCTCTTCAATTTGGTCAAGCAGAATTTTCAGCTAGCCAGAATAAAAGAAAATCCTATTTCTGTATTTAATCTGTGCTTCGTACATTTAAGTGATAATTCAATTAGCATCAGCTATTCATATTGTCCACAGTTCAGTTCTAGATCTAGAAATTTACAAAAACCATGAGTAAAAAAAAAAATAATAAATTACTGTCATAAAACAATAAGGCCACCAATGAAACACTGACTTCATACATAAAAAGGCAACATTCATGTGTAGAGACTGAGAACACCTTCATTTTAGACTGGCGTATCGCCATTATTGCTTGAGTTTAATGTCCAGTCTCCAAAACTGTTCCATATTTTCTCAAGTTACTTTACCTCAATGTAATTATTGCCTGTGAACTATCTGGATGTCAAAACATTTTGGCTTTCCCAACTGGTGTTTTAACATTCTGATTCCTCCACAAGAGACCACACATTACAGAGCAGAGCTGGTGGCAGAGCTGGGTCTGATGCACCCAAGGGTACGGTTGGCCCTTTGGGCTGCCAGGGCACACTGCTGGATCACATTCAACATGCTGACAGCCAGAACCCCCAAGAGCCCTTTCTGTGAGGCTGTTTCTCCAGCTTCTCATTTCTCAGTCTGTACACAAATCCAGGGCTACTGCATCTCCAGGTGTGGAATCCAGCACTTGCTCTTGTTAAACTCCACAACTGCCTAACCCTCTAGTTCGTCAAGATCTCTCTCTGCATGGCCTCTCTACCCTCAAGGGAGTCAATTCTAATGTGGTTAGCAAACTAGGCATACCTCTTAGTTCTGTACCCAAACCACTGATGACACAGTCAACTTGTTCTAAAGTGGAGTCCTGTGGACCTCAAGTAGAGACAGGCCATCAACCTGATACTAATAACCACATTTACTGTAACCCTTTGAATCTGAGCTGTGAGCAAGTAACAGTATAAAAAGCTTAGCTGATATCCAACAAGACCACACCTACTGGCTTCCCTTGGTCAGCTAAGTGAGTAACTTCGTTATAAAATGAGATTCAGTTGAGGAAACAAGGCTTTCCCTCAAGAACCCATGTTGGCTGTGACCAATGACTGCACTCTCTTACAGCTGTTTCCAGTAACTCCCAGAATAATCTCCACAACTTTGACAGGCACCAAAGTGAAACTGATAGGCCTGTAATTACCAGGGTCTTCTTTCTTGCCTTTCTAAAGATTGAGGCAAAGTCTACCAGCTTCAAGTTGATCAGGATCTCTCCAAAGTCCAAGACCATTGAAACAGAATTCAGTGAGGTCTCGTGATGACATCACCCAGCTTTTGGAATACCCTGGGGTGAACCTGATTGGGCCCCATAGAATCCTATGCACACAGCTGGAACAGCAAATCCTGCACACAAGTTTGGTGTTGGCTTGGAATTACTGCAGTCAAGGACCTCCAGCTCAGGGCTTTGGGGTCCCAGAAACCATCATCAGTATTAAAAACATCAGCAAAGAAACCACTGAACGCCTATGCTTTAATTGTACCCCTATCTGTGAGACAACCACCCTCACCAAGTAACAGACCAATGTTATTTCTGGTCCTCCTTTTGCTGTCAACTTATTTTAAAATAATCCCTTTTTGCTGTCTGCCATGATACGGGCCAGTTTTAACTCTAATTGAACTTCGGCTACATGATTTTTTTTCCCCTACAACTGCAATCAGCACAGTTGTAGTCCTCCCAGGTCACTTGACAATACTGCCAGTGCCCACACAACTTCTTACATTTCTTTTTCCTACTAAGCTCTAGAACACGTGTCCAACCTGCCTACATGCTTTTGTTGCTTTTTAAGAACATTCTAATTTAAAAATATATATTATTTATTTCAGTGTAAACTACAACAGATACAAAGAGCACAATAACGCTTTGACAGAGAAAATTCTCAGCTACAAAACACTATTTCTCAGCACAGTCACCACCATTAGCTGTGCATTTTCACTAGAGATGAGTTTACGTGACATGCTTGTCAAAGTCTGTACCATCAGAGGTGACCAGCTGTCGCTACTGCCACTACTGAAATGCACCATCCTTCTAATACAACTTAGCATATTCCCACATGGTAATATTTCTTTTTTCCTTCCAGCATCTATTATATTACAGTTCAGTGGAACCAGGCCTTGTCTAGCCTACAAACTACTGAAGAATGCAGCAGTGTCAAGTGAGTAAGGATGAAATGAACAGATGCAAGCCTTTTACGTACCAGGGCAAGCTCTGAGTTAGCAGAAACAGGTGGTTACATCTGCTCTAACAAAGTTTCCCTCTATGTAGCTACTGCTCTGACATATAGGCCCCTTTACACAGTAGTTTAAGTGTATATAAACTCTGATAGTTTCAAGTCAGAGCTGGTATCAACAGAGGGCTGAACTTCTGTTGCTCTGCATTTCTCATACACCTATTAGCTGCTTCTTCCTGACTTCAACCTGCAGATCTGAATGCACATTTACTCTGCAATGGTTCCAAATTAGGACTTCAACTTTTTCTACCATAAACAGTGCAGACTGTGTCTATACACAGCCTATGCCTATGTACGGCTCTTTACTATTCTTTTAGTACACACAGAAATACTTGAGTACTGGGACAATAATCTCTAACGATTCTTACTTGTCCTCGATGGTGGTAAACATCTGCATTTTGAGGATCAATATCAGCAGCCATGTTAAAGTCTTGAGTGGACAGTGCAGGTTGCTGCTGCTGCATATACATACTTCCTCGTTTGATCAGAGCATTAGCTCGGAGCTGTAAAAAAAACAAGTTCCAAGAAGTATTAAACACTCCAACGTTCCTCCCAGTTTAGAACTTCATTACAATTACACTAAAGCTGTCAAGTGACTGCTTTCTCCTACAGACAGATAACATTTATACTAAAGAAGGAATAATTTTCACACTGAGTCTCAAACAACTGAATTCCTTTGCCTAGTTTCAAATATATCACCCTATGCTTCCACCTCATTGGATTTTCAGCCCCCAAAAAATTAACTCAAAGATAATTTCCCTATGCATACAAATAAACCAGCATGTTTAGTAGTCCAATACACAACTTTAATTAATGTCTTCTTACTTATTAACCTAATTTTCGGGTTGCGTATGCCTCTTATTAATTCAGTTTCCTTCGTCCTTTTGTTTCTATCACTTAGCACAGATGTTTCGGGAACAACCCCTTGAAAAAACTACTTGTCAGGAAAAAAAAAAGACAGAACAGTAAGAGAAACTAAAACATTTCTATTAAAGCACTTCAAAACTTGGAAAAAATAAAGATCTGAGCTATACTTCAAGTTTATTATCCAAGATATGTTTTCTCAACCCAAACTTTAATCCAGCTGTGACAGTTTCTTACCTTCACATTTGCATCTTCCATGCTGATGACCTGATCTAGGTCTGGTTTGGCAGCATTTGCATTGCCAATAAGTAAGTAGAAAGTAGCTCGCAGAAGCAAAGCTTCTGCCATGTATTTTCCCTTTGCTTCAATTTCTTTTGTGCACTCACTGATAATTTTGTCATAGTTCTCCTCTTCCATATATTGTTTTGCTCTCAAATAGCCAGAGCTGTAAATGATGTAAGAACAGTTGTATTCACTGAACACTGCAATTTCAATTCAGACTTTTCTTTAAAACTTATACACTAATTTCTGCTATACTAAGTAATAACACTAGTACTATAAGTAAACTTACAAATATTCCTGGACAGAACCACCACAGATCCAAAACAATTTAGACATAAAATGCCACAGTAACATCAGAAAGAAAGAAACGAAGTTTTTTTTTCCCACCTATTTGCTTCATTTGTCCCTTGAATGTTTTTCACATTAAGGACAATGTGAATCTCTACTTTAAAACAGAAGGGCTGAGATGGTACAGCAGGTCAGAAAAATGAATAGTGAACCTAGCAATCTGCAGCTTATATGCAGAAGTATGGATTTCAGATTTAAAAAATCACAGTAAATACTGCTTTGTTCTCAGCTCCATGCCCTGGATTCACTGAATCTGCCTGTTTATCAGTCCATTCTACCCTGATTTGAAAAATTCATTGTGCTGTTTGCAATGGCCTCCATATTGATAGCAGTGGTTATCTTCCAAAACATCAACTGGAAAGCAGCACAGTAAGTCAAAGACCCATTTACTTAGCGCTCAAACTTCACTCAGGAAAAATAAAAAACAAGTGCAAAAGCACTCATGCTTCTTTGTCAGAACAAAACTTGCTTATGAGCGATTTGATTCTAAAAAGATAAATATCCTTTCAGCGTCAGTTGCTGTTATTTAGTTCTCACCAACAGACAGCTTTTTTTCTCAGCTTGTCTTCTCCCTTTCAATCCAGAGGATGATTTGCTCTTTCCCTTCAGAATTCTCCTTCAGCGTAATGTATTTATTCCTTTCTTTTAGCACTTTCTACTTCTTTCTTAATCTCTACCACAGTATTTTAGAAAATATTTAGCTTGTCTTCCCCATTATGCGCTTTCTTTGTTTAAGGGATCAAAGACATCTACAGTTTGGAATTAACAAGTCATCTCTCTTAAGTTTCCTTTTTAACACTGATTTTACTTCATAGGTTTATTTTGTTATCACAGATCTCCCAGGGCAGGTACTATAACATAACAGCAACTTAAACTGAAAAGAACGTCAAAACCACTAAAAACAATTTCAACAGCAAACAATTTCCAACTGTATCATACACTCACTTTTCTTTTACTTCAGAAGCCTCTCCCTCCTTATCCTTATCCTCATCTGATTTCTCACCCTTAAGCAAAGGTTGGGAGATGATATCATCCGTAAAAGAACTGAAATAGGATTTAATGAACTGCGGCGAGGGCATCAAAGGCTCACGATTCTGAAACACAAATACAAGGTCAGTTCACTAGATTGTAAAATCAGATGGCAATATCCTAATTCTTATTTGGCACTTGGCCCAGACACCAACTATTTTATCTGAATCATGAGAAATGACACCTCGGACACAAAATCCTTTGTACAGCCATAAGAAGTTTGCATAAGAGAATTACAGTTCGATCTCTCCTGCAGGTGAAGTCTGAATACGCTCCTCTTTGTTTCTCTATTAAGTTCAGTCATAACACTCCTGACAGAGAGAACATCCGTTTTATAATGCTACCACTATCATACTAAAAGTACCATTTATTTTTTGTTACCTTGATGTCACACAATTATGTGAGTTTCTACAGAAAAGAAATTCAGCATCTCTAAGTCAATGTGGATTTCAGTAGGTAAACTGCAGTCACAAACAACAAGCTAGCATAACTTAATGCATGTCCCAACCTAAGGCCACTTAAAATGACTCTTCCTGGCTAACTCTATACTTCCACTATTCTTGTTGCTGCAGTTTCCAAACATTCATGCAAAGAAATCTGAGTGTCCAAACAGAAAAGTACAAGCATAAGCATCCATTTACATAACTGACTCAGAAGAACAGGAACTGTTGCAAATAACTTGTGGGAGATGGAATCTTATTTCTTAAGTGAGAATCAGCAAGTCTGACCATGAATATAAAGGTGAGATTTTGGTCTACATCATTTCTTTTCAGCAATGTTTTTTGGCTTTTTTAAAAACAAAACCAAACCCAACAATATTATTTAGCCACTTTCTAAAACTCAGAAATTCCACCGCTGACCAAATCTTTCCTGCATGAAATTTCTATCTACAAAGCCAAGAATAACCTAGGAGTAAACTCTCCTCTATTATCATCCTTCTCATTTTAAGCTAGTCACTACATATCAAAGTTTTTTATTTGTTTTTATTTATTGTTCATAAACTTTCCTAACAGCTGATGTGCAACTGAACATTTGACTGCTGTTGTTCTAACATCCGTTATCTCCTGAGTCCAGAAAAGCCCAAGTAAGGCAGCACATCAGCTTAGGATTGTCTCTTGAACACCATCATAATTTTGATCATTACAAGGAAACAACCTGATTGTTAGAAATAAGCCCTTCTTCCCTACAAAGGTTTCAAACTGTTTGGTCAGAGCCCAAGATAAAACAACAATGGTAACATACTAGCTTTGTGAAGACAGTGATCGACTTGCAACTGTTATCAGAATGTCAACAAACAACATTTCAACAGTCAGAAATCAGCATTTGTCAGCAGCATCACAAGCCTTACCTTGTATTTCTCTTTGGCCTTTTCTTTTCCAAGGAGTTTGAGAACTTTATCAGCTAATAACATACTCTGCTGGTTTTGAAAGGCTTCTAAAATGCAGACTGCAGTGACATCTAGGAAATAATACAAAAATAGAGATTATCAACCAATTCTGATAGTTACTGAACACTAAAATGTGCCACTAGTACAATGAGTTACTCTCAAACTAACATATGTCCTGTAATAACAGCAAATGAAGAAAATTATTATTATTTTAATCTCTGTGACTTCACACACAACAGTAAAAAATTCATACACCTAGCAGGGGTTTTCAACGTTTAGAAACATTAACAATAGTAATTAAGTTAATAACCTGTGCATCTTAAAAGAATCAAAATAGCTCTTCTTCTGGGACTGGTCACCATTATCTACATAAATTTCTGCTTTTAAACTTCACTTTTTGTTCAATCATACCTCATTCCTTTCTCAGCTCTTAAGATATCTTCCTGTATTATATTACCATCTTTTTCTGCCTACCTCTGTGCCTTGGGAAAGAAACAACTTTACAAGAAGCATCTTGCTAGCACATTTGAAGTGCTAAATCAGATCACTTTCATTCACACAGAGCCTCTGAGAACGTTAACCCATTGCTGCCTGAATAATGCTCTGCACTGTGAAATACACTCTTAGGGTACATTATCTTTATTTCCTCTAATTAATGCAAGGCTACTATTGATTCTTTCTATTTATTTTCCAGTTAAACTGCTGTTCCATTAATGGAAATACATGAAGAACAAAATCAACGAAAAGCGTTTATCAGAGGCCTCAGATGTAATTCCCATGAAGTCATTATGGAAGTTTATTAAGTGAAAATGAGCAGAATTTGGACTTGAAATTCAAACTCTGCCTTGTTTGAATAAGTTCAAAAAGCATGTGTCCTACCCTACAATTTTTGTTTAATTTCTGTAATACTACACTGCTATGCACTGCAACTCCCTGCAACATTGTACAGTCAAGAAATGTAAGAGTCCTTGGAAAAACACAGTACAATCATAGTGCATGCAGTAATACCATACTCTGCCACTTCAAATGCCTGGCACAGATGCTTTGCCCAATACAGGCAGCTGTAAACCAGCACCCAGACTTGAGTGAAGCAGCAGTACCTTCCTAGACTACACAGACATGGATCAGTGGAGAGGGGTTTTTACTGGCAGGGGCAGATAGTTTTGTTTCTGCTTCCTTCCATCACATGAACATACCCTTGTCAAAGATCAGATTGCCTACATACGGTTGGCAGATTAAAAAAAAAAAAAGTATTTAATAGACGCATAGCAAATTGCAAGTTAAAAACCAAGCACTGGAAACAATTTCTACAAACACTGCTGCTTCTAACACCGTAAGAGGGTTGCATTTAAAAGCAGCCATACTATGAGAACAGCAGCTCGTTCTTAGGGTTTTTGTCACCTGTCAGTTTATTCCAACTTTGTAAGGTTATTGATGTTATTACAGTACTCTTGAAGTACAGCTATTCTAGAACAAGCAGTTAGTCCATTTTCTACAGTCCATAAGTGACTCCAAGCAACTGGACTGAATGACCTCAACAGGCCTTTTCTAGTCATGATGGTCTTACAGGACAGAGGCATCCTGCCAACAGATATATAAAAATAAATGTATCCTCTATTATCAGCAAATCTAATTCTTAGCTGTTACACATAGCGAGAATAATTTTATTTCTTTATCAGTGAGATTTGCAAGTTATTAGAACAGTACCTTATTTTCTGCCCTTTAATACTGAGCATTGGCACAGCTGAAAATTCATTTGCCTTTTAATCTTGCATCAGGAGAACAGCATTGCAAGAGTTTGACACAGCAGATTCTGCCAAATGCAGATCATTAATATAAAAAAAGGATTTTTATTCTTATCTGTTCTAATGTGCCTACCTCTTACATATCAGGAAAGAAATGCTACTGAAACTGTTTTGCCTTTTACACCTGCCACAAGTATTTAAACAGCTGTAATGCTTGTCTATAGCTCAGCACCTCCATGTGTGAAAACACCTTGTTTTTGGAGGAGTACAGTTTCTTTTAAATTGAAGAAACCTTGTTACCATACAGAATTAGAATGATCCTTCCCTGCGTTATCTACGCAACACATTATATGAATTCTGTTTCAACAGGTAGGGAGCTTCCTGGACAGAGAATACCCCAAGCGCCTACATAAGATCCATTTCGCAGGAGCTATTTCAGACCTAAACCTGAAAAGGGGTAAAATGTTTCCTCTTAAAAGAGAACAAAATGTATTTGTTGTAACTATAAATGGCATTTAAAAATAATTAGGGGCTACTGTAGTTACAAGAATTTAAAAAATAATAATAATTATGTAAGTTTAATCATCTCCAAAGTGTCTGAGCACCATTCCGTATACATATCAAGAGACACTCACCTTCTAAACATTCCTTCTTATTGTCTAGCTTCTCATGAGCCTTTGCACGTCTGAAGAGAGCTTTTACATATTTAGGATTAAGCTCCACAGCCTTTGTACAATCTTGGGCCACTTCTGACCATTTTTGCTGTGGGGCAGAAAAACACGATGAAAAAAGCCCTACTCAGCTGCATGATATTAGCTTTCTGCTACCAGCTCCAGGGTCATGCCCACCTAACAGTAGCTGCAGTTCCCAGGGCTCTGGTTCTACCTGCTTGCTTCTATTTCTGCAAGTTTCTCAGTAAGAAATTGCCAGGCGCCACTGGAAGCCACCTGCACCAGAAGAGCCACAAAACTGAAAAGGAATTCCTACAGAAAAATGAAACCAGACAGTTTTTGTACAAAGCATATGGAAGAAGATAATGACTTGATGCAGATGCTTGTGGGAGGTAACACTGGGGCTGAAAGACTGGTACACAAACTATAGAAGGAAAAAGGTGAAAACACGATGAAAATCATCAGACAAGTTTAACAAAGTACTAAAACTGTTAGTTTTTGGGCGTCTTCATTCAGTTTTTGTTTTTGTTTGCTTTTTATTTGATATTGCAATTCACGACACTTACTATAAAGGAATGATAAATTTATATGTAGAACTGGCTATGACTATTTAAAACTAAAAACACACATCTTCTGTGAGGTTATAAATACCCCCCTCCCTGGAAGCATTCAAGGTCAGGCTGGATGGGGCTTTGAGCAACCTTGTCTAGAGGGAGATGTCCCTGCCTATAGCAGGGGGCTGGAACTAGGTGATCTTAAAGGGGCCTTCCAACCCAAACCATTCTATGATTCAAAATTAATGGTCAAAAGAGGCTTTTCTAATAACTGAAAAAGAACCACATACATTTTTTAGTCAATTATTAATTGTGTGCCCCCGGTGGCGCACGGTGTTAGAACCGCCGCTTGCAACACCAGAGGACCCGGGTTCGAATCCCCCTTGTGGCGCAAGGGGTAAAACTGCCGCTCTGCTACACAGAAGGGCTCGAATCCCGGGAGTTGGACTCGATGATCTCTAAGGTCCCTTCCAACTAGCACGATACTATGATACTATGATATGATACTATGGCATGAATTAGCATTATAAGCGGTACTCCATTAAACAAGAACAGTTTTATCCATTCTCTATCACAGAATTCTTACAAGTTGGAAGAAGAGGGCCATCTAGTCTACGTCCCCTGCAATGAACATGCACACATACATCAGGTTGTTCAGGGGCTGATCCAGCCTCGCCTTGAATGTCTCCAGGGATGGGGCATCAATCACATCTCTAGGCAACTTGTTTCAATGCCTCATCACCCCCACTGTAAAAGATTTTTCCCTTTTATCTGACCTAAATCTAGCCTCCCTGGGCTTGAAGCCATGTCTCTTCTTCTATTGCCACAGATCCTGCTAAAAAGTCTGCTCAAGCCTTGATTTCTTAAATCATTCAGTCTCTATCTTGATACTCCAGACCACATATAGCCAATTTTTCCATTCCTTTATACAGTTTACCAACACGACCTTAGAAGCAAATCTACTGATATCAGAATTAAAAAAAAATAATAATAATAAATGCTAGCTGATTTCTAAAAACTAATATCACATACACACGGCTATCAAGTAATTACTTCCACGAGTGCAAAATTAAGAGCTTGGGCTTTAGTAGATGCTCTGTGATATTTCATTTTTGAAGTGGCATCCTCTGAAATATCTGGCCTTTCACTCAACAGCTAAAGCAATGGTCTTATAAAGAGAAACAAAACTAACAAGTAAACGAGAAAGTTATTCCAGAGGGTAAGGAATTAAAACCCTGTCTTATAAGAGAGGGATACTTAAGAATCACCTAAGACAAACTCCAGTTAACAGAACATAATTTTAGTTGTATGAGGAAAAGCATGACGAACAAAAGAAAAACAGCTACAAGCAATGGTATCTTGTGAACACGGCCCGTATCAGCACTTGGGATCTTTCGGTGGACAAAAGCGACAATATACATAATTTAAAATTCAACTTTTGAGAATAAACATCTAATTCACTACTTTCTTACCAGCTGTTCATAGGCAGCAGCTCTGTTTTGGTAGAAGGTAGAAAGATCAAGATTTCTCTCAGGAGGGCACAGGCTGATAGCCTCAGTATAACACTGAATGGCTTGCTCATATCTTCCAGCTTTAAAATACTTGTTTCCTTTGTTCTTGGCTGCTTGGGCTCTATCAAGAGGGCTCTGAAAGAAAAAAAGGAAAAACAAATTGATTGGTCAATTTGAGTAAGAAAAGCTTTGCTCCTCACAAGGTGCTTAAAGTATCATCTTCAGATATATAAAATGGAAGCCAGTGTTATATTATAGCCTGGTCTTCTGAAAACCTCCCTTCTGTTTCACTGGGGGAAAAAAAACATAAATAAAAAATATTTCAGGTGCAACCATGCAAAACAGCAGGCAAGCTTCTAAGAAGATTCACTACAATGGTATTTAACAATACAGTGATTTCTCTTTGGAAAGCTAGATGGGTTTTAATCTACTGTGACTGGTGATCAGAAGAACCAATGAGATTTCCTGTTGAAATTGAGAGATATTTCTCCAAAGACAAGTGTGTGAAAACTACAAAGCTCTCAAAGCAATTCAAATAAGAAAAGTTTTCTACTGAAATACGTACAGCCTGTGACATTGAGTCGACTCAGTAGAACATGAACTAAGAAAAACACTTTCTGGAAAAACTCAACTGCTTTGTTTCCCTTCCCCTGGGCTAATTAACTTCACAGCCTTACACAACCTGCTCATCCATCCCCTAATAGAAAGTGCTGAACCATCACAGTTCTGTCATTCTTAGCAGATGATGGAAAACTTTGGGCTATCCAGACTGTGACCTTGCTAAATGAATCTCTAAGTTGAGTGCTGCCAGTTTATCACCTGCATTAGTGAGGAAACAAGCACTGCTATCTGCACATGTAAATCCCAGATTTACAGACCGGTTATCATAAACATAGTTTACAATGAATCATACGTAAAAAGCTTCTCTTTAATCAAAGGGCAATGACTCATATTCAAGACATACAGAGCTGCAGAAGATCCTAATGCTCATCTAGACTTTCCTTCCCTGGCCTACCTTCAGCAGTAAGTACAGTGGGTCAGTTCAGGCTGGCCTACCAGACTGGAACAGAGGTTTGAGCACACATGCCATTTGATCAGCACCTCTCAAGAAGATAGAAAGTATACAAAACCAGGGACAGTAATGCTTTAAATAACAGCTGCAGGATTTACTAGTTCTCACTCAATGAATAAATCATTTAGGGCCTGCTGACAACCATAAATGTCATACTTCTTTGACCATACTTGTCTCTCATTGTGCCCCTCATTCACTGCCAGCAACACTGACTATACCCAGACTGCTGTCAGACACACTTCAAAGCATCTTTTCAACCTGTTTCCCTTGTTGTCTGCCTGTTTCATGCCAGTCTGATCATTTTTAGCACCTAAATGATTTTTAAAACGAAAAACTCAGAAGGAAAGCTAGGAGTTGCTGTACAGGCCTCTTCTAAATCCTGGTTTCCAACCACAGCACAAGAAACATCAGACAGTGGGCACCAGCCCTAAGTTCCTACAAAAAAACAAGTGTTCAGATATAACAGGCATATTCTACAGGCATCCTCCTGAAGAGAGGCTTACCAGTGAAACCGTATAAGGAAGAGTATCTCTTAAATATCCCTACTGCCAGCAGAGCTCTTCAGTAACACCTCACCAGTCACTAGGCTTACAGAAATGCCATCTCTGCCATCTCCACTGCTCACAGAACAAAATAATCTGCATTTCTCTTTAAGTTTTCATTTTAGTGATTTAAATTCCAGTTGGTAAAAGATGATTGACTGCACCCCTTTCCAATCACTGCTTTCATCTGTGTGGATACACAAACTGGAATCGAAGTGCAAATATTTCTACGGGAACCAAAAAACTGTATTTATGATCAATTTTTACTTCTAAAATAAGACCTAAACCCGAAGGGAAGGTTATACTTATTTCATGTACATTCCAAGTATGGCTCCTACAACTCTTGCTTCTCTTATAACTAATACACGTAACAAATAAATTTAAATGCACAGAAGTCAGCTTGATTGTTTTCTTTTTTCTTCTGTATTTCCACAGCAATCCACATTGGAAATATCCCTGTGAAGTAACCTACACAATTAACTGCTGTTCCAAGTTACGTTGTAACGTTCAGACCTGATTTTTCCTGTATCAGAACTTCTTAAGGCTGATAAATTCCTAACTAAATTACTACTCCATCATCACTGCCAGATCCCTTAGCCCAGGGATGTACCACCCCAATCTGCATCTCAGGCCGGACGCTCCGTCTGCTCCACCCCATGCACTTTGACCACCTTGCGCTGTGCTGCCATTGCCAAGGGACACACCACAAATGAGGACAGCTGTATAATAGCCAGGTGCAATGGTTGCTCCAGTGCTCTAAACTGCATCCAGCAGCAAGAAATCTGTAGTTCTGGGGTGTTTTGCTGGCTTCTGGAAACCATCAAGCCTTCAGAAAAGCTCAAGTGTAAGCAATAGGGACGGGGGGCCTTGGAGAATATGGGTATGATGCTAAAGGAAAACCCCTTTCAAAATCAGTAGCTGTTACCGGAACAAGGCTTGATTATTAGCAGTAAAGCCAAAGAACATACAGTAAGCCACGAGGAAATGACAACTCAGTGATCACTCACCACCCCATGCATTAAGTGAGGCAAGGAATTTGGGGGTGGAGGGGCCCGAGTCAGAGAACAACATACTGCCATGTAATAGAGTCACTAATAACGCCCATGCAAGAAGGAAACAAGCTTTCTTCTAGTACTGCCTGAAGCAAGCATGATTCCTAACTCATGAATGGTTGCTTCTCTGCAACCTTTGTCACGCTATTCTGCTATAGCCCTCTATGCACACAATGTACCATTCCCAAACAGCCTCCATGTTAGAGCTGATACAGCTCTGCATAATGAATAAATATGAAAGGGATTTATATGAAAAAGAGTTGTTAAACATCCCATACCCACAACAAACAAACCCCATACACACAGCATACAAAAAGTGTAATAAGATTTTAAAAAATGCTGCATTTATATCTCAAAGCCCCAGAGCTTATAAACCACAAGGCTTCCTTCTACTCCCAACTTAACAAGAAGGGAATTTTATTTCATTCTCACCTGTGACACTCTATCCCACCAAAAGACATTAGCTAATACTATTACATCAGCAAAGAGATCCCAGGTTGACACAGTGCAGACACAGAGAATGTAGGAATTTCCTGGGTGTTCTCACCACAGAGCCAGAGGACAGCGCCCGCAGATGGCAAAATAAGGGCAGCAGTTACAGTCACTTCTGGTAACACATCTCTAGAGTACAATTTTTCTTATTATTAATTGATTTGTTGAGATTTGGATAGGGCTGTCATACAAACGCTTAATGTAGCCATACCAAATCAAAGTATGTATTTTCCATTACAGCCAAAAGCAGAATGGTTTTTTGACATGCGTCGTGGTTTACTGTGCGGTTTAATACACACTCCTGACACTCACCATTTAGATGACTCTGTAATAGTAATCATCATCATCATCATAGTATCATAGTATCGTGAGAGTTGGAAGGGACCTTAGAGATCATCGAGTCCAACTCCCAGGATTTGAGCCCTTCTTATGTAGCAGAGCAGCGCTTCTACCACTTGCGCCACAGGGGGGATTCGAACCCGGGCCCTCTGGTGCTGCAAGCAGCACTTTATACCACTGTGCCACCGGGGGCACACGGTTATGCTACAAGACACTCAGGGACATAATTTAATGGAGGGTTGTTAGAGTTAGGGCAGTACGGTTCGGTCGTGGTTGGACTCGCTGATCTTCCGGGTCTTTTCCAACTTGAGTGATTTAATGACTCTATTCAGTAAAATGAGCAGAATTTAACTGGGTACAAATACATGCTGGTTTTCATATCTTGACAGTGTTTCAAAATTTGTACGCAACTCTGAAGTTACTTGAAAAAAAAAACAAACAAAAAACCAACCACATCTCTGTATTGAGGTCTGCTTTCAGAAGCCGTTCACTACAAGCCTTAAAACCTAGACTTCAAGCCAAAGAACACTTGTGTATTTGAGAAGCGATCAGTTATTTAGCTAACTAAATAAGCAGATTCCTAGCTTTCTAAAGACCAGGCAGCATAGGCCAACGTCTGTTAACTATTACTCTGATCTCAACGAATGTGCTCTCCTCACAAACTGTTCAGAAACTGCCATGCAAACAGCAGCCACTTCACGGCAACAGGCAGGCAGCTGCACCAAGGAAGCACAGCAACCTCTGGCGATGCTGATACAAATGAATCACAGGTCTGGTTGGGTTGGAAGGACACTGTTTTTTAAAGCGGGACGAGAAATTTGCTGCCAGCCAATGATGGCAGGAGTTTACAAAAGAAACATCAGTGGCATGTTTCAGTATTTTCTTTTGGCTGAAAAGGATTTGTATGATCTGTATGAGCCCCTTGCTAACTGACAACATGGAAAAAGGGGCCTAATACTCCAGCCACCCATCTCAATTCATCAGTTTCCAATGAAACCGTGGTAATACACTTCTTTCTTCCTCTCCAAGCAAGAGGGCCCTTTTGATACAATCAGGCACCAAAAAAGCATTGTTTTCACTACTACTCAATACCCATCTTTCCTCCCTCCCCCCCCCTTTGTTTTTTTTACTGATGTTCACTCCAAGTCTTATCTCAGAACCACATTGAAAGGTTTTAACTGAGCATAAATGGTTTTAAAACTTCCCTTAGCAATAAAAACAACAGGAGAATAATCATCCCATAAACTTAAGCTACATATTCAGAGCCCTAACTAGGATGTATTACAAACAATCAAGTTCAAACTTACAGCACAATTGGTCAATGCTCTTCATCTGTCACCTTCCTTTTAAATGAGTGTCATCCATGCCTACCATGAATAAGAGAGCTGCCCAAGCAGCAAATGTTCCACTGCTATTACACACACATTTGGATTTCCTACACCTGTCTCCTGCAGCTGCCATGAAACACAGAACTTACAATAGGTTGATAAGCCCTTTTATACAATAGGCGCACAATACAACAGACACCAATTCTTACACTTTTTGCTTAAATTAATTCTGAAAAAGTACCAAATAAATATATCTAGACAAAGGCTGATAATTCTTTCATACAGTGATTTAACGTTTCAGCACTGAGACAGGTAACATTCTGCAAGGAGGGCTATTAAAATAGAACCTGGAAAGAAGCCACACTTTCTGGTTGTTGATCCTGATATGTGGCATCACACGAGCCAACGAGCTTGGACACGTTCAGCCAGCACTGCACTCCAGTGAGCATAGCCAGCTCAGAGGAAAACGTTGAGCAAAAATGTGCACAACAGCGAAGTCCAGCTGTGGACAGAAACAGCTTTGTCTGCTACGGACAATGCTGCAGAAACAGAAGGAACAGCTCAAGAATCTCTCCACAAGCATAGGGTTAGTCTACAAACCTGATGAAACAGTGAATGGGCGAGATATGGTCTATCACAGATTTGTTAAAGAAAATTATTTCAGCTTAGGTGGAAAGTAAAAAAACCACTGAAACATCCAACACATTACCTGCTGACTAACCAGTCTGCACTGCTCTCACACAAGGAGGACAAACTTGTTAAGAAGTTACCACAGATTAAGTACAGAACACAGATCAAGTGAGTATGAACCAATGCAATAAATGCAAAGCGTATTTCTTCTCCAACAATTTTAAGGCATGCCAATTTCCCCACAAAGTGGAACATCTATAAAGCAATGACTGTCACCAAGTAGTTAAAACATGTCCCACCCAAACTATGAGCCATAATGATCACTTTGGTAACAAACAGACGCAATATGGTTTTCCGACCTTTATCAGAACATCCATTGATACATTTTAATCAGCAACATTTAACTGATATGAGAATACCAGCTCACTGTACTGTTGAGGAGCTAAGCTTATAAAAGAAGCAGTGTCAGGAGTCTTGGAGCTTTTCCCAGTATAGCACCTGTGCTAAGGGCTTCTGCCAACACGATGCCAGTCACAATCGGCCACTACATCTATGCCAGGAGGTTCCTGTAGCACAGACACAACCTGGAGAAAAACGTGAGGCTTCTGCAGCAGGTAAAACAAAAGCTTCAACTGCATAGTATCTATAACTAAGAAATAGTGTATGGAAACATGACATCTACGTGACATCATGTCTTTGGACATGATGAACAGGAAGGCAACCCTTCCCACACACACGGAGGGAAGCAGATGCCACATTAATTGTTCTGCAGCAGCCATATTTAGACCAGCCAGTCCGTTGTCATATATAATCGGGCAAATATGATACTGTCTTCTGCTTTCCTAAGTAATTTCCATCATTTTGTTGCACTACACAATGACACTCATCAAGGAACCCTGGGTCGCACCATTCAACCATATACTTACTCTTAGATGCACAGAGTCCAACAGAAAGTTATATTGGGAAGCAATTTGAAAGAGACAGACACGCAACGTTTCAAACCAAAATAAGCTGTTTACATACAAGACACCCCTTGCTTCACATTCAACAACAGAATGACTACAAACTACTCGGCAGTACACACTGAAGTCCAGAAATACAATCAAGTACTGCAGAGCTAATGTACACTAACAGAAAAATCACTGCTACTGCACACAGCGCACAGGTAGCCTGAAACCTGGAGCTCATCTGTAGTGAACACGCTGTCATAGAAGCGCCAGATGCTGTTTGCAGCTTACTGCAACAAAGTTGGATTCTGTCTTCTGTGCATTGCTCAGAACAAACCCTTACATCCAAGCCTCCAGGTCCAGAAAAGGTTTTGCAGCTCACTGCAGTTCTATCATGGCCTACCTGTGAAGCTCTCACCTTCTCCACCACACCTCTGCGCTGCTGTCACTGCCCGTCCATCACTTGCATAACATTAACCTTTATCACTGAAGTGCTAAGGGTTAAAAATTACCTCTTCATACCTCCTAAACAGTTTTCTCGCCGACAGACAGATCGGCACACACTACCTGGGGCATTTACAAGAATGAGAAAGGAAAAAAAAGAGAGCCACAGGAATACCTCAATGGGATTTACTTAACAATGTCAGTGTGGCTCTAAGGTAGCTGTGGTCAGCCGAGTGTAAAACTAGCTCCTGCGTGCAAACAAGAACTTCAACACAACTGAAAATAAGAGCACCCATTACTGCCAAATCTAACACTGTAGGTGCGTTTAGCAGTCGCAGCTTCCCCTCAGCACAACACGAGTGTCACAGCACATCTGTGACAGCAGACATGGCAGGAAGCACACGACAGAAATATCTTCCACAGACAGGTAGATACGAGGGAGCCCCGCATCTGATTTGGACATTGATTTCGAAGACGCCCTTCAATTTTTGGGGAATTTTACCTGGAAATCCTCAGCCAAGTCATTCCCAGCGGGATAAATGCAAGCTTTGACAACATCTCTATTAAGACTGACCCTGGCCCGGCCGTTAGGCGCGACGCCCGTCCCCTCCCCCCCGCCCCAACGGCCCCGTAGGAGGAGGGGCCGCGCTAACGGCCGCGGCAGACGCTCACCATCTCCTCGTGGCCGGGCCCATCGGGCTGCGCGCCTCCGCCGTAGGGGCCGGGGCTCGCCCGCCCCTCTGGGGTCTTCCGCTCGCTCGCGCCCTTCCCGCCGCGGCGGGCCGCTCGCCGCCCCCACAGGTAGACCGCGCCGGCGCCCAGCAGGATGGGAGCCCCCAGCACCAACGCCAGCTGCCAGCGGGACAGACCCGTACCGGGGCCGCCCGGCGCCTCCACGGGCTTCGAGGCGGCCATGACGCGCTCACACCGCCGCCTGGGAGAGGGGAGGGACGGGGTCACCGGACACGCGGGGAGGCCGGGAGAGCGCTGGGCAGGCGGGCACTTCCGGCCGAACCCTGCCTGCAGCGCCGCCTGCCGGAGTGGAGGACCGCAGACGCTGTGCAGAGCGATCATGGAATCAGTCGTAGGATGGTTTGGGTTGGAAGGGACCTTGAAGGGACCTCAAACTCCTCCGTAGGGAGCCTATTCCAGTGCATAACAACCCTTTCTGTAAAGCAGTTTTTCCTGATCTCCAACCTAAACGTAGCCTGGTGCAAATTGTGACCATTTCCCCTCGTCCTGTCACCTGTGACCAGTGAGAAGAGATCAATCCGACAAATCTAGGCTCGCAGAATATAGTCTGGAGTACTCTTCCTTACTTGGAGAATCAGCCTACATGTTCTTTTTACTCAGGTGTATTTTTACTGTGCTATTTCATAGGTATTCTTGTCACCCTTGTCTATTCACACTATCACCAAGAACACATCCTGCTGCAGGTTTGCTTGTGACTCTAAGCTCCAATGTGCAGCATACAAGGATATGCTGTATGTATACCCATGTCCTACAGGTTCTTGTGCTATGCATGGTCTCATATGCCCCACACAAAGTAAAACTTACATAGATATCTGTGACCAATCATTTCCTTCACCTGTATTATTCAGAATGAAGGGTCTTCCAATAGGAAGTTGGATTTATGTCTTTTCTCCTACGCAGTTTTCCATAGCTACCCCAAGAGGCTCCACATCTTCTAAAAGCTCCTTCTGTTCCTTCATCTGTGTCCAAAGGCATGTAACATTGCAACACTGGCATCTGGATAGGGAGCTAGGAGATGTTGTTTAGTGGTTTTCTGTAGGTATGGTAAAGGGAGGACGGTTGGACTAGGTGATCTTGTAGGTCCTTTCCAACCTTGTGATTCTATGATTCTTCAGTTTCATGCTTCACAAACAACATTCTAATGTGCTACAACAGAGTTCTCAGGTTACATCAGCTATTTTGAAATTTAAAATAAAAGCCACAAATGTTATAACAAGATACTGACAGCACAAAAATGTAGTGTAGAATGGACAAGTCCAGTCTAGCCACTTGGTCTCAGGAGTGAGGAACAGTCCCCTGCCCTGTTCTGTTTTAGGGTGTAGACACAGCCAAAACAGCCCAAACCCAGTGCTTGGATATGAAGATTGAGGCCAGACTTATTCCTACCCTGTGTTCAGTGAGCTGAAGCCAGGCCCACCATTAACCTGATATGGCAGATGAAGTGACTTTGGTGAAGAGCAGATGATGCATGCTCATGCATCATGCCATGACCCACCATGTTTCCTGAACACCAAAAGAAAGCGCAGAGACAATAGAGATCAAGAGGAAGGGCAGCATAAGGAGGGCTATTTGGCCTGCCTTCCACAAAGTCAGTTAGGCCTCTGCAGGCATATGTGCCAGTTTCTGACCACTGTCAATATGTCAATTCTGCTTCTCAAAATCACAAGCCTGGTTTGGGTTAGAGTACATGCCTCCCAGGCATGTTACTGTGGGCAGTTCTCCATTGGGATTGACAGCTGGTGCACTCAGCTGCAATGTATATGGATAAGAGAACATATTTCCCTTCCTATCAGCTCCCTGCGGCACTGTCATATTGAACATCTCTGCAATGGAAAGATTAAAAGAAACCTTGTTGAAAATAGATGTGAAAGGATTGACTTTATGTTTAGACAGTGCCTAGGGCTGCAGTGGGTTGGGCTTTGGGGGATGAAGTGCAGAAAGAGTGGCTGAAACTGCATCTCCTCTTCCTCTCGTTGACAGAACTGTGTGAGGCTATTGGCTTATTGGGATCCTTCAGTATTGCTTTTCCTTGTCTGGCTGGGAGACTGCTGCAAGTTTGGATTGTCTGTACATGGAATATGAAGAGGATGATGATATTTCCTTTGCAAGATGGATGAGCAGTTTCTGGGGCCACAGCTTGATTGATGAGAATGAGAAAGAGGGAAGAGGCCACAAGAAACGTCAAACACGATCCCTTAGTGAAAGGAGAGCCTCCCTTCCGGTAAGTGCTGTGTGCAGTTTTCTGTGTGCATGTGCGTGTGGCTTACATATGAATTTAAGTGCAAACATACCAAAAGTTAACCCTGGAGATACATTGGGATGAGAACACCTCACTTACCTTGTCAACTACATTAAGTTCCTACTGGCAGAAATCAGTTGCTTCTCGAACTCAGCTCCGTGCCAGAAGCCTCAGATAGCTTTGGGATAGAGGAAGATAAGGAAACTTCAAGATGAGGAAAGATGGGACCAAAACATGGAAGAAGAGGGCTGTAATAACTGCTGGAATCCTAGCTGTACATTATGATTTTCTGTCTGGTAAGCATGACCTGACAGAGATAAAAAACACTTCAGATATCTGGCGTACACAAACTTGTCTTCAACGAGTATTTTCTCACATGTAAAACCACATAATGCATTCACTGGATTTTGACCTACAACCACTCTTCTCAAGGAAGATGTGTGCTTTACTCTCTGGGATTTAGCTGCTTGCTGGTGTAACTTTGAATTTAAGCTAGAGGGTATGGTCCATCCATGTTTAAAATATCTGAACCTGAAAATAAGGACTCAATACATAACAAAGCTCATTGTGTTATGAAGTAAGATTTTAAGGGAGAAACAGGTTCTTTTTTCCTAAATGAAGAACAGTGGGGAAAGGGACAGGGTTCAAACGCTGAAACAGTTTTTTAAGGTAGCTGACAACTAACTAACAATGCAAAAAAAACGGATATTCCCAGTCCTTAAAACAAGTGAAGGTACCTCAAACCTGTCTCTTTTTTCTCCAGAAGCATCGGTTGGCTCCCCAAAGTTACTACGTTTACTTACAAATAATTTTTCAGTTATATCCCTAAATCATAATGTCTGCAACAAAGCCAATACTATTATATTGTGGGGAAAAAAAAGTTACTCTTTCCAAATCATCATCCACTGGATCTGCCATGTTCTAAGCAGTGGGATTTTTCTTTTACATAGAATCATAGAATAGAATGATGGAATCATTAAGGCTGGAAAAGACCATCACTCCAACCATCCATCTGCCCATCACCACTATGTCCACTCAACCACATCCCACACTGTCACATCTACACGTTTCTGGAACATCTCCAGGAAATTTTTTTTCTTTTCTCAAAAATTATGCTTAAGAGGAGCAAAGCAGAACAAATCTACCTCTTTAATCTTTAAATGCATGAATAGGTTGGAAAGGTAATCATAATCCATTCATTTAAACTGATCAGCGACATCTACTAAATATTAGTATAGTATAATTATATATACTTTGGTCACAGGTTGAAAAACAGACTCTGAGGCAGAGTTTTGCTAATGGATTCCATCAGAATGCCTAAAACCAAAATTTATTAACGTTTATTTGTTTATTAATTATACTGTATTCTAATTTTGTTCTTCAGAGAATTACGCATACAGGATTTCTTTACACCTAATACAGACCGAAGCATCAGAATGTACTTTAAATTGCATTCTATTCAGCAAGCTGCTGAACGCAGCTTCATTGCATATCTTTGTGTGTACACATACTTTTAATTTGAAGCATGTTCCTTAATTCAGTTGAATCAAAAGCTATTTCAATGCTTTTGCTAATGATAATTGTATCCCTGAATCAGCGCTAGAACTTTAATGAAGTTAGCTTAGAGAAAGAAGACTGTGACTTTTTGTATGACCATTCAATCAGTTGAAGTTACCCTGTACACTTCATTATGTCTGGCCTTCACAATAGTGCTCCACACAACTTCTTCTTGGCACAGCTATATTACATAGCACATACAAATCTCAATCTCAGTGCCAGAAATTGACCTTGGGAATGAAAAAGACAATTTGTTTGCGTTTCTCTTAACAAAATTTGATAATTTTTGATAATAAACTATTTTAATAGAAATCTCTAATCAATTGGTACTAAAATATGTTGTTTTAAATCAAATCTACAAATTATTCAATCGGGGATACATTAATTCCTTAGAGACATCTTCAGAAAGTGCATCTCCTTGATCAGAGCCACAACTTGCTATTGCATCTGGACGTACTCATTAGACTACTGTTACAAAGAATAACTACTGTGAGAATCAAAACACTTGCCAGTGCTAGTTAAATAACATGTTCTTTTTGTCATAATAGTGCTGTTAATCAAGAGGAATAATAACTGAGATCAGACTATGTCTCTTCCGTAAGTTAATACATTCTCAATGGATCACATTGTAAATGGAGGTAACCATGGCTGTCCTAATTACAATCAAAACACAGAATCATAGAACCATTAAGGTTGAAAAGATCACTAACATTGTCCGGTCCTACTATCAACCCATCCCCATGCCCTCTAAGTCAGCAGGTTCTGACTGACACAGCTGTTTGCAAAAGCTTCTAGTGAAGATAGATAAACTTGTGCTGCCCAAACAGCACTGCCAACATGCTTTCTCTCATACCCAGGGCTGGCATACAGCAGATCAGCAGTAGTGCAGCTCCGTACACATGAGCTACATTTGCACCAACAGTGTTCTGGTATTGCACAGCACAATGCTAGCACTATGGAACAAAAGATGTTTTGGAGTAACTCTGTAAATCGCTTTCAGCTATGGAATAGTTTTTGGGTGTTGTTTTTTTTTTTTGTCTTCTTTATAATTTTTCCTATGCCGTAGAAACACATTTAACCACTGTTCTCACTTAAAACACAACAGCTGATTTCTGTGGCTTCCTGTCATTTAGGAGCCTCTCAAAATATGAACAAAGCTTTGTAGAAGAACTCTTCTGTGATTTGCTTCACAGACACTAACAATAATTTTTATTTCGTTTTCCCCAGGATCTTATAATACCTTATAATACAAACAATACTGAGATGTGGTTCACAAAACGCCTTTATTTTGATCATTCCCATTTTGCAGAGGAACACAAACTTATATTCATACCTCATTGGGACACTGGCAGAGCGTGTAACTGGCCTCAGGAATCCTCATGCCAAAACAGGCTAAAACAATAAGTCCAGAATCCTCCATTAAAACACTTACCTCCACTCCCCTGGAAAGTGCACTGGCCTGTAGTGAATGTGGAAACAGCCTGAAGAGAACTAAGTCATCTGCTTTCAGCTGCTTTAATTAATTTGCTGCATGCTGTAAATTTTAGATTCAGTAACTGATTCTCTTTTTGAAGCTGATGATGACTTTTCTTAATACATTTTAGTTGTCCTCTATCATTTCAACTCAGGACTGTTTCCTACTTCCCAGGCATTTTGTTGTGGGTAAAGCATTGCATGCAAAGGAGCACTGGTTAGAGTTTTACAACCCTACATATGGAAGCACTTTGAAGTAGACATTGCTGCTCATGACAGAAAAGCAGATAAGAAACAGCCAAGGGTGAGAGTAGAACTCCTGACTACAGTTGAAGGTAATGACAATTATTCTAAACTAAAATCAGACTAAACACCTATTGCAATATCATTACTGCAGATCAGTGGAAGCCTAGGCTGAAACGTGTTTAAGGAATTCATGCTTGGCTATAAGCTTCTGGGGAGGAAAGAATGCTCTTGGACAGAATTGGAATGTCAGATTTTCCAAAATATTCCTAGAGAACTGGGGTCATTATGTAAACTTGAGCAAACAATGAATGCAGTACTGACACTGAAGATTAACTGTCTCGCTGACAGCTGTGTGAGTTCTCAGATCAAAGCCAAAAGATGGAAGAAATTATCTTGTCTCCAACAGAAACTGAGCAAGAGAATAGACAAATGATAATGGCACCAAGTTCTTGAGGATTTTTTGTTTCTGTGCTTTTTCTGTGGTAGCAAACAATCTGCTGCCTATTATGTAAACAGACACTAAGCATGACTGGCATTATACAAAGGCTCATACAGAAAAAGGGATTACTAAAGGGAGTGAGAAACAAGCATTGAGAGTTCTCAAAAATTCCCTATTTTGATACCAAAGAACGGATACCATTCTTCCTTCCCATGCCTTTTTCCTTGCTTCACCTCCTCTCCACCTCTCCAGTTTAAGCACTAGTCAAGGGCAGATCCTAGAAGCCAGAGATGATGGAAGCTTGCTAAAGAGGCACCACGTGTAAGCAGAGGCAGCTACTAGGGAAAGGATGGGAGCAGACACTGGAGCAATGTTCAGAGACTTTTGGCAAGGGAAGGCAGCAGTAGTGGGTGGACAAGAGAGAGTGGATACAGAGGGAATCTCTGTTTCCAGCAGCTGCTGAGACATCAGGAAGGGAAGCATACGTTTAAGATGTCTCAGGCCTGTTCTTATTTACAGTGGTACCATGCATCCATTCGGCACCAAATCTATGTATTAAACACATGCATTAAATCTAAGAAATGGTAAGAAAGCCATATGGATCTTATGTAAACTCACTGCCAGAATTTATCTTAAATAAAAGAAGAGTACTGTTTTGTACTAATAAGCCATGAAATGTTCATTTTTAGCAGTTGTATTAAGGCCTTTGTCCTCTGTCAGGTTGTGTTCATAAGACAGTAACGTGATAATGTGTGTGTACACCGTGGGAAGAAGTATGGCCACTGTAATGTGTTTACAAGATCAAAAAATCATAGAATGGTCTGGGTTGGAAGGGACCTTTAAGATCACCTATTTCCAACCCCCCTGCTATAGGCAGGGATATCTCCTACTAGACTAGGTTGCTCAAAGCTCCATCCAACCTGGCCTTGAATGCTTCCAGGAAGGGGGCATTCTTAACTTCTCTGGGCAACCTGTTCCAGTGTCTCACCAACTTTACAGTAAAGAATTCCATCCTAATATTTAGTCTAAATCTGCCCTCTTCCAGTTTAAAGCCATTTCCCCTTGTCATATGTGTAGCTGTACCCTAGGTTCACTGAGACAAATCTGCCTTTCAGAGGAAGGCCTGTCCATCTTCTGAACCATAGTGTCTATGTTAGTATGTGAACTACAGTCTTTTTGTTAAGGGCTTCACTATAGTATCACCTGTGAAGGAAAAATAAAAAGCAACGTCTTTGTAATATAAAACATTTACAGATATTGTAAAACAAGATTGATGAGCACCACTCTCTGCTTCATCTGTGTTCCTGTAGTTTTGGGTTGTTGTTTTTTTTTTGTACCCTCTAAGAAAAAAATACCTGTGACTTTTAATGCGAAACAATGTGTGTTTCCAGGAAACAATATACATTGATACCATTAAAATGGCATAGGAGATGTTCAGCTTGTACAGGCTTGACATGGCATGTGTACTCCAGTCCCTGAAGAACAATCTGATTGCTTTGATGCTTTTCCAAATGACAATACGATATGACCTTACAGAAATCACAGCCATATTGACTAGTGTTGTACCAGTATGCCTCAAAGTAAAAATAGCATAGCAGGAATCATTACCACTACTCTCAGCAGCAGTCCATAATACTAGCTGCTAGAGTAAGCTTATGTCCGGAAATGAAGTTGAACTTGCACTACATGAGCTGGAGGCCCTTAGGTGTTAAGTACATCTAGAAGGTAGAAGACTTATGTAAAAACAAAAACAAACAAAAAAACCCAAACAACAACAACAATAAGAGCTTCAGATGTCTGTGCAAATGGGAAGTATAAATTAACAAGCAGCAGGATATATAGTCCCTCAGTTATTGCATGCAGGAATTCGTAATGAGGGAGGCAAATCTACCTATATGGAGCTGTGGTATTTTTCTGGAAGATGCAACAGAAGTAGATTTACTGGTGATTTAACATCTCTCATCAAACCAGAGTGAAAAGCCTGCTTCTGTTTTTTCCAACCTTATCAATTCTATGATTCTATGATTCTATCACTTTATTAAGGTTGTGTCCCTTAGTGCCCTGAAAATGCTATCTCATGAGGTCAGGGTGAATATGCCCAAGAAACCGCTAAAAAATCTGAAGCTGAACAGTAGACTATCTTGTCTGCATTTAGGCCAGGCAACAGATATAATAAGACTGGGCTGGGGATGGTCTCTGTCACACTCAGATGACCTCAAATCTCTATTAAGACCCAGAGCACCTGTGGGTCAAACCCAGTGTCTGGCTCATCTGGCCACAAAAGGGCTGGGTCCCTGCTGTTTGAAAGCCCTGCCTAGAACCCATTCCCAGAGGGGATGGATGGGTGTTTGGGATTATTATGTGTCCCAGTTCTTTTCAATGACAGTGGGCACACCTCACATTTCAAATGCTTATTTTGGGTACCAAAACTTAGATACTCAAAAATGGGAATGAGTAAATTCTGCTGCTGCCGCAAGGAAGCAAGCTCTTTGACAGTGTGATTCTTCTGCACAGATAAGGAAAGTTACAGAAGTCTGGGCAAGGTTATTTGTTCTGCAGTACTGCTTGGAGAGTACTCTGCAGTAGAATCTGAACTGTGTGCTTTGCTTTAGTATTCAGTACTCAGCAAAGACCTCTTCTTTTGCAGGCCAGGCTTTCCTCCCTCCATACAACAAGACTTCATGCCTCTGCCAAAGGCTCATCTTCAGGTCATCTCAGAGGCTCCAAGGAATTTCAAGAAGACCAAGATGTCAAATACCACCGCCACAAGAAGGCAAGCAGAACACCTTCAGGAGATAGCTCAGGCCCAGAGACAAGATCAAACTCCATGCAGGAATTTGCAGAGTCCTTTGAGAAGCAATTGCATTTCAAGAGCAAACGCTCAGTTTCTTTGGTAGGTAACAACTAGCAGCAACCTTACGAAGACTTCATAAATAAAGAAATAAATAAAATAGAATAAATATATCAGGACAGCTTTATCCCTTGTATAATCTTTGTGTCTTTGACTGGGGAGGAGCAGAAATAATCTTCAATTGGAATTTCTTGAATGATGTGATCTTTACTGTAGTTCAAGAAATGTATATCTGCTAATGTCATTGGTATGAGCATTTTGGATGTAGTGTCACCATCTAGACTTGTTCCGAAGTGTGCATCTTCAAAATGAGACACTGCACTCTGTGGCAACAAGGCAAAATAAAAGCAGATCTGCTTCACTTTTGCTATGATATCCAGGTCTTTTTCTCATTGCTGTTGACCTGGTTTAACCACAGGCCTTGTTATCTGTAAGACTGACAGGCATCATGGTGTTTTGGGGATTTCTCTTTACTCCTTGGCACTCCAGTGTCATTGCACAACTGCAGCAGCTGCCATTGCTATATTTTCACTGTAAGGGCATTCAGACAGCGTGGATTCTTTTCCTATTTCATTCTTCTCCCTGTCAGTCTCTCCTGAGGCATGACTCTGCATTGAAGGAGTACCCAATAATGACCTTTATGACAATTTAACACATTTACTGTAATGATACATCCTATCTGTTGTATCACACAGAGGAGGGGTGGGTACTGAACAGTAAGTCCCTTTTAAGTATTGGAAGAACAATATCAAATTCAGTCACCCCACTGAAAAGCTGTGCTTGAATTACACTTGACGTTATCCTCAAATAACAACAAAGGGAAGTATCCTTTATTTTTTCAGTTTTTTGACACTGACAGTTTCATATGGAGAAGTAATCTTCATCTCTCTGTGCAGACCTTCCATTTAGCAATAAGAGAGGAAACAAGAATCTCTCTTCAATAAATGGCATAATTACATGATCAGTCCCATGGTTACAGTCCCTGCATGCTCAGTCCTCTAGGAATATGAAGAGTTCTGGTGATGACAACTCTGTTATTCAATTTTTAAGATTTGACGTGAATTCTGTAATCTTCTTTTTTCCTTTTAGGAACCACTCAGTATTTCATTTAGAATTTCCCATTGCCTCTTTGGCGGCCCTCATTTGGCTCGTGGTTTATTTATCATTTCTCAAAAGTGCCTACTGCTAGAAAGTCCGTGAGCATGTCAGTTGTGTGATTAGTATAGTGAATATAATACGCTAAGTTTGACTTTTATTTCATTTAAAAAAAGAATGTGGATTCTGGTGCCCTTCTGTAATTTACATCACGGTGTGCTGGGCTATACTTTGATCTGTCTTTTAACTAGGCTGAAGTGTGGTCATTCCTCAGTCACCATTAAAGCCTGTAAGATGGCAAGGGCTTCAGAACCTTTCAGAACTGAGTGATAGATATCAGAGATCTGAAAGGAAATTTGGGAGTGGGCTTAAACATGGAGATCCAAAAAGAGTGTTGAAAAATCCTTTTTTGCTTTTGGAACCCCACGGGTATTGTTCAAACCGCCCTATATATGACTATACAGACCAGAAGAAACATGGATCGCATGAAATAAGAAAAGCAAGGATCCTGAGAGGAAATTTCAGAGCCTCCTTTTTTTCCCTCATGTCTCCTCTCCCAAGCTTGCTCTCCAGGCAGATGATCTTCCTACCTCCCACACTGTATCATCAAAAGAGTGTTGCCCCTCGCTGAGTATTAGGGTTACTGGCTGGGGCCATGAGTTTGAGCCCATTGTGTTAAAGCTGATCTGTCTGAGGTTGGTAAATAGAGTATTTTACTACACATTACTATTGAAATATCTTTATCAGATTTCGTTGATCATGTAAGAGTCACTAAATTCTCTTCTATTTTTCTCCTGCCTTTTAGCAACCTGAAGGCATGAAGGAGAGAAGAGAGAGACTGCATCTGAGGAAGAGCAAGTCTCACAAGAGAATGGGAGAGAAATCAGAACCAGGGCGAGCGTATGAAGAAGAATGCTCAGAAGCTATACCTGCAAAACACAACGAACAGTTCCCATCACAAACAAGCACTGAGAAAGGATATTAATGCACAGGCAGCTAGAATGTCTTGGGCTAATGAATTTTAGCACTATCTCTGATGAACAGAGGGAGCATTCTTGTTTTGACTAGAAGAGGCTTATTAGCTAGAGCAAATCCAAAGCTGTAAAATGAAACTACAATTCTACTGCATAATGGATACCATTTTACTACATTCCTGTCTTTTTCCACTAGGAATGTGACCCCACTCAGAGATATGGGGCAGTGAACCACACCTGTAGAGGGTTTCAGGCAGATTTAGCATTACAGTAGGACAATAGTGGATTTGTTTGTTTAAGAGGAGAACATCTATGTATTACAGAGCAGTGCAAAGACATTGAAACCCTTATATTTCTCCTTTAATTGCAAACAGAAAGTTTGGTAAAGAAAACATACACATAAACTATTATCCATTACTTGGCCCTGACACTGACACAGAGTTGGTTTGGAAACAGGGATCTCTTATCTTTGACAATCTCCCAACTGTGGAGGTGACAGAAAACAAGCCCTCACACTCTCCTCCATACACTGCTGTTATCACTGTCCCTGCAATACAACTCTAATTTCTCTGACGTCCTTCTTTTCTCTTCCACGTCCTCAGTCTCATTTCCAAAGTCACACAACTAGTTTTTCTGCCAGCTTTTCCTCTGTTGTGGCCTTTCCTCCCTCCATTTTCTGTTTTGTAGCTGCGACTTGTAGCTATAAGACTCTTTTGTCACAACTCTAGTCCTGCCTCATCAAAATTTGAGCCTCGCTCAAACCTCTGGTAAAAACAGAGATGATCAGCCTCCTGCACTTCTATATAATATCTTCAAGGGGCTGATTATACTTACCACAAATTCAGGGTGATGGATCCTTCTCATTTTTTCCTTTTTTCATGAACTGAGGCCAAACAAAGGAATTGGGAAGTGGCTCTGCCACCAGGGATAAGCAGGTCTTGGGTTTTTGTTTTTTTTTTCTCTCTGGCTGAAGATCTCCTAAACTCAGATCTAAATCTCATCATGTCTAAGTAAGATTTCCTTCTTTGCAGAGGAATACAATTTCCATATGCTCAGAAACACGGCTTTTTGATATGTGAGTCTTCCCATCAGAGAAAATCCCTGTCACTGGGAACAATTTCTCCAGGCCTAGTATGAAGAAAGCCTGCTTTGCTAATAGAGGATAATGAAGACTGATGGATTTATGAGCCAGAATCAAAATCCACAGGGTATTCTCAGGATTTTCTGTAATTAACAAAGGTTTTATTACTTTACTTTAGAGCCTTAATTTTGAATGTTCAACCTTCTAAGAGCTTAGGGCATCCTCAAAACTTTATAACACTTATCTTCATTTTGGGATTGGTTTTGCTTTATATAAGACTCTGAGGGTATAAAAGAAAGTGACTGAACCCTTGCTAATGCTTGTAAGCTGTTTCTTGCCTGGCAACATATATTATAAAATAATAAATCTTATTGAAAAAATATTTATTCTTATGCATGTTCCTGTCCACCCTAGTCCAGATTGGATTTTCATTAAATTCTTCCATCAGCCAAAACTTTCATGCAGATAACTTTCCTCCTATAATCCTGATTTGAAGACTGCATTACAATAAACCTGGATGGAATCATAGAATGGCTTGGTTGGAAGGGACCTTAATGAGTACTGGCTCTGATTTGCTATTGACTACCTCATGAATGCACAGGCAAGACCATTGCCCCCAAAGCAGCCTAGCAGGTCTGTCTCTTACCATATCTGCTCTCTGAAAGCAGCTCCCGTATTTATCACTGAATTCCATCTCTCAAATGGGAGAGTTTTTCACTGTTTTTGTTCTTTTTTTGCCCTGCCATCAGGCCTGTGGTGTAGCTCTGGAGACAGAACCTTTCAGAAGTTTTCTGTTGCACCACATAACAGCACTTTCCAATGCAGTCCCATGTAGTTTATGCAAGCAGCATTACTTATAGAGTTAAACTTGAGTAGTGGAATAAAATCATTCTCCACAGATATCAGCAAATATTCCATAACTAATCAGGCATTTGAGAAGGAAGGTAATGATTCAAAGAGGGCTCTGATTGGGATAGCATGACTGTTATTTCTATTTTAACTGAAAATGGAACTGGGATGTACAAGTAATCAAAAGAATTCTACAGGGTTTTCATTCTCAGATGTTTTTTTGCTCTTTCCTAGAGTGGGATGGCTATGAATTGGATCAATATCCAAACCTTGGATACAAAGAAGATGAGTTACCAAGCAGCAAAGACAGAGGGATCAAAAATATCTTTTCCAGAATATTCAGGAACAGGTAACATAGAACACATATAATAGTTTTAGAACAGAGTGGAATAGAAGGCAGCAGAAGCAGGCTGCTCGCTTCCTCTGTGGGCTGCCATTGAAAACTGACCTGGCTCAGAGGTCCATGAAGTACATTTTTAACTTGCTGTGGTTCAAGGTGGGAGACAAAGCTTTGGTAAACCATACCTCTTTGGGGATCTTTCCCACTGCTTCCAGCTACCTAGTAAGTGCTCCTGTGGAATGTTAGGGCTTGGGTATGTACAAGAATTTCAGCAGCAAGATCCAGTTACAGCACAGTATTTTCTAGGAGGGGTAAGAAGAGATCTTCTAGTGTGATTACCTGATCTCCTAGGTGGGCATCTCCAAGGCAAAATCCCTGGCTCTGAAAGCACTCACTCTACACGTGAAAAATATAAGATTAAATACAAATATAATCAAATCTGATGTTCAGAATTACTGATCAAGAAATAATTTATAATCACGAGACCTTGAACTTCTAGAGTCATCTGCCAAAACCACTGAAAAAAAGAGCATGTCTTGATCTACATTCAAAGGGATAATGCAGCCAAAATCTAACCCTGGAGACCAGAGAGAAGTAAGTACCAAAATCACACGAACTTCATAGATACTTCCCTGCCTGCTGTACCAGAGGTTTAGATAGCTGTCAACAAGCAAACGCTATAATATGCTTCCTCATCATAGCATATAGCGTAGTAGGGAGTTGATTTTCCTTTACTCTGTTATTTTACATGGAACTGACATAATATTCCTCTTTTTTACTGTGAGGCTGATGAGACACTGGAACAGGTTGCCCAGTTAGGTTGTGGATGCCCCCACCCTAAAGGCACTCAAGGCCAGGCTGGATGGGCCTTTGAGCAACCCGGTCTAGAGGGAGGTGTCGCCTATAGCAGGGGGTTGGAACTAGATTATCTTAAATGTCCCTTCCAACCCAAACCATTATATGATTCTATTATAATCCAGATACCAAGCATCATTCATAATATCCATTGCTCATTTAGGTTACTCAGCAACTTGATTATTTAACAAAAAGTAATTCTGAGCTGAGGCCATTCAAGACTGACGAAAATTTTTCTTTAGTTAAAGGAGAAAGATTTGCATCCATGTGTTATTTGCCGTGATCACTGGAGAACTGACAGCAACATAGATCTTTGCTGTATGCACAGTTTTAGCAAAGAAGTATTGTGACAAAATCCCAGGGCTCCTTTTTTTTTCTTGAACTTGCTATGTGGAGAGTAGAAGGGTTTTACATATGAGTTTCTCCAGACCTTGATTAAACCTTGAATGATGGTGGCTGAAAGTGATGTTCACGTTTGTTGGAGACGCATCACCAATCCTTCATTATCAGAAGCTCTGTAGAAGGCAGAGGAATCCTCGATATGACCATTAGTGGTTTTTAGGTAATTTTGCACTGATGCAAAGACCAAGAGTAAAGATGATTGGCCATGCTGGAGTCACTGCTCTAGCTACTGTGTCATTCTTTTTATGACTGAATTAGTAGATAAAGGGAATACTGATGCTCCAAAGGAGCTGTGAGCATCTGAGTGTTCACATGTCTATGGTTTTGAGCTGACACTGCAGGCAAGAAGCAAAATATTCATTTAATTTCTGGTGTAAGAGGGTTCACCACTTTCCATAGAGATAAATTAGGTGGTTGAGATGGTGTCCTTGATGATAGCCGTACTTCAAACAGAAAACCTTAATTTCAATACTTGCTGGTCTGGCATCAAAGAAACTGAAAGAGAAAGTACTGAATACAGCATATGCAAGATCCAGAATACACAGTACTCTTTTTTTCCTCAGGAATGAGGAAAAAAAGAGTACTGTGTATTCTGGATCTTGCATAGCACATTCTGATGATGGCTTTTGGTACTTACTTCTCTCTGGTCTCCAGGACTAGATTTTGCCTTCATGTAATAACAGTACACTTGTTTCCTTAGTATTATTGATTCAGTACATTTTTTAGACCAAGGATTTTAATTTCTTATGGAAGCATATATAAAGTTTCCTGGCAAATAACATTACTAATATAACATAACACTTAAGACCCTACTTGCTAGCACTCTTTTCCGCTTGCTTTTAACAGTGTAATTCTAAGTGTCTGCTATATGAGTCAACCTGTTCAACAGTTTGTGTCCATGTGTTTGAGCAATGTCAGTCACAGACTCCTTTCATCCGTGATGAAAGAGCCAAGAACAAATGATCCTTTAGGATTACAGAGAGGAATAGTCAAGTTTTGATTCCAGCTACAAGAGAAAAAAAGAAATCAAAACCTCACTCAACAAAATAATCCATTACAAGGTTTCTCTAAGTTTTGTGGCTTCTTATACACTTCAGACACCAACTCTAAAGATAAAAACCAACACCCAACCTCTCCTGTCCGCTCATGTTATGGAAACATGTCAGTTTTTAGGGAAGAAGATGAAATATTTTTACATTTCTATGGACAGTTATAAATAAAAAATGCACATGTAATAGGAAATACATCGTTTATAAAATATTTTATGGCTAGACAGCATAAAAAGCAATTTCCCAGTAGAGGGAGCCAATTGAGCAGATGTGCTGCAGTTCACACCAAGAATGAGTTTGAGGTTAAAATCAGTTCCAGTGCCAGTGGGAAAAAAACAGCATTACCAGGAGCACAGGACTATACGGTTAAATTTTTCCCTGTTTTGTTGACATATAATTTTTGTTGAAATGAGGGAAACCAATACAGACTGCAATCTATGGCAAAGTTCAGTCTCGTGTTAGGGATTTATCACGTTCCTGAGACCCTGTGTATGTCAGTCTGTAGATGGCAGCTTCTCTCTGTAGGCATGTCCCAAACTGTCCTTTTGGTCTGCCCTCAGTTTCCTGCACACAGTTCACACTTCTCACCTTCATTTTTCTGGGAGCTGCTGATGTCACCCTGGGTGCTCCCACCAACCTATACCCTGAAGGCTCAGGCCAAAGGGGCCCTGCAAAAGGAAAGAGGTCCCTGTGGCTCCTGCTTTCCTTGGGATCAATGCATGCCCATCTCCAGGGATGAGAAGAGCCACTTCTCTAGGCCAAAATATCTGTGTCACCTGTGCTCACAGCGGTCAGTTTTACTGTCTGTGTTCTCCCTGTTAAATACACAAAAGCTTTTGGGAAGCTCTCTTCTAATAATCACTTTTGGGAAATTCTTGCCTCGGGGCATGACCTATTTGGCCTTTATTCTGACAGATCAACTGTGTCCAGAACACATAAGTTACATTAAGAAGGTCTATGCAGCTTTATATAGATAATTTCATGGCTCTTCTTTACTTGTCACACAGTCTTAATTTGCATTCCTCCACCCAGTAAAAATAAACATTAAAGGCACTTTTAAAATACAATACAATTGCAAATAAGGAAGTTTAGGAACACATTTCAAGATATCTCCATCACCAAGTTGCTCTGCTATGGTCTGTATCGAAGCCAGCACTGTGGCATATTGCCTGCATTTCATCTGGTCCAGCTCAGAGCCCATTAGCTGCAGGTTGGTCTGTGATGTTTTGCTGGGCTGTGCGATGCCTTAGCTGAAGATAGAGGACACACTCCTGTTACTAAGACTTGAAATGAAGCACAAGCGTACACATTGACATCTGTTTTCTAGTAGATAAAGAAATACATTTGCTGGGAAACAGAAAGGAGTTAAAACAATCGCATTTCCTAAAACATTAGAAAGAAGTAAGTCACAGCAAAGCCAAAATGAAACAAAACTGATAGTAGATTCTTTTTTCTTTCATTTTCAATTGAAAGGGGATGTTCTGGTAGGGAACTTCAGCCGGAGATCCAGAATCAGAATTCTCTCTTTTTCCTTTACACCAATCACTAGCTTTTCAAATTACTTATGATTTCATTTTCAAAAGTTTGACATGTAACAGCCACAAAGGAGCCTGAAGGCAAGCTAGACAAGCTAAGGACAGATCACAGGAGGTAACACCTGCATGGTGACACGCAGTTCTGATCTCCCAGCCTGTACCCCCTCCACAAAAACTCCCACCCCATACTATTCCTCTCACTTTTCCTCCTTCCCAAGTAAAAGCATTTCTCTCTCTCTCCCTGCAGCTTGGGCTGCAGCTGGTGCTTTTCATATTGCTGTTCAGCTGGCAGGTTTTCTCCTCTTGTTGCTCCTGCTTAGTGTCTCTGTCCAGAGTGTTGCTAACCCCGATATGCTCCCCCCCTTGCTAGCCCTCCCTCCTGACTCACCCGACCTACGTGCAGAGAACAGCACATGAGTCAGAGGGAACAGAAATTAGCACAACAATGAGGAAGACAAAACTGCATCATAAAAAATGTCAAAGGAGCACCATTGGGCTCAACATGTTAAACTATGAAGAACAAGAAAAATCCGGATTACAGCTGCCACTGAAAGCTTAGCTCGACCCCCTCTCATCTTCTCCCAGTGAAACATGTGTTATGTGACATGATTTAATCATTTGACTGCATACTACTTTTCCCACAGGGCTAGTGCCTCATTTAGTGTAAATGAAGGACAGTGTTTGGGAATGGAGCTGGATTAATCTACACTTCCTTGCCTACATTTCTGTGTCTGACGGCAGGCTCTATTTATCACCATACAACCTGAGAACTGTGTGGCATTCAGAACTGCTGCTTTCTTCATAAGGTTTTCTTGGGTGCATTTACTGAAGGAATCTAACAGTGGTTGGGCCAGTTTCTGGTTCTCCATAGCCCTAGTTTCTTTCATTAGCTGACAGAATGTCTCATGTTTTCTTCAAGTCCTCTGTCTAGTATTTCTACATCCCAGCTTTTGCAACAACTGATAAACTTTGGCATTGCCTGGTATTTGACCCTGACTGAGTACAATAGATGAGATCTCCCTTGTCTGACATTACCTTTGAGTTATAACTTGCTTTGCAAGCTGAAGTGCAGTGAAAAGAAATCACAGAATCATAGAATGGCCTGAGTTGAAAAGGATCACATCTAGTGCTCATCCAGTTTCAATCCTCCTGCTATATGCAGGGTCACCAACCACCAGATCAGGCTGCCCAGAGCCACATCCAGCCTGGCCTTGAATGCCTCCAGGGATGGGGCATCCACAACATCCTTGGGCAACCTGTTCCTGTGCGTCACCACCCTCTGTGTGAAAAACTTCCTCCTCATATCTAGCCTAAACCTCCCTTGTCTTGGTCTAAAACCAGACACGAGTTTGCAGAATTGGCACTGGGATTGCCATGATAGTTCCGCATACAGGTATTCTGCTTACAGGGAGTGTAGTTCAGCTACTTGAGCAAGACACATCCAATCAGAAATACTCTTCTTAGAGCTGATTTTCATATTTCTGCAGCCTTAGAAATCATGTTTGCTCTCATTCAACGGGCTTCTGACAAGAAAAGCAAAGACTTTATCTGTGAACTTCAGATAGGGATCACTGTTTGCAGGCTCACAGCATCAATACAAATATTCAAGAACTGGGATTATGAGAAGTAAGATACTCATGATGTACAAAATGTTCTGGTGCTTTCCCCAGATTCCTCCCTTCTGAATCTTCAATATATGGATGTGGAGAAGTCCGTACAGAACATTCTTACTGTTAGCATGTTTGGCATTTCTGGCTTTACTGCACTAAATTGCATATGCCTAATTGTTAGATCAGCTCAAAGGACTATAAGCACTTTGAAACAATGCCAATAACACACGACCTATGGATTTTTTCAGATACTGCACCTGCAGCTCTTCTATTAATACATGTAAGGGTATGATGACATTTCCTCTTTCGACTTATTTTTTCTCTCCATAGTTGTTTTTGCATGATATTCTATGTGGAAGGATTTCATAAGGGGGTATGCATTTATATATGGTAGGAGTGAGCTTGGCAAGTTGCTGGTTAATGCCAAGAGGGCATGCAAGCTTGAAAATAAAACAAAAAATCACTACAGAATTTTACGAGCAACATGTAAAAAGGAAAAGTACATAACGTACGTAATTACATAATTATGTAACAACAACAACATAATTAATAACAATTAAAGCCAATACTTTTTAAATGCTGTGAATAACATAACCACATGTTTTACTGATGGCAGAATTAAGCCTAAAAACCTTTTAAAACTTTGCAGATCTAAATCTGTGTCTTCTCAATCCCTACAAGAGCAAATATCCCTAGCAGGCCTCTGAAAATTGGGCTGTTATAAAATGGGTCTTTGTATTCAGTTCTCATTTATTTTGCTCACAACAAGTTGTAATGAAAAGAGAACGTTGAAGTTTGCTTTTCTTAAGGCATAGCCAATGTACGCACTTGCTCTTTATTCAACTGCCACTGCATGCTTTGCAAGAACTATTCGTTTAACTTTTTGTGCACTCTGTTTGGAGATAGATTGCTTTATCTGTATCAGCTACACTTGTATGCTACATTTCCTATGCTATAAATTAGACGTCTTCTTACAGAGATGCTGACAGAGAGCAAATCTTGGGCTTGAAGATTTAAGGGTTGTTTTCAGACAGAAATATTAAGTTGTGCCATGCTGGATTGGAGCAGGCCCAGGAGGTGCACAGGCTGTGCAGAACTGGGATGGCATAGATGTCTGCTCTGCAGCCATGCTGGAGCAAAGCCTTCTTCCTTGAAGGCAGGCTGCCATGAGGACTGCTGCCCAAAGTGAGAGAGCAAGGGTCAAAGACATGGCCTGCAGCTATCAGCACTGAAGAAAGCAGCTCATAGAGCATGGTTAGAATCATAGAACGGCCTGGGTTGAAAAGAACCACAATGCTCGAGTTTCAACCACCCTGCTATGTGCAGGGTCACCAACCAGCAGACCAGGCTGCCCAAAAAAGAGAAATACAAAGTTGTGGTTGTGGTGATAGTGGCTGAAAGGGCTGTGCCTTAAGTGACCAGGCTGAAAATGTCTCTGATGCCTTTAAGAGCCTTCTTGGTCAAACTACAGTGTGAAAGTAATCCTAGAACATGCGTAACTCGAATTTGTCTCTAATGCATTTGGACTGAGGCACAGATGTGTGGCAGTGAGCAAATGGCAAAGTACAGAGGAGAGTTCTTGCTGTGGTGTATATAAGTGCCTGATATCTCTGATAACTCTGATGAAGCAAAAAACCAGGCACAGCACCAAGAGCACTGTAATAGACCTGCACGTCTCAAAGCCACAGACGTTAATTTGCAATGCTTTCTTCAGGTAACTTCTCTGAAAAGTTATTCAGGCACTAATTGTAAATTCCTACCATAGCACTCACTCTTGAAGAAATGTTTTATGACTTGCTTAGGGGGCCGTGCTCAGTATCAGCAGCAAACAACCAACCAACCAGCCATGAGAGAGTCTACTCTGCCAAGCATTTCAGGGACTTAAGGCCAATGGATAATTATTTGAAGTTTGTTTCTTAATATTTTTTGTGGATACTTTTTCCTTTGACTAGAAAGAAAAGAGGGATCACAGTTATGAAGGAATTTTCCAGTCAAAAACAGGAGGACACAAGGGCATATGGAAATAATGAGTTTGTCAGATGGGCAGACATACAGGATGCACCTGGGTTGAGTTGGTCAAAGAATTTTGCTTTTCCATTTTAGAAGCCATAGTTTTGATTTGTTTTTATTTGATATCTTCTTCTTACCAAGTTAATAGGATTTACCATGTTGGAGAGGAATCATGGCCCCTCTCCTATGAAGAAAGGTTGAGGGAACTGGGCTCCAGGGAGACCTCATTGTGGCCTTCCAATGTTTGAAGGGAGCGTATAAACAAGAGGGGGTACGACTGTTTAAGAGGGTGAATAGTGATAGGGCAAGGGGGAACGGTTTTAAAATGAGACAGGGGAGATTTAGGTTGGATATTAGGAGGAAGTTTTTCACTCAGAGGGTGGTGACGCACTGGAACAGGTTGCCCAAGGAGGCTGTGGATGCCCCATCCCTGGAGGCATTCAGGGCCAGGCTGGATGTGGCTCTGGGCAGCCTGGTCTGCTGGTTGGCAACCCTGCACATAGCAGGGGGTTGGAACTAGATAAGCATTGTGGTCCTTTTCAACCCAGGCCATTCTATGACTCTATGATTATGAGGTAATTTTACCAGAGAACAAAAAGCTATGTAAATTGCATCAAAACCACATTATTCAAGCAGTGAGTGGTCATCTCTCATATCACAGACCTAACTTTTAATACAATGTTAAGCCTGTGAAGGAAGTGTTCATTTCCTTATGGACAGACGGAAAGGAAGAAAAGTAGAATGGATTCAATAGCTTATTACTACTTATTAGATACTAGTATCTATTTTGATTGTGTTTTACAAATTTATTGCAGAAACAATCCTGAACAGACAGGGAAAGAGTATGAACCAAACCAGTCTTTTTCACTTACTTTATTCCATTTTTACATATTTGAGTTTTCCTTAAGGAGACTGCCCTTGTATTAGTCCTCAGAATCTACTATGAACAAGGCAAATGTTCCTGTTTCATTTTACCAACAAACATTTGGGACATAACCCTTTCAGAAATGAGTAGATGCTCTTATTCCTTCAGCTAGAGGAGAGCACAGTTGTGCCAAGCTTGCGTCATGCATTTGGAACAGGTACAATGATTCGGCATCCTAATCCTTGATTTCTTGTTGATTGGTCTTTTCTAAAAAGCTCTGACAAATGCTCTGTTGCTTCTGTAGTCACTAAAAGTACTGCACACTTACTTCTCTGTAATTACCTTGATGCACATCGCTGTCATCCTTGTAGACGTGTAGAATCCCTGCAGGGTTTCCTTCCAGTTAGAGTTTTGTAATTGGAGTTTTTGACACTGGAGATACTAATTGTTACTTAGAATCACTTTTATGTCATTTAAATAATGGATGGAAATGAGGAATCCCAGGAAGTGATTTTTCTCCACCTCTGAGACAAACATCAAACCTAGGGCAAAGAGATAATTGCGATTATGAGTTTCATTTGCTGATTTAGTTCAGTCCAACTGGAAACTCTTTTGCAACAGAAGAGTATCCATTAGATAGGAATTAGCGCCATTATGTGAAATGCATTCTGCTGTCAGAAAAAATAAAAACATACTGCAAGAGAAGCTGCTTATACCAGGAAAGAGGAGCAGCTGCCAAAGAAGGTGGGTTCTTGAGCTTTGTTTGAAGAGAAGTGGTCCTCCTGGAAAATATTCATTGGCTCATTCTCTGTACTGGTGACATCACCCAACTTGCAAAGACATCTGCTTGCCAGATGCTGAAGGGTATTTGCTGTAGTACTATTTATCTGAGAGTGAAAGTGTAACTAGATACTAAAGAGACAAACATGGGTAGAGCTGGTTGAGAAGATGAAGTGCAAATAAGGGGATGGGGGTGGGGGGTGGGGATTGGTCCCTTCTAACCCAAATCTTTCTATGATTCTATGATTGGCATCGAACAGGAACACACTCATAATCTGCTTTAATCTTAACATGGGGTTAATTTCATCCATTATTTCCTCCAGGCAAAAAACTTTCACATGGTGCATGGCAGAAATTCAGGGAACTTGTCAGAGCCTCAGGTTTAGTCCCAGCTACTGATAACAGCTGCAGGGGGAACACTTTTGCTTGGCCACTCCAGGTGCCACAGATATTGCCATGTTGGCATGGATCTTGATGTTGGCATGGGGGCGGGGGGATGGTCAGGAAGGCTGATCAGACCCGTTTGTCACAGCCTCTTGGCAAATATCTCAACGGAGGATTTTTCTGAGCGTAAGATTTGAGGATTAAGTTGGTGGTGCAAGAGCTGCATCAAAGCGATGTGATTGATCGAGCATTGTTAGTAACACCGTTAATGACGGCAAAACATTTGTAAACAAGCTGTGGCATCACCCTGTCAGTATTTTTGCACATTCTTCTTTCAGATTCAGGGCTCCGCTATACATTCCTGTGTAATTACAGGGACTACAGCGACGGGTAACTATTTTCGCGGAGAAAACCACGCTCTTCAGGGAAGAAGGAAAACGAGAGAGGAGTGGCCATCCCTATCCCTGCCCCGTGCCGACCGCTCCCAGGGCCGCCCCTTCTCTCTTTCCTCGAAGCCCCCGAAGCTGGGCGAGGACTGCGGGGAGGAGCCCGCCCGCCCCCCGCGGCCACCGGCTCCAGGGGCAGCTGCAGGGCGCCCTCCCGCGGGGCAGCCCGGGCCGGCAGCGGCGGCGCCGAGGGGCAGCGGGGTAGCCGGCAGAGCAGGTAAGGGGAGCGGTGCTCCGCTCTTCGGCTCTCGCAGCCTCTCGGTTCCTTTTCGAAACGGAGCAAAGCTCGGGAAAACTTTTCCAGCCTCTGCGTCTGTTGCGTTTCGTTTCGGTTTTATGGAGATGGATCGCGTTCCGCTCGCCCAACAGCACTTAAGGCTGACTGGGTATCCAAGGGTTGCGTTGTCCTTCTGAGAAATGGCTTTTGGAGATGTCAGAGCTCAGGAACTGAACGTAGAACTACTTGAACAAGTGTGTTTTTTTCCCTGCTTCGAATGGATTCTTTGAGGATTGCTATGCACGTACGTAGCTCAGACTTGTGATTTCTCCAGCGTGTGTAACTTTGTTTGCTTTGCCTTATAGTGCTATTTTTGTCGTCCTCTTTGAGTTACAGCTTGTGCTGTTCCATACATCACCGTAAGTACTTTGTCATTTGCAAAAGGAAGGTATTCAGCATCTATCTGATATGAAAACTCATCACTGACAGCTGTTACCTTTCCAAAGTTTGCTCAGAAGTTTTTTGCCACTTTTCAGTGTTGTTTACGCAGACGTTTCCTGTATCTTTCTCTTTACAAACACTTTTGGGTAAATCAAACAGATTTCTCTCGGCTGTGGAGAGCATGGGTAGAAATATCTGCAGGGGCAGAGAGGCCAGATGAATCTCAAGGGGCAGCATGAGTAATTATGCCAGTGTTTGGTTGAACCAATCTCTGTTTGCTCTTGCATAGTGAATCTGCCTGGAAATACCATCTCATGGTGCAGCAGACAAGCCAGCGTGGCGGCACAAAATTGAGACTTGTGCTTTTCAGGCTTAAGACAGAAATCATTGAATCACAGAATGGTTGGGTTGGAAAGGACCTCAAAGCCCACCCACTTCCAACCCACTGCCATGAGCAGGGCTGCCCCATGCTAGTTCAGCTGCCCAGGGACCTGTTCAACCTGGCCTTGATTGCCTCCAGGGATGGGGCACCACAGCTTCTCTTGGCAACCTGGGTCAGCTCTTCTTGGTGCCAGAACTCTTGTCAGCTGGCTCGTGCTCTACGTCTGAGGTGTAGCTGGATGCACTCACACACTGCAGTGGTGGGGAGCAGTGGTCACTTTGATCTTCTCTAATTTGACACGAGTCAAGCAAGCTCCTAACGCCAGGCATTGTAAATAACATTGCTTTTTAAAATACCTGTGTTTTAGAAGTGAGTAGCACAACACCGTCACATTCCTTTTGTACTGTGCAGCATGAGCCAGACCTTGAGTGCTGGCACTGCTTTGTGCCTTGGATGACAAGAAGGTGCCCTAAGTCCCTTCTCATCCAGCTATGCCTGAACTAGGACCTGCTCTAACATTTTAGTGCTCTAAGAGCAAAATTCTTAAAACTTCTTCGCATGACTGTACGCTTGAGCCATTTCTAAGACTGTAGAATCTGAAATACCAGTGGTTTTAGATGAGTTATAGGTCTGTTGGGATCCCAAAGCTCCTGATCAGCAGCAATGTCCCTGCTTGAGCCATCTCCACTGCCAGCTGAGGGACAGCAGGGGCTGCTGCTGATGTAGCTTTGCGTTACGGAGGACTCATCACATTCCCTGATGATGTTGCATTAGCTCTTGCTGATTCAGATCCATCAAATGAAAGTGATCCTGTAATGATGACCCATACCTGTTTCTGTGGGGCATTTTAATTTTTCTAGCTGGAATACTTTGGAGAGATATTATATTGACTACCTTGCCAGCGCTCATTCATCAGTGTTTTTATTTTGCATCCACCCTTCTGCTGTTGAAAGCCTGTTTCTCCCAAGCAGTAGTGGGTAGAGGCAGTGAATTTGTTTACCCTTGTGACAGACAGTATATCTCTCCATGACTTACAGAGAAAACTTCCAGGTACAAAGGAAAGTCTGCCAAGGCAAAGCTCTTGATGCAAATCCCACCTTCAGCTCTGTTGCTTGGCTTTATGAGAATTACTCAGAAGAAAGCTTTTAGTCTTTTTTTTTTCCCTTCATATCACAACACAACTCTGCAAGCCCCATGCTCTATCACTGGTTACAGAGTCCAAATCCTTAAGATTTGAACACATATTTGAAATCACTTTGTTTGCCTTTTCCTGCTGATGTCCCCGGGGGCTCATGCAGGGGCCCATACACCACAGGCAGGCAGGATGGCTGGGGGTGAGGAATCATGTAATGAAATACCTTCAGAAGTCATACATTCAGGAAAAAGAGGCTGTGTCTCACAGGAGTCAGCAGTTTCCATGAGAAGCCAGCACGCAGAACACACATGCCGCTGTGCTCCAGTCTCCTCCCTCACAGGGTACAGGAGGAGCTCTGCTCTTGGAGGAACCATCTGCTTGGTGCCCAGTCAGGAGCTTTCAGTTCTAAATCCCCAGCTGATCCAACAAACTTTTGGTGTCCTGATATTTTTCTAGCACATCTAGCAGGAAGCAGCGAGAATGTAGGTAAACACACCTGCAACTACAAAGAGTTATAGCAGGCATGTCCAACCAGCAGCCCATGGGCCTCATGTGGCCTGGCACATCCCACTCTGCAGCCACTCCCTGCCCCACACCATCATGGCGGTGGCTTTGCCACACTGAATGACCTGGCCTGGCCCTGGGCGCACATTCATTGCTCACAGCAACCACACAGCACTGTGTGACTGGCACTGTCTGGGCTGAAAATGGGACATTGGGTCATGCAGTGCTGACCCAAGTGGTGGCAAATAATGTTACGCATTTTGGTACGCTGGCTGAACACAGCCCTGTGAACAGCAAATAATGTGCAGATGTGCCTCCTGTTGTCATAAAGGGACTTAAGAATAGGTTTCAAGAGTGCTGAAAAAGTCATCCCTTTTCTGGTATATTTGCGATTCCATTTTAGTCAACGTAACCATATTATCTGCAAATTTTCAAATGGAATCAGACATTCAACTCAAAAGTTTGACAGTGTCTCTCTACTGGACTTTTATAAGCATCCTCTTACCAGAGAAAGATATTCCTCGCTTCAGTTGTGCTTTATCCATGTCATCGTTTTTGGCAGTACGTACATTTGTGAGCCTCCTATTTTATGATGTTGGCCCACATCAGAGCCAGATGTGGGATGTCTTTTATTCAGGGGACCCAGGAGCAATTGCTTTAGCATGGTTTGAGTCTGATACCCCAGGAGGATCTGTGCATTGGAGCAGAGCTGAGGGAGGGGAAGGCAGGGAAGTATCTACTTGTGCTTTTTTACACTTAACTGCAAGCAGTGATAGGAAATAATGGATGTGTGATCAGATTGGAAGTCTTGGATTCTAAAAGTTTCATATCCCCAGAGAAGTAGTTGCTCTGATGTTGAGAGCCAATAGTAAGATAGTAACAGCATGTTTATTGTCCCCGGGTAACCCCTGAGATGAACTGCTTGAGTATGGGAGCAGAAACGGACTCAGCAGACATGGAGAGGAAGAAAAAGAAAGCCAAAAAATGGAGGGTCACGAGAAGTGAAAAAACACAGCATGGAGCACTCAGGCTGAGAGGGACGAACGTTGTGGAAAGAGGAGCTGCTCTTGAACAGGAGGTACTAAGAGATGCTAGCTTAGAGTTCCTCCAGTCTTAGGCCAGTATTATGGACTTCTGATCATTAAAGCCTTGGGACTTTTGTTTTTCATCCCTATCTTCTTGTGGGCCTGATAATTCAAGCAAGGTGTAAATTCTCTTGTGGGTTTCAGAGATACCTTACTCATAACACTTTTTTTTTGACCTAAAATTCTTTATCTTCCACCTCCTTAAACGAAATCTATCAAGGTTGTAGGGTTGGTGTTTTTTTGATCATCTCAAGCATGCCCCTTTCTGATGTTTGCAGTTTAATGGCTGCAGGGTAAAAGGCACTTGCGTTGTGAATGCATCTTTGCTTTCAAGTAAATTTGTCTGGGATTTTGTTCACCTCAGGTGCATTGGAATGTGCTGGATTTTGGTTTTCACTGGAAGATGTGGATTGACTAGAAAGTATCTAGCAATGTGTTACTTCCTCCTCTTATCAGTGTGCATTATTTTTACTGACGTCATGATTGATTACCATGGGCACTGTGGATGAATAAACACTGTTTCAAATATTTTAAATGCCACACTGTCTATTTCCTAATCTGTGGCAGAAAAATAACACTTTATTTTTACCATTGCAGTAACTTTGCTAACATTTCATATTCTGTTTTAACTTCTGTTATCACACAGTTCTGCAGCATTGCAGAAGAGTTTGTGGACTCATAACTCCTGTCATTTGGGGGAAAAAATTGTTTCTGGTTGACTGTCCTCTTCAACATCCTCCAGGGCCTGATAAACACAGGAAATTACAGGGCATGCTGATGTGACAGAAGAATGTGCAGGCAGGGAAGCTGCGTGCTGTGCTGCTGGTTCTGACTGAGTGGGTGCGTGCAGCCTCGTCCCTCTCAGGCTATCCTGCCTCAGGCTCTGGATTTTTAAATGGAGAAGGGAAGAAAAGCACATCTGTCTACTTCTCTAGAAAGTGACTGAGCAGCAGTAGCCAGCTGATGTTGCTTACTTTTCCATACAGCTCACAAGTCATGCTTCAGTCCCCACATTGCATCCTCAAGAGATCTTGAGTGAAACCTGTGAAAGTTATGAAGCTTTCCTCTCAAAAAATGTCAGAGGATGTTTGAATCTTTTTTTTTTTTTAGATCTGTTTCTCACCTTCCTTTCATTTCTCTACTAGCATAAGTGAGATAATTTTCAGGCTAGAAAGGCAGCTTTCAATACCCAGGAAAATGCATACCATTTCTTGCATGCTTGGCTTGATCATTCCCTCCCTTCCCTCTTGATCCCCACATTCCCTTCTGACCCCAGGGAGAAAGGTGCAGCCTGAGCTGGGGAATGAACACCCAGGGTACACAAAGCTTTTACAGTTACAAGCGGAATCTGTGGGCTGCCATCGACAACCTGTATTTGCTTGGCAAAGCTTGAGTGTAAAAATACTTTTGCAATACCACCCAGCATGTAATTTCTGGAAAGGTTTAAATCATGCAAAACTTTCTGTGATTACTGCAAGCAAAATGATACTTTGAGCTCACATGTGCAGGGAAAAATACGTGTCTCACAGTCACAAGTAGCTGTAAATTATTCTCATTCCTTATTCCAGTCAGCTGCAGAAACCTTGCCTAGTGCTCAGTATTTGGAAGCTACCTAGACAGCTGTTCTATTGCCATCCTTGTGACTAGTTATCTTTTCCTCCTCTTCTCCTGACACCACAGGACCACTGGGTCCTGGGTGAGACTCATAGAATCATAAAATCGAGGGAATCTTAAAGATCATCAAGCTCCTACCCGGAGTTGGAATGTAAATGTAAATGTCTAGTTTAAAGCCATTCTCCCTTATCCTAATCCCTATTAGACTCTGTAAAGAGTTGGTCCCCCTCCTGCTTATTATAAGCTCCCTTCAAATATTGGCAGGCTGCAGTGAGGTCTCCCCGGAGCCTTATCTCCTCCAAGCTGAGCAAGCCCAATTCCCTTAGCCTTTCCTCATAGGAGAGGTGCTCCAGCCCTTTGATCATATTCGTGGCCCTCCTTTGGACCCACTCCAAGAGCTCCATGTCTTTCTTGTGCTGGGGGCCCCAGGTCTGGACACAGTACTCCAGATGGGGCCTCGCAAGGGCAGAACAGAGGTAGACAATCCCCTCCCTCACCCTGCTGGCCAACTCTCTTTTGATGCAGCCCAGGACAAGAACAGCCTTGGCATTCTCTCTGTTTGCATCCCTGGCAGGTGCTGAGCTCTAAGGAAGGGTTGGCAGATGAAAGTGTGGCTGTAGCTCTTAGAAAGAAGGGGATATGCCAGCAACTCTGGCCCTTCTGGATGGAAGAAGTTCTGGGATGTGCATGCCCCACAGCATCAGCTCTCCTGTGGTTTATTTGCTAGCTTATCGGATAAGACTTTGTGAAAATAAAGTCTCAGACTGATTACTGGGATGGGCTGCACAGAGAGTTGCTGAATTCCCTCTGCTCCCCACAGCGGGGAAGGCAGCAGCCTGCCATGGCTGTGTGCTCCTCCTGCTGCCAGGTTCTGTGGGTCTTCACAGTGCCCTTGGCATTATAGAAAGGCCACAGTGTGCAGCTGACAGAACTCATGTGCGTCTTTCTGCATAAACTACCAAACAAGTCCCCGTGTCTCCGAGTGAACTCAGACTGGAGGTTTCACTCCCCTAAACTAGCAATAATCAATTGTATTGCATACAGTAATCATTCTTTTTCTGGTTCTGTTTTGTTTTTATTGGATACGCAGTATCTGTTGCACGCATCATTCTTCTCCCCTTCCTCCTTTCCTTATTTTCTTCCTTTCCTTGTTCTGAATAGTTTTGAACAGAGTATCTTGATGGATAACCCAGATTTATGGCAGACAAACCTTGAAGTATTAGAGCTGTAAATGACTCAGGTTATTTATTAACCCAGTCTACAGACTGAGATTTACCTTTGATATTTCATATACTGTGCACTACAAATGACACTAATGCACGGTTATTTCTTTGAACCTTACTGCAGCTGTGATCTTCCGGAGGTTGGATTTCCATAGATTTCATTTAGCTTTGTAATGCATTATCCCGCTTTGATGAGTGGTGCAGAATACATTTTTTGAATGCTATGCACCTGTGATGAATAATGAAATATCTAATGAACAAACCTTTTTAATGAAGGGTGTTCATTGAGTGCAGACATATTGTGGGGAAAGGCCACTTCCTTCGCCTCTCTTCTCACATTGATTCAAAGAAGGAAAAAAACTGACAGGTCTGGAAAGACATCAGTGCCATTTAGGCCACTTGGTTTTAGAAGAACCAAACTGAGCAACAGGGCTGTCCCCTCCTGCAGACATCCCAATAAAACAAGCAGGTAAAAAACCCAGCAGCTGGTTTATCATCAGTGGCGTGCTGAGCACTGGGGGGGTTTAGAGCTCAAGTCAGTATTTTGTGAGTGGGAATGGATGTTTCCATAGCTGTCACTTTCCTTCTCAGTGGGCAGAGAGTGGCATACTCATGTTGGTTTTTTCCCTTCTCCTTTGTGGCTGTATAGGTCGCTTCTCTTCCTGCAACTGCACAGTAGTCTTATGGCAACTGTATGACCTGTGTATGTGGAAAAGTTTTCCCTTCCTAAAAATAACAAATAGAAAAATAATGCTTTAAGTGGAATGTAGCCTCCAGAAATAGGAATGGGCTCACGCTACGTGACTAGGCAGCATTACGTGAGCCATCTGCAACCACTCTGTGGCCCGCAAGCCACAGCTTAAAACTTATGCAGAACTGACCATAGGAAATACTTACTGAAAAGAAAAAAAAAACAAAGCCTCTGTATTCTGCTAATGCCCAGATGGCTCCAGTGTAGTGTGGTGGTAAGATTTTTAAGGAAGCAACAATAGTAACAGAAAGTGCATTTTGCTAATTCTCTTTAAGTGGTTATACTTGATTACATGTTGTCTACACAGAGATTTTGTATGCCTTTGAGTCATGATGCACGGCAACTTGGCTTATAAAAGCTTAAAGAAAAAATGCAGTCTGATCTTAGAGCTGTAATTTTCATGAAGAAACTGCTGGAGCCAAGTTAGCTCTCCTGGAAGCTGGGATGATGACCCCAATTATTAGGTCCTTTTAATGATGCTGCCATTAAACAGCTGGGTAACACTGATGAAGCATAACCTTATCAGTCAGCTCAGTGTACTTGATGGGGCAAAACATGGTGAGCTGATGGTACGTAATTCACCTATCAAACACTGAGAATGGTTTGATGTTTGCAAATCCTCACAAGGCATTTGGATTGAAATACAAAATAACTTATTAGTAAGTGGTTGCCCATAAGATCTGTACACAGCAAATTTTCCCCTCTGTCAGGTATTATCTTGATCTGTGGAACAGAGAAACATAACAACGCTCTGAAGGTGAAGGAGCCAAAATCTGAATATTCATCTTAACATGATCTGCTAGTGTGAGACCAACAGCGTGCCACTGTGTATGATAACTGCTTTTTGCCTTAACTCACCAGCTGCCAGCTTTGCACTTCAGGTCAGCACCCTTGCAGCTGGGTCACTTACTCCTGATCTGCAAAGCTGCGAAACTTAGGAGACTGACTGGATGTCTTGAGCAGCCGGGGGAAACAAGCACCCAAATGCGTTTTTAGATAGTGTGAGTGCTTATTTCAGTTACACTCTTTTGATTGAAGCAGAGAGATCAGTTTAAATGATAACCCACAGAATTATCCTACTATTCCAATAATGTCTGCTTCTTTCTTTTTTATGCCCTCAGGTATTGCACAATAGAAAACCATGGGCAATTTCAAAGGCCACGCACTCCCTGGAAGCTTTTTCCTTCTATTTGGCCTGTGGTGGTCAGTGAAATACCCCCTGAAGTATGTCTGTCGAAAAAACAAGAGCGCTTGCTACCTGGGCTCCAGGGCAGGATTTCAGCGCCTGGAATTTGTTGAGGGCATCATCAAGGCTGTCTTTGCCCTGATTGGTAAGTTGGGTGGAGTTGACAAAGAAAATAAAAATGCAAAAGGCTGTTCTTTTTAACAGTATTCCCCCCTCCCCCCAAAAAAGCTTGTTCTCTTGACAAAATGTATTCTGTTCTGTTTTGTTTGTTTGTTTGTTCACTGTTGACTTATCATTTTGTTTTGTTTATAATTAGTGGTGCAGGAAGGATAGCATCATGGACAGGTTTCTTGATCTTTTTTTTGTCTTGAGTTCAAGAGAGGATGCCATTCCAAAACAGGGCAGCAGAACATATTGTTCTGCTCAGTAAAAAAAACTGTGAGGTGCTCTTTGGAATCTTCTGATAGACATTTGGGTCAGAATTGGTGCTTTACTTAACTCCCCTTGGCCTTTGAATATTATGTGTTTCATAATTAGTGAAGCATCCATCAGTAATTACATCATTATGACTATAGCGTGGTTTCCATCTATAGCATACCTCCAGAGCTTCTGTAAGATCTCTTGGCTCCTTCAGAGGTGGTCCATTTGAGTGTCCATGTGCTGCTCACTGTTGCAGGGAAGGAGCAAAGGTATTTTAGGCAAGAGGCCCTCATATGCAGCCTGTTATAGGCAGTGGGGCACTGCTTAGCTCTTTTTTAATCCAGCCAATCCAGCCCACTGCTATGAATGGTTTCAGATGGCCTGCCAGCTCTCAGATGTTGGTAGGTTCTACTGAGCTATTGATATAATGTGCAGATGGCTTTTGTTAACACCATCAAAAAGTGAAAATATTAATAGAGAAAGACCAAACTCGAGGTTTTCTTGCTGCCAGGGTTCCCATTTCTCATGTTGAGGCAAAGTGGCTCACACAGTATACCAGTGAGGCCATGCAGAGGGCTGTGTAGAGACATGGAAGGCTCAGGCCATGTCTGGATCACAGTGTGCTGCACAGAAGCCATTTGCCTTTGTTGAGAAAGTAAATTAAATGGGGGGGGGGCATGGGGAGCTCAGCATACATGGGCTTCAAGTTGGAAAAGATTGTGATTTTTATTACTAAGCCTCTATTTTTATCTATTTACTCTTCTTTAAATGCTCAAAGTTCCCCGGTGTGTAATCCAGGATTTATCCCCATATGTTGTTCCAAAGCCTTTTTCTTGCTTTCCTGTCCCCTCTGGGAGCTGTACCAGTTAAGATACAGCAGCACTGAAGTAATGTTATGATTACAATATAATATGCTTTAAAAAAGTTATCAAAACCTGAATAATTATGTTCACTTTGTGGTGTGGGTAAGGGCATCTTTCCTACAAATGCCCCAGTCAGTGTCTAGAGGAAGACAGGCAACAAAAACACAAATCCAGTGGAAAGAAAAGCTATCATCTTAACTTGTAGTAATTTCAATTCCAGTAAAAAATGTGGATGAGAAAGTTTGGCAAGGATAAACACTTAAAGCAGCAGAAGGAATGAAAACTGCTGCTTCTGTGTTAGAAAAATTTGAAAGAAAGGTGAAAAAGTCTGCGTTAGTTCTGTAATGTGTCTCCTTATAGAGATGGAGACTGGCACATGCCGTACTGGGGATATGATTTGGCTGAAAAGTATTGGTGATGGTTGGACTGGATGATCTTTTAGGTCTTTTCCAACCTTGATAATTCTGTGATTCTGTGATTCTGTATTAAACAACACAAATAACTGAAATGCCTGAAAAGCATGATGTATGCCAAGCCCTTCACAAACTTAATTGATGATATAAAGTGTCCTAAAGCAACTTTCCCTTTTCTAGAACACTCTTCAGTTATCAAGATAACAAGACACCAAGGTAGGGAAAACGATGGAGTAGCATTACAAACTCTGTCTATGTTCTCATGGGACCTTTAATAGCAATGCACAGCGGAAGGATTTCCTTTTATGGTTCTGTCATAAAGATCTCCCTTGAACTAAGAGTTTGAACTCTGCCATCAAGCATATTGCAGGAGACTGAAACGGGAAGTCTTCCTTTTGAGAACTTCAGCATGTGTTAAACTCATGTTTGAAACACTGGGAAAGACAGCTGAAATTTTTACTCAGTAGCGATTGTTTAAAAATAAAAAGGAGAAGAAGAAAAAAAGCACATAACGGCCACATCCATTTTCACTAGTGGGAACTGCAGGATGCACATAATCCCATCAGGAGTGGTGCTGAAGCCCGGCTTCCTGTGGCTTTCTCCTTTCTGGATTGTCTGATGCTTAATATATGCTTGAGATCACTCTGTGGTCTTTCCCTCAGCAAATAAATTTACTTCACCTCTATTCCACCCACTGCCTTTTCTTTCCTGAAAATGTACAGAATATTAATGTCTTTGAGGCCTCTGTGCATTTGCACTACATCTTAGAAACTACTGGGAATGAGTGAACTGGGAAGAAGAGAGCAAAACAAAGTAATCGCATGGAGCAGACTTCTGGAAACTGGACTCAGATGTCTGACATTGTGCTGCTGTATTAGTGTATATTGCTGCCTCCGTTGTTTGTAAAAAGCCTTCTCATCAGTCTCTATCCTAAGACAAACAGTAATATTTCTCATTTCACGTGCAGGAATGGTGGCTGAGCAGTTTGTTCCTGATGGACCTCACCTGAAGTTGTATAATTACGAGGAAAAGCACTGGGATCACTTGATGAACTGGCAGCATGCCACCATGTATCTCTTTTACGGCATTTCAGGCTTGGTTGACATTGTGGCTCATGGGACTAACGCATTGCCAGTGGCCATGGACAGGATGATGCTTTCCTTAGCAGTTTTTATTGAAGGTACTCAACTTCCCACTTTACCTTTCCCTGCAGAGGTGCCTGTGAAACTGGCACACAGACATAAGCCCTTTGACTAGGATTCTCAAATCAGCCTTAGAGAATGAGCTCCATGAAAGATGAGCATTAGACACTCTGAAACCTTCAAAAAAAAACCCCAAGCATTCCTGCTAAGGATTTGTCCACGCTGTAGCCAGAGTATGGACCTGCGATACACAGGTTCACCTTTGCTTTCCTAAGCTGCTAAGATATTAACATGAGTGTTGTGAGAATGTTTTAATTAAGTGCTCAGTAGCTCAGGCATTTGCTGCAGTGTATGTACCAAGAGGGTATGCTGCCAACATGTGTGCTTCTACCTGCACAGCTGTCACACACTGGAACTACAGTACAGACATACTCCATTTTTACCTTCTGTGAGCACAAGACATCTCTCTTGTTACACTTCTTACTTAAACTGCTCACTTAATTTATTCCAGGTTTTCTTTTCTGTTACCACCTTCACGGGAGAGCCATGCTGGATATTCACGTTCATCAGTTATTACTGTATGCTATCTTCGGAGGTGCTATATGCATATTTCTGGAAGTTTTCTTCCGTGGCAGTATTGTACTCGAGATGCTCCGTACAAGCCTCTGCATATTACAAGGCAGCTGGTTCTGGCAGGTGGGTCACTGTTTTGCCTTGGGAATGCCTTCCTTCACGGGCATTAGTCATCTACCCCTTTGCAGGTGTTTGAAAGCTGATATAACATGCCTTTTAAATACAGACCTCAAAGGACTCATAGGAAACAGCACATCGTTAATGTCCCTTTAAAGAGGTATTTTACAGACAATAGGCCGCTTTACTCCTGTTGTCTTTTATCTGAATCAGTACAAAACCTAATGTGGTTTTGTTGAGCTCTCCCTTGCTATAATCATTAAGCGTCCCCTCTGATCTCTGTAACATCCTATCCAAATCTGCAAGCCAAATGGCAGCTATTTTACAGCCCTGCAATGTTTGCTGCTGTGGGAACAGGGGGTCAATGCCCAGGGGAGAATGGTAAAGGGGAGGCAAGCAGCTCCATTGCCCTGCCATGAAGAAGAATGAAGGCACAAATGATTTTTCATGCACTGAGGCAGGTTGCCTCTTTCTACATTCTGAAAGCATTTCATCGGTGGTAACCTATATTCAAAAGGTATTTAAACTCCCAACTCCTGTTAATTAGGTACTGTACAGTTTAACTTCTTCAGTGTTCCAGCATGTGAGCAGGGGAAGTAACAGTCTAAGCCTAAGTACGTTTATGTACGTCTCAGTCTAAGTACGTTTTGGACTTGTCCAGAAAGGACTCTTCAGAATGTAGCTGCCAAGTGTTGGCTTATGTGGGATTCTGTAGAATTAATGGATATTTCATAGCATCCCTTCGCTGTTAGAGAGAATCTCATAAACTGCTGCAAACTTATAACAGCAACAGGAGTACTGGTGACTCCATGTGTTTGATCTTATAGTGGAGAACTGAGGTCACTACAGTGATTTTTCTTTCCGGCATGTCTAGACTGCCTTCTCTTTTTTATATGCTGGCCAGACACGATGAATAAAAATGTTTGCTGTTCCTTAGGAGAACTGGACAGTCAGCAGCAAAGCAAACATTTAAATACTTGCTTTGGCAGGAAGACAGACCTCCTAAACGGTAGTATTTTTCTATAAGTGAACTCAAGAGCCTGATGCTGTGGCACTCATTGTTTTATTTTCTTTTTTTGTAAACATTTCTTCACTGATTTAAGAAACTTAAGAAAAGAGGAATTGGTTCCACTCTTTTATTCTTCATTGTCTATCTAGTCTAACTTTAAAACAAGTTATTTCATCAGCTCCGGAGACAATGTGTTTTTTGTTTCAAAGAAAAGGCTGAAGAACTAAAAATACAAGAGATTGAAGTGCACTTTTTTTTTCACACCCACATTAGACTTCAACCGTATGCGTGACTAAAAACCACATACTGGCTGCAGCATGACAAATCTGTAGAAGGTAAAGGAGCTTTCTTTCTGCATCATCAACACCTTCATTCATTGAATTCTCAGCGTGTAAATGCAAAATGCTCTCCTCCCCTCCTTCTTCCTTTCCCCCTCTTCCCAGCTCCCAAATCCTCAACTAAATAGCTGAGCTTTGAAGAGTGTCATACAGTACAGAGGAGTGGTGCTGGTCGGGTCTGACTCCTCACCAGCCATGGGGTTACTAATATTCTAGTTTATGGAAGGATATTAATTTGGTCTTCCCTAGCTCTGGCTAAGCAAATCAGCTATATATTTCTCACAAGTTCGTAGCCTTGGGTGAAAAAGCTGCATTTTCACTTTATTTCAAAACCTGATTATTTTCCTGGATGGAAGCAGATCTAGGGCTTGCCTTTATTGATTTGTTATTCATCTCCTGAATTGTTTAACACATTCCTGGACACTGTTGAGAAGAAGTGAATACATGTGAGTGGCTGGGTGGGTTTTTTGCACAGTGATGAGTTTGCGGTTTGTAAAACATGTGGCTGAGAATCAGCCCCTTTCACTACTACAGTTGGTTCTGGTTGCTCTGAGCCTTGTTGGACCACTCAGTCACTCTCTGAACAAGAGCACAGGGACTCTGAAACTGGCTCTGTGTCTTCAAAGGCATTTCTTCACAAAGCTTTGTGAAGTTATCCATCCCATCTGTGTGTGACTACAAATCTGTTTGTACCAGCACTATAAGCAAATGGAATGTCTGCTGTGTGATGGGTAGCATAATATATGATACGGCACAGCATACACATCACATGATGTCTGCTAAATATCTTTTCTTTTGTTGCAGATTGGCTTCGTTCTTTATCCTCCAAATGGGAGCCCAGAGTGGAATCAAATGGATCATACCAATATGATGTTCCTGACCATGTGCTACTGCTGGCATTATGCTTTTGCTTTTCTTATACTTGCAGTGAACTACACAATTGTCAGCTGGTAAGTTAACTGACAGCAGCTGTCTATAACTATGGAGACCTGTTTGTTTACCAGGAGCTTTATTTTTGGAAGACTTATTCAGCAAATCAAACAGTTTCCACAAAGTAATTAATTGTCTTGGAAGGTAAAATAAAATTAGCTATAACTAATCAGTGAGGAAAACGTGACTAGTTGCTTCAGTAGAAAGGAGAAAAACATTAATCAAATACAATTTGGATAGAATAATGCTTCTAGCATTGATAGTCTTCCACATCTGTAACTGCATAACTTGCAGTGAGTTAGAAGTTGGGGAGACCTTTTTCCCTCTTTTCAGTGGTTGTCCTTACTAATTCCAACTGGATTTAACAACACACTTAATGACTTGAGGCTGATTGGTCAGGTTTCACTGCTACTACTTTCCTTTGACTGGACCTGATTTTTTTTTTACTAGCTGGTTTCATCCTCTGATTTCTAAAGACAGTCCTTTTCCTTGCTTCACAGTGCTAATTGTGACAGAATGCTGACTGCTGTGTAAACTTTGCTATAAGAATGATCCTGATCCTCTTCACAGTGTCTTCAGCAGTGGCCTGTTACAGGTCTTCATAAATCAACCATCTGAAAGCCCTGATTAGATGCAAGAGTTGAATAGTTTTTTACCTTCTAAAAGCTGCCACGTTTGTCTTTGAGTCGCTGTCTGATTCCTAATATTTATGACAAAACTTTCTTTCTTTTCTCCAGGGCAGTTCGGTCAAAGATTAAACAGTCTCAATCCATGGAAATGGGATTACTGAAAACATCTGAACGAGATCAGGAGTCAGAAGATGAAATTTAGTATGAATATGGCTCAACTAGTTTGCCCGCTCTACCATTAGGCTAACTGATACCTCATTTCTTGAATTGTTTACCGTCTTATTTGCTCTTTACTACAGCTTGCAATGGAAATATCATAACCTAAGAACTGTCTACATCTACACAGTTAGTTCTTTATTTGTGGAGGGTAAGCCTGGTATTGATTCCCGTTGGTGCCACTAGTACCTTGCTTATCACATGCCTCAGTGAAAAACAGACTAATATTAGACATGCTCAAACTTGAGCGAGGTGGCATTACCAAGCCTGTGTGTTAGACTCATTAAAAGCTAAGCAAAATGTTTTCCATCTGCTGCTGAACGAATGGTTTTGTTTCCACAATTAGGGTGTCCAAATAAGTGCGTTTGTTGAACTGCAAACAGCACAGTGCATAAACAAATCTGCGGACCTGGAAGAGAGTAGAACAACATACAAAATCACAGCCTTGCAGCTGTCTTTTATAACAAATTTTCATCTTTGCTTGTGGCTTTATGTTAAATGGAAAGAACTACTCACAGCAAAGCCCTTCAGCATTTCCTTCAACAGTGTGCTGTGTGTTCACTCCTAAAGTTCTGTAGGAGGACCAGAGGGGTGTATAGTAAATGAAAACCACCACAGTTCTCTCCTTTGCCTAGATAGTTATGCCTCTTTGCTATCATTTGGCTTTGAAAGGCAGTGAATTGACTCTGTTTCTCCCCAGCACACAGAGAACCTTCTTTTCCAGTAAAGTCGTCTTGCGTCAGCCCCTGGCTGAAAAGGCAGTTCCTTTCCCCAGTCTATTTCCTTCCCTTAGGTGGGATTTGGTGCAGTTTCAACAAGGCTTGGGGGCAGACATGCGTCTATACCCAGCAACTGGATTAGGACTAGGTGATACTGAACTGTGAGGTGGATGAGGTGGATACGCACCTCTTCCCACAAATGCTGAGCAGTCTATACAATGCAAAACAGTGGTCAGTGCAGGGACAGAGGTTCTGTGCCTAACTGGCCACTGCACTCTCTGTATAATAATAATTTAAAAATCCTTTTTTATTTTATTTTTATTTTTATTTTTTATTTTTATTTTTTTTTCCTTAATTGCATTTTCCTTTTCCACTGGAAAAGCTGCAGCCAGGCCCTGGGTGCCCTCTCCAACACTCAGACTCACTTGGGATGTGCTCCAACCTCAACGGTTGCAATAGCAAAATAACTGATACGTGGCAGAAGGCAGCAGAAAAATAAGTGTTTAAGCACACTGCCCCCGTGGGGCTAACTCCTGCAGCCCGGCTCTTTCTCTCCCAGCATCTTACAGAACCTGGCTTCAGCAGCAGGGCATCATATGCTCAGTTTTCCAGGGGTCTGATGACAGGAGATGTGCTGATGGTCATGGCCGATGATGCACGGTCAGCTGTGGTGAGGTGGTTATTCTGGAAAATAGCTTCTAGCATTTAGAACATTCCACCTAAAAATACTATTTTCTAGTTGCTGATGCAGGAGTTCTGTTCAAATAATACTGGGTTTGATGCTGCAGAAGTGTTTCTTCTGTTATTCTGCTATTTCCATATTCTCCTGAGGGAATGCAGCACCAGGCTCTGGAAGAAAGAGTTACAGAGTCTGGCCTCTCCAGTTTCCAGTTTCACCAGAAGAATGAGTAATGTAAAATTACTAATTGTGGTAAGCTGATTGCTTAAAAAGATGAGGAAAACATAGTTTTTAGCTCAAGGGGATCAGAAAAAAAATAGCACTAAAGGCTTTTTCGAAAGCTATTTTACTTCATTTATAGGATTTTTCCCTTTTGTCTCCTCTCTTCCAAAGAATATTTCCTTAGATGCATGTGGTGTTAATGCTGAATTTTAGAACATCAGGCTTGCCAGTGCCTTTCTAAAATAAGCGGGGTCATTTATTTTGAAGGAGATCTTCAGAAAGAACTTTTCTTCTCATAGACAGAAGCAGTGCAAGTTTCTTTGGTGCTTTTCTCGGCAAGCCCGGTCAATACTGTACAAATATTGAGGTGCTGTATCTCCAAAGTGAAAACCTAAGCAGGAAAGTTGACATGGCTGACTTTAGACAGACGTGCCTTCTAGGAAGAGTTCAGTCAGTCCTTTTCTAAATCATTTTAGCTCTTTCTTTACCAAGTGTTATGACACTTGAATGTAGTGTCAGATGATCTATCTGAATCTACATCAGGATGTAAAACTAGCCGGCTCCCAGACATTTCTGTGTTTACAAATGTAAACTGGGAAACTGCAAATAGGTGGTCTGATATCACCGTTTTTCTTATTGTTTGCTCCTTTTTACTATCTTTCTCTGAAGTGTCTCGGAGATTTTGGCAAGCTTTAACAAAGTGTGTCTCAGGACATCACTGTAGAGTAGGTATCAGTATGGCATTTTTGTAGCTCTCACTTTTGCGGCAGTTTTACTGAAAACTCTGAAGGGATGGATATTTAATTCCCTTTGAAAATCTAAGACTTGAATCTGATTACTGCAGTTCCATTAAAATCAAATTTTCTGTGGGTGCAAGGAGAAGGATCCTTCAGTTTGCTGAGGAGCTCATCTGCTAATAGCATCGGGGCTACCTAAGCCAAATGCAGTGTATCACTGCACCCAGCTGTAACCTAGTACTCACTCATTGCACTACATGGCTGAAGTGCTGGGAAATGGAGAAGATGGTTACTTATTGAAGAGAACCAGAGGAATGTTACAAAAGTCTATCTCAATGAGCCAGAATCAGTTGGCCAAGTGATAGGCCCTCATGGGATTCAGTCACCTGAGCGTGCTGTGAATATGGCAGTTGCTTAGCAAAATACTGCTTTTTCAGAAGCAGAAAGTACCAGTACTTGGACTTAATGACCAGGAGAACCGCCAGCTGCCACTTTTCCTCTTGGGACCACCTCAGCCTCATGAGTTCAGCTCTGTCCCTCTCCATGTCCGGATGTTATTTCAGAAGTGTTTTTCTGTCTGCTTGTCTTCTTGTGAGAAACAGCCTGCTGAGGTATCTCCTGCATCTCCCCATGTTCCTCTGTGGTGAATTCCCTGTAAATGATAAGAGACCACCAGACACACCTGCCGGTTGCGGTGCTGCTTTGCTTAGCAAAGGTGACTCTAAAGAAGCCTGAAGTAGAGATGAGTGCAGTCTATTAACAAGAACTGCAGGATGCACTGCCTCTGAAACCTCTCTTTGTGTAAGAGAAGGTGGCATTGTATTACCAGACTTGAAGACATGCAAGTAAAACAGGTCCTGAAGTCTTAAGGAAAGAGCAGTCTCTTGGATTATTATTATTTTTTTTAATATGTAGAGTGTTGTGGTGGGATTCTGTGCATAATGTATCACAAAGGACAGAAACATCCATTTCAGGGGTGGGTTTTCATGACGCAAAACATCCGACTCAGTCTTTTCAAGGGTTATTTAAAACAGATGTCCAAGAACGGGAGGGTGCCTGTATGGTGGAAAGCATAAAACTGTTGGCATTTCACTAGCATCTGATTTTGCTGGAATTGAATGAGTGGAGGCAAGTGTGCCAAGTTTGCAAACACCACTCAGAAAAGGTAGCTGCTCTCAAGAGAATTTAAATTATTGTTAAATATTGGTGCCTTTTAAAAACTATATGGTAGTGTACAATAGATAAGATGTGCCTGTAATTTTATTTAAATAAAATCAGTTTATTCATCTAAGGTGTCTGTCATGTTTTCAGGGGGAAAAGCAATCATTATGGGACGGGATGGGATGGATAGATATGTTACTCTGACAGCCCACATAGAGTACATTTGTCAGTGCAGAGGATTTCATCCTATATACCGAGGTAACAAAAAGCTTTGGTAAATCTGATACTTTAATGTACTACCGCTACATGGTTCAGCTTTGGTGGTCTATGGCAGCTGGGTTAGGGCTAGTACAGAAGTTAATGGAAGAAAACAGTATAGTTATTCAAAAAGATCCGTAGCACATGCAATAGTGGAATAAAGACTGAATTTCAAGGACTCCCAATGGCTGCACAACAACTGCACATCTGTTAAAAGGGAGGTGAATGACTGGAAAACTGCTGGGCACTTGCCTTTAAAATCTGTTCTAGGTCAAATATGTGGAAAAAAAGCCTAATATTTGTCAATCAGGGCATAACTAGTCTTTAAATGATATTCAGAACAGTAGTTTCTAGCAACTTGATGTGGAATTGTTGCAGTTCATGGATTTCTATAAGACACTGCATACACTTCTTAGAATAAAATATACTTTAAAATTAGTTGAAAAAGCATAATTACAACATCATGGTTTGGAGCTTTATTCAGAAAAAAAAAGTTCTTGTGTAAGGGCTACTGCATTTTATTAAGATATTCTGCAAGGGATGTTAGCCAAGGGGTCAGCATCACTGCAAGGGCATGAAATGAAATGGTTATGATTGCAGATTGTTGCATCTCTGAAAGGGAGAAAGAAGAAAAGTGAAACAGGCTGCATTCCTAAAGAAGATCCATGTGACTGATTAGCAATTGAGTAGCTAGAAATCACTCCTAGCTCGAGGACTAAAGGGATGGGCAAGCTGCATTTAAGGCATATGGTGTTCCAGTCTACTTCCAGTGCTGTTTAGGTGGAATGAGGTTCCTGGATACACTGTAGGTTTTTAAGGTACTTATATGGCAGCCCCAAAAGCAATGATACTGAGCTCCTGCTCCACAAGCGAATGACAGGATGAATGAAATCCTGCACTGCTTTGCTGGAGTTTTACTTGTTTGTAACCATGATTCAACCAGATGTAGTTGACACGTGAAAAAATGTCAAAGGTGGTGTTTACTGCTGGCACTGCACTTTATTTGGGCTTGAAAACAAAAAAATAGAAAGGAAATAAGAAACATCTGGCTTCAATTAAGTCTCAAAGGAAATGGAGGGAAGCAGAAGAAACACATCAAGTCACTCAAGAACAGTTCTGTCTTCCCACAGCTGTGTCACATACAAACTTGCAAGGAATAAGGTTTTCTTTCAGTTTGATTTTTCTATGATATAAGAGAAGTTTATTGTTTTCATAAATAAAATGTACTATCCTTTAGGATGTATTTTGTTTAAAATTTAACATCTGCTTCCTTATGCCATTATTGTTTGACCATTAAGGCCTATGTAAAGAGCTCTGATGAAGCCAGCAGTTCCCAGTCTTTTTAGCCTATAGTCCTCCTGCCACTTCCCAGCTGACAAGCCATCTTCATTTGCAAACTGAGACTGTAGCCCAAACTTTTGGAATCATGGTAGAGACACAACATCTCACTCAAAGACATACAGTGATGTCAGATGTATAAAGAAATGAAGGAGGGATGGTATTTTCACTCAACAGTAAAGGCAGCATTAGTAAAGATGGAATTTAGTTTTTTTCTTGTCTTTCCTGCTTTGCTATCTCTGTGAGTACACAAGGCCCTTGCTATCACACAGAAGTGCTTCTAAGAGCAAAGATGTGGGAGCTGGGTATGCTTTTAATAACAGTTCTCACAGTTGGGTCTATACTGAATATAGCTTAAATCTGTGTTGATGGACTATTCTGTGACTCAGTTTCCTCCCAGAATGTCCCGTCTATTTATGTCTACTTTGCTCTTACCAGCTCTACACAAGGCCTTTTTTTGAGACCTGTTTCTAAACTTGGGATGAAAGTGCTTCTGTAGGTAAAGAAGCCTAACAAGCCCCCTTCCCTTCCTAAGAACTGCTGAGGAAGAGCACTATGAAAAAGCAGGGTGCTGTTCCTGCTTGTGTACGAGGGATTCTTTCACTGGTTACCGATGACAAAATTACAGTTTTTATTCTGAATCTTTTTTTTATATAGCTCCGTTTGCCTCTTCTTTTTGACAGTGACATTAATCTCCTACTTTTAAATTTGTCAGCAGGAGACATGAAGGCATGAAGAGAATATTGGTTTTAGCAGTTCCTGTGTTGTGAATTTTCTTCTTCACATTTTTTGTGTATGCTTTTCCAGTGTTTTCTTTCCCTACCTCATTCTATTTGGATGAGACAGATGTTTCGCGAGCCCAAAGATACAGGTTCTATTCCCTGTTGCCTCAGTGCCTGCTCACTGACCACATTTAATGGAAGAGATGCATGGAGATAATGCAGTGAGGCTCTCTCCCTGGGAGACCATGGGTTGCATCCCTTCAGGAATAAGGTAGATGACACCTCCATTTCAGATGGGGAGAAGTGAGAGGTTTTACTACCCGCGTTCCCCTCTATTCTACACTGGTGAGGCCTCACCTGGAGCGCTGCATCCAGATGTGGAGTCCTTAGTACAGGAGAGATGTAGACCTGTTGGAACACATCCTGAAGAAGGTGACATAAATGATCCAAGGGATGGAATACATCTCCTACAAGGACAGGCTGAGAGAGCTGGGGCTGGTCAGACTGGAGAGGAGAAGACTCTAGGAGGACCCAACAGAGACCTTTCAGCACGTAAAGGAAGGCTATAAAAAAGAAGGGAGAAGACCCTTTATCAGGATCTGTTCTGACAGGATAAGGGAAATCGATTTCAAACTGAAAGAGAGGAGATTTAGTTTGGATGTAAGGGGAAAGGTTTTTTTTTCTGTGTGTTAAGAGCAGTTATGGAGCACTGGCACAGGTTGCCCAGAGAAGTGATGGATGCCCCACCACTGAAGACACTCAAGGCCAGTCTGGACAGGGCTCTGAGCAACCTGCTTCAGTTGTATGTGTCCCCGCTTCTTGCAGGGGAGTTGACCACTAATAGTCTCTTCCAATTCAAAAGATTTTATGATTCTATAGCCCACTTATTTAGCTGTTGGTGGTTGCACCATGTGTACCCCCTATTAGATGGACACAGGCCCTTTGCAGTGGCTGCAGCTACCAGCCTGGGCAGAGGTAGGGGCAGCTGCTGAGCAGTCCCTGCTTCACCTCCTGTCCCAATTACATAGCGTGGAGGTGCCATTTACACTCATGAAATTAAGCACCAAGGCCTGTTGTTGGCTAGCCCTAACAAAGTCAGTGTTTCCATCTCTGTTACTGCTCACCAGGGGAAGACCTCCTCCTCTCCCTCTTCAGCCTCCCCCCTTGGAACCTTGGCTTCTCCGCCATTAGCACTCTGGTAGTGGCCTTGACAGGCCTCTGGTGTTAACACCCTGCCCAGCAAGGGTAGAGCCATGCCAGTGTCCTGGGAGCGTGGACAGGTCTGGTTTCGGGACCAGAGGCTATGTTGATGTGCACTGAAGTGCTGTGCTGGGTGGGAGGAGTGGTCCAGCAGCATGGCTGTAGGCCTGACACACAGCAAGTGGGCTCTGACCTTGTTACTACAAGCATAGCTGGGTGCCTGCTCCAAGCAACAAGAATAATTGAGATAGAGTATCTTGATAAGTGAGATATTTTGGGGGGTGAAAGATGTTTGAAATAATTATGTGCTACTTCTCTACAAATATATGTTTTTGTGTTTATTTTCCTAAATGGAACTGAAAAGGTTAAAGTTCTAGCAGTAGGCGAGTAGCAGTTAATGGTTTATCCGTCACGAGGTTATGGATGTATAATATAATTTTATAGCAGAGCAGACATTCGGCACCGCAACATGCCTTCACTCCACTGGGAGAGAGTGTTGCTTGGGATTGCCTGCTGTGCAGTGACTGTGACCCTCTGTTCCCTGTGCATTTGGCAGCTTGTTGTCAGGTTTCACAAAGGTAAGAAATACAGTTCTGCACCATTTGAGCTCTATTCAAGCCCTTTGTGTTCTTCTGTCATTTCTGAAGTGCTTAAACATGATTATTGTTAGCTTCATCCCTGCCCTGGGCTTTTTAGGTGGAAATGTCTGTCTTTAATTAACTCTCTGACATGCCTTTGGAGAATTGTCTTGAATGTTTCTTACTCTTCTGGTAGAAATCTGACCTACTTTTCAAAAGATAGAAACAAATCTCTTGCTAGGCTGGTAAATTGTGCTTTGAAGAGTTACTATCTAGCTTTACAAGATAAGGAAAACCATATAAGCAAAACATGCTATATAGCACTTGTCCATGACTTTATTACAATTTGCATTACTGAAAATTTTGTGGAATGGTGTAGGAGACACTGATTTGTATATTCTATACCTGAAAATTAGGTCACTGCGCTCTCTGAAAACAGTTCCTTGTACGAACTTGAAGCAGAAAATTTGCCAGGGTTTCCTATCAGTAGAATACTCAGTAAATTGATACGATATAAATTCATGCATGGACATGTGTAGAAATAAAGTTCATAGAAAGAATCAGCTATTCCTTGCTGCTTGCTCAGCAAAAAGTCAGATGTAAGTGAAGGCTAAGAGAAGGCAGAGGAAAGTTTACATTTGGATTCATTCTATATTTGCTTCAGGTGATTTATCAGATGTTTGCAGGGAGGGAACAAACCTAAACACACAAAATGACACAGAAGTAAATATTAATTGCTTAACTTGTAAATTGCAGTTGCTCCAAGGATGGAGGATATCTTCATGCCCACATGACGCAGCACTTGCTGTGCATAGATGGTGTAGTGTTTCTTCTTTTTCCAAAGCTGAACTGCAAGTATCAGCCTTAGCAGTTCCCAGAATGTTTGATTTAAGAACAAAACACGACAAAATAAAAAGTTCTTTTTGACACAGCATGATACAATAATCTTAGTTTTGATTAAAAATATACGTATAAAGTCAAAATCAATGTGATTATTGAAATGATCAATTTCTGCAAAACTTAAAAGCCAAAGACAAATAAAAAAGAAAATGTTTTCTGAAACTTAAAATAAAAACAGAAGAACCCTATATTTTAACCCCATGCCACTATTATTTAGGCCTAAGAGTTTTAGTGCGTGGAGTGTATTCATGTGAAAGTTAGATCCTGTCAGCCTTCTTGGCTGTAGAAGTACCACCATCAGTGCTTCAAGCCCAGGGCTGCCCCGGTTGCTTGCTTTCCCCTACACTCCTGTAGGCAGCCCGAAATCTGATGCATCAAGCTCTCAATTGTTGTATGAGTTTCCCTTCCTTTTTCTGTAAGATTTCCAGTGAAGAAACCATGTGTTTTGGACAGCTGATGGCAAGTGGAGACATTACCTAGCTTCCCGTTGATGTTATTCCACTAGCATCATAGACATCTGGATGAAACATAGCTGAGGCAGACTGAAATACAAATACTAAATAGCAGCAACATGAGCAAGAGTTGAGCAATGCTTTCCAAGAATTGAATTACTACGTGGCAGATCCCCTCTATTTGGCAATAATCTTCCAATTATATGAATCCCATTAAAATGTAAGAAGTTAAGCAGTCTTAGTGAGAATGTGAGGAATATACAATAGCACACATGCTCCTGACAGCACTGTTAACTTTTACATAGCCTGGCTTTATTCCCTTTGCCAGCATCTCAAAACACAGACACTAAAATGTCATATCCATTGGTAGGCTTCAGTCTCATCTTTCTGTATAATTCCAAGGAATAAAGTGCATTCAGAGCACAATGTTTACTGTGAATGTCACAATTGGACTCCAAACTCCACCCTCCACTACTGGACTGAGTGATATAAACTGAGATGAAGTCTTGGTTCATGGGGAATTCCCCATGTCTTCAAGCCATTTCTCAAATGCCAATATCGTGGCATATTCAGAAGTTTCTGAGATCAGCAATTTCACTGCTATTGCATATATCCTGCTTTTTTGTTTCCTAAAGCTGCTGCAGCCTGTGCAATGACTACTTCAGACAAAGCCCTCTATCCTCGCCAGAAGATGGAATGAAAATTGGCACCTGTCCTGGCGTGTGAATAGAAACTGGCTGAGACCAGGGCATGGGTTTTTATCTGTGTTATCCCATAGTTCCTGGCTTAAATCAGAATATCTCTCTGTGATTCTTGGATGTATGATTATCCATCTGCTTGTTACCAGTTTGGGTCTGGGGAATCTGTGGCCCTCTTTTGCCCCCTTGTTCCTGTGAAACCCTGCAGAAGCAATTTGTGCTTTTCACATATTCAACAGCTTGAGCTTCTTGCAGACTGGAGGCCCACACCACCACTACTCCTGCTCTTTTGGCAGCTACACAGAACAATTTCTGCCTATGTCTTTGTGGGAATGCAGATTAATTTCTGAAAGCTTTGACACCACTGTCACAGGTGTATCCCCAGCATTGTTACTGGGGATAAGGACGAACTATTGGCTGAGTATGTTCCAGCCTGTGGATCACAGAATGAAATATTTTTTAGATGAAGATCCAAATAAATCAGCATCGTATTCACTTCTTCCCCTCATCAAATTATTCATCTGCATGTATATTTTACATGTTTATTTATATGTATCAACATCTTGATAATTTATTTATGCAGAAACTACAGGACCTGTGGCACCTGCTTGCTTCTGCCTCAATGGTGGATTCTGCCAGGATTCTACCTGTATGTGCCCCAGCGAGTGGGCAGGACCATTTTGTGATATAGGTCAGTAAAAGCAAGGCAGCACCAGCAATTGGTGCTATGTCAGTGGTTCCCTCTGCTTTGAGAGGCTGCTGACTCCCCTCCTGTCTCTTCAGCCCTGCTCAGCAGGGTCATACGTGCAAGCAGTGATGTGGTTCATCTTGCTTGGTGAGGCTCTATCTTTCACCCACTTCTGTCATTCTTTTGAATGAGTAATATATCTGGGGAAGATATTAGGGGTTTCAGCTGTCTGTGGTCTGTTTCTAGCCAATTTGGCCTTTGTTTGAATTCCTCTGTTTGAACATCACAGTGACTTGAAAATCTGAGTCAGATCTCAGGGGCCAGTATTGCTCCCTCTGGATTTTCCAGTGCCGAGAGGGCACTATTCAGCTCAATACTCTGAGCGACTGATGGGACTGCAGTATCCTCAGTTCCTGCTATCGCAGCCACAAGGTTTGGGTGAGTCAGATTTCAGACACCTGGTGTAGCACTGGCCTGGCTGCCTCCCATTTCAGGCTTCTTTGCCATGGCACAGCATCTTTGCACTGGTGTAAACAGAGAGGGTGCTCTCAGATGATCACCACAGCTGGCAAGACCACCCAGCACATAATTTTGGAGGTAACAACCTTCACTGTGGCCACTCTGACATGCAGGTAGGCTGTCATGTGGTTTAGCTGTGCAGCTGTCCCTTTGTCAAATGAACTCACTCTATTTTTCAGATGGATGCTGCAAGGTCTGCAGCTTATCCAGGAAAATATGCTTGGTGAGGATGCTAAGTAGATGGAAACTTCAGGTCTGCTGTGCTGCTTTCTTGTGATGGGCTGGGTACAACAGCCAGCAAACAATGACAGGTTGGATGAGTTCATGACGTATTGGAACACTTGAGCAAAATAGTTCAGAGGAATCGGCTGGGATTTCAGCACTGGAAAACAAATCATGTTAATTCTCATTTCCTATGTCCTCTCCTCCGTGTTTTCTGTATTTGATTTGCTGTCAGTTGTAAAAGTTTATAGTGCCCATCTGTCCATTATTATCCTTTCGTGACAAATTCAGTTTGCTAATGGGCTGGTCAGTCCTTCTTAGCCACTCCCAGCTATCCATGACATTGCCTCCTCTCTAAGAACTAACAAAATAAAGATGTGTATATCATGTATTGGGAATAAAAGCATAAATGTAGGACATAAAGGTGAGGGGCAAGGGCCCAATGGAGCATCAAGAGTGTGGAAAAACAGCATAAAGGGTGTTCAGGAAGTTGCAAAAAGGAGTGGTGGGGCTAGGTAGGTGATGATTTAATGCCAGAAGGAAAAATCAGAGAACATAGGGCAAATAAACTTTTGTAATCCAATTGCATTTGTCTTAATGGAAATATTCCTCTTGGTTCATATTTCATTTCTTTCATACATATATCTTGGCTCTTTTTGTCACAGGTCATATTAAAGAGCCTGGTTTTCTTCCTACTTTGTTTATTTGCTCATTGTTGTGTTCTGGACCAACTTTACTAGATTCAGAATATTTGCAGTAATTTGAGATTTGCATAAGTGGGGAAAAAAATCACCAAATAATTTTATTTCAGATGAATTCTTTCCTGTAAGTCAAAGACTAAGTAGTGTAAGTGCATATACAGACCAGCCAAAAACCCATTCAGACCTGAATAGCTGAAAAGACACAAGCTAAATCTTAAATAGGTGTTCACCTGTGAATGTGTATGCATTCATACATGAATGTAGCAACTCATTCCTGGGTTTCATTGTCAGAAGGAAGGCAGCGTCACCACAGAAGTATTAAAGTACATCGGTATAGACAGGATTCACGCAAGAGTGCTGCAAGACCTAGCTAATGTCACTATGGGGCTGCAGTCTGTCACCTGTGAAAAACCATGGTGATAAGGAGAGGCTACAGAGAACTGAAAAAAGACCAACATTATGCCCACCCTTAAAGGATGAGAACTGGGGAAGTCATAAGCCAGTCAAATTCACCTCAGACCCTAGAAGATGCCCGACTACATTCTCTTGGAATCTATTTTCATGCATGAGAAAGACAAGAGAATAATTAGGAGCAGTAAGTATGATTTTACAAATGGCAATTCAAGCTTGAGCAACCTGACTGCCTTCTGTAGGAAATGGCTGGCTTTGTAAACAACAGGACAGTGACAGATGTAAGATACCACTGTTATTGTCTCCCTCAGCATTCTTATTTGGTAAGTGATTGATAACGTACAATCTGGGTGAATGGACCATTAGCTGGGTTGAAATTAACTCCTTCCCTCTGGGGATGGTGATTCCACCACCTACCTGGGCAGCCTGTTCCAGTACCTCACCACTCCTTCTAAAAGGAAATTTTTCCTAGTACCCAATCTGAACCTCCCTTGGTGCAAATTAAGGCCATTAGCTCTCACCTCAATAAACAAGAGCCTTGAGAAATCTGGGGATCAGTCCAGTGAAAACCTCAGAGTAGCCAGCAAAGGCAGATGCTGATCTCTGCACTTGGGACATGGGTATAGACAAGGAGACTGCTGGTTGAGGAAATGTAGAATCTATAGAAAATAAGATCCACAGGAAGTTATGTGTCTTAGCAAGGAAGTCAGTGCCAGAACATAGAGAGGGGCTCCAAATCTCCTGAGCCCTATCAGGACAATAAATATTCTTTGTCTAATGCCTGTCAATGGGACACAATCACCTGAAATGTGGTCTCAGTTGACAATAGTTAGCAAGTATGAGATGCTGCAGATCCTAAGTCCATGCTGTGGTATGTTTTCAAGCATTTGCAACATTGCAAGGTCAATCTGCATTGTTGTAGCAGTGTGACATGAGAATGCAACAGGCTGCCATACTGGGTCAGGCCACAGGTCTACTAAGTTCACCATCCTGCTGGTAGAAGCAATCAATATGAAGTGTTTGGCAAAGGTGTGGTGTTTGGGGTAGCATGATGGGGCCCTCTTGTGCCACCACCTCCCATTCCAGCAACCACATCATGTTTCAGTCACCAAAGACTGTCCCCCATTAATTATTGGAGTCTCATTTGCAGCAAATCTGGATTTTTGTCCCCCCTCTGCTGTGTTCTGTGGCATTAAGCTACAAATCTAATTAATACCTGGGTAACAAGATTCTGAGAATGAAGCTTTATCATCTTTTTCAAATATACCAGGGCTGAGGCAGTGAAAATAGAGAAGATATTAAAAGTTATGGGCTTTTATGTCTTCGGTGACCTTGTAAACATCTCTTATAGCAGTTTCGTTTTAGGTAAGATTTACCTAACTGCTTTAACAGGCATTTATTTCATTTAAAGCAAAATATTCAATGAGTTTCTATTGTCTCACTAACATTTTATTTGTGAAAATTGCTCCATTTATTAAAAACATCTGATCAGAATATGTTTTCTTCTTCCTGTACAGTTAACTTCTGTGAAGACAGTGTTTACACAGTGAATGTTTCTGAAAACGTTATTAAAAACCTTACTTTTGGAAGGATTGTAGTGGGTAAATACAGCAGCTCCAAAGAGAAGTGTGAACCTAACACTGTGAATGGTACGTGTTTCTTTCGCTTCTGCTTCCCAAAGGCAAATGTAAGGTTTGTGAAAGATACAAGCTCATTAGAGCAGGAGATCAGAGCTCTCTGCTTAAAGCAGAACTCAAGCAGCAGGAGCATAAGACTATCCACACAGTCTTCTGCCTCAAATGCAATTGATATGATACACATATACATGCCTGTTCAGAACCTGGCTGAGAGTCAGTTCATGTCACTAATGAACAAGTGTTTGATAGAAGGATTATCTCTTTATAACTTACTACCTAACGTTAGGATTCAGGACACTTTCCATAAACTGTGGTTGCATTTTGGTATCACTTAAATCAGGAAAAAAAAGCAGGATTTGGGCTTCTCACATAAGAGACCTGGGAAGTACAGAGTACTCCAAGAGCATATACCAGCTTTCAAGACCTTTCAGAGGAGTTCCTATTACAAGGATCTTCACAAGACCTTTTTATTTACTTATTTATGTTGTGATGTTTGAAGTATGTTTGTCAAGACACGATAAACAGTTTTTCAGATGGTTTAGTGTTGGCATTTTTTTGTCTCTGGTTTAAAAGAAGTGTTTCTAGAGCTCTAGCATATTAAAGCCGATCTGAATTTGGCAGAAGTAATTTTGTCAACTCTGACAAGTTTTTATCCGAGTACAAAACGTGTTTGAAAATGTACAGTGATTGATGGACACTTGTAATCCCAAGAGATAAGCGTTTTAGATGCAAACGGCAAATAACACCAGATAGATAGTCACACCCACTGTGCATTTTCAATTCCCAATGAAGTCATGTGCATGTACTACTGTACTAAATGCATACCCTAATGTTTTTTACAATATTACAGGTAACTCTTCAATTGCAGTCCGGCTGTGTTCCAGAAAGGGAATAATTCCTGTTTTAGAGCCTCCCAGTATTCTGAATTGTAATGAAAATCTGGACTCTCTAGCATTACAGGTAATCTTCAATTATATCTTAACATGCTCTTTGAAGAGTGGCAGAGATTCTGCAGCATCACATTAAAAGAAATGCAATAGGTACTTGAGGCACAAAGCATGTATTTGTGTTACATTTCCTAAAAGTCTACAGAAAGGAAAACAAACCATGAACATATTTGCAGAGGAATTCTTGGGATGTGTCTGTTTTGCAAATGGCCTTTTTCCAACTGTGATTATTTCATTTTGCTTGTTTTTGCCTGAACGCAACATCCCATTTTATATTGCCTAACCGGCCTGGAAGTTCCCCCCTCAGGTTCCCATTTCACAGCAAACACCTCAGAGCAGAAGCAGTGCTGACCCAGGATACTGAACTAAGGAGAAACTGGAAGGGATTAGGAGAAGACCAGTGGGAGAGAACACAGTGGTGCTAACACTGTTAAAAAGGATTAAGAGCAAAGCCTCTCCATTCAATCCCATGATAAGATGAGCATGGATGAAACACTCTTGTCCCTCAATAACTTTATGAATGACAAGCAACTCCTGATAAAACCATAAGCCCTTATGCTTTGCTTTAAGGCTTAGCTCTACCATACTCCCAAAACATGGGTCATCGAACACCATTATGCATGCTACAGACAGCAACTGCTCCTCTTCTGCTTCTACTTTCCTATTCCCTATTACTAGCTCCAACTGAAAAAAGGAAAAAGAAACCAGCTACAGTTCCTCTAGGAGAGCTGATTATTCATTATATATATATATATATATATATATATTTTTTTTTTTTTCTTGAATCCTTGAGACTAAGATAATTTCCCAGTGTATAACTTTCATTAAATGGATCACAAGTAAAATCTCTGTAATAATGTCACAGAATCATGGAATCATAGAACCACAGAACTGTAGGGGCTGGAAGGGACTTATGGACTTCATCGAGTCCAATGCCCTGCTAAAACAGGTCCCCTACAGCAGGTCACATAGGAAAGCTTCTTGAATATCTATAGAGAAGGAGACTCCACAACCTCTCTGGGCAGCAATATACATATGTATATTATTAGCAGCTGTTTATAATACTAGTAAGATACCACAAGTATGTATTTGGTTGCAAAGTAAAGTTATTCTGCTGCCAGATTTTTAGTTTTGTTACGATTTTTTTTATGTTGTGCTGCCATCTAGTGAACCTAGGCCAGCCCAGGTTCTGAAGGTGCAAGCTAGGAGTACAAAGGGATGTTTATCCTAATGATCCACAGGGCAGATTTAAAAGGGTTTTATGCCTGTCAGTGCAAATATTTACTATGAATACAAAGTGATGCTGCAAGTCAGAACAGTGACATATGTGTTCACATGGTATGTTGTCAAATCAAATAGTAGGTCTCTGGTGATTATAGATAGAAAACTCTTTCCTCCCTATGCAACACACTAACCTTTCTTTCCTACTACTTTGAGCTGTAGAAACTCCTCAAATTTGTGTGATTTAATTAAACTTGATTTTGATAGCTTAATGGTTTAGAAAAGGGATGACCTGGTGCATCAATCCCTATGACCTGTGAAAAATATTCTTCTGATGATTAGCACGCCCTTAAATCTTACAGTCACCTAGCTATGCTTTCATGTAATGTACAGATAATGCCTTATTTTGTGTCTGTGTTTGCATGCTTAAGATATTACAGGTGTTTATGCACTGCCAAGTGCTAACTGATTCCACCTGGATCCATCCAGAGCTTCTAAAAACTCTTGTTATTATCCCCAGCACTGGAACATTTTCTCCTTTTCTATATTTCAGTTTGATCCCCTACAATGTGCAAAAGAGACGACAGTGTTCTCAGTCCAGCTTATGAGTGCTGTGCTAAGAAGTACTGCTATTCTGAATGACATTTCTTAGTTCTTCAGATGGCTTTTCAAAAAAATCCAGTTCAGGTTATTCAAGGAATAGTGAAAGGCAGACAGAAGTTTGCAAACTCAGAAGCTCAAGGAGGCCTTATTACTGCCTGCAGCCACCTGCTAGGAAGAAGTGGAGAAAGACATGGTCAGATGTATAATTTGATTTCACGTAAGAAAGTTCTGAAAATGATGTCACTTTTTTTCCTTTTCTTATTTTCTTTCTGCTGAATGGCATTTCCCTGATAGGTTGGAACTGCAGACACCAGCAATGTTTCAGCAATTGCAAGTAATACTCAGATCCTTACCTCCATTCCCAGTCGACTGACAACGCAGAACATCTCTGCTGCTGCAAATATCGCAGTGCAGATTCTAAGAAAACCAGATGTTTCAGAAGACTCTCAGGTGAGCATTAGTAAGACAGAAGAAAGTTTTTATGGCTTAATATTTGGGATATAGATTCTGTCTTCCCTCTGTCAGCACAAGGAACACGCTCTCCAGTGTGCTTCTGATTAACTTTACATAACAACGCAACCAAACGCATCCATTTTGCCATTTAGTGATCCAGTGGCCCTGAGTGCATTTTTGTGGATTCACTGCTGCTTCATTTCCCAAAACAAAATGTAAATTTGGGTTTATCAGTTGTATGGACTTGCCCATACCTGGAATTCTAATGCTAGCATCATTTGATGTTTAAAGTCATCATTTAATCTTCCCTAAGTTAATAGAAGTCTGGTACATGTGAACCACTTGCTCTAAGCCTATATTCTCTCTAATTACACCCTATATTTTGTTTATTCTACAGCATATGTTTTCAAGAGATGACTATTGCATTCTTACTTTGCCAGTGCACTGTGTAGATCACACACGTCTGACCCCCTACTTTCATGTTTTTGTTGCTTTTTTAAAATGTTTTAATAAAGAATATAAATTAAACAAAAAGTTTTGATACTTATATACAATTATATATATATTATATGTGGCCCAAGATAATTGCTCTCTATTCAGTTTGTTTCAGACAAGCAAAAAGGTTGGACACTCACTGTAGAACATGGGATTCTTAAGTTTAACTGCTTTTGAACAGTACTTATTTTTTTCTTCTTGACTCAGGCATCTGTGGCAGTTTTAACTACAGTGAGTCAGCTCTTGGATGCCAACGAAACAGAATTCAATGACAATAATCTTGTCAATGTTACAGCAAGGTAACGTCAGCCTTTGCCCTTTACATTAGATCTAGCAAACTGCATTTTCCCTTGTGTTTCAGAATGAAAATCATCACGAACATATGAAAACTTCTTTAGTGTTCAATGTGTGTTTGATTGGTTAAGTAAATTTACGCCAACAGTTTTGGCTGATTTTTTTCTGCTTTGGATAAAGAATGTGGGCAGGGAATAAGTGGGGACTTTTGGAATTTTCCAGTTTGGTTGTTGGTTGTCATCAGCAGTTTTGACAAACTATTCACATTTCACAGTACTGTCTGTGGATATATAGGGGTTTACATGATGGACTAACCTACTAGCTGGTATTCTGCCACTTAAAAACATTTCCACTTTATTTCACTGCACTTCCTAGAAGTCTGAAGTACTATTGTAATTCGTAGCATGTGGAAAGGGAAAGCTACCAACACTCTCTGTGCAAAGGAGCAACTTCCTGTGTTTGTTAGGAATTTCTGACTTACCTAACAAGCTGTTGACTGTATGCTAGATTTCACACTGCCCTGTTCCTAGGTGCACATATGACTAAATCCTGCTTCTCCTGACGTTAGAAAGCAACGTTTCTGTTGACTTCAAAAGTAGCAGAATTTCCCCTGTTCTTACAGAGAACATGGACAGACTCTTCATTCTACCTGATGTGCCAGAGAATCAGATCAGAGAGGGAGCTGAACCTATGGCTGTTTGTGACAACTAGAGGTGACTTTTTCCCCATTCATTATTTTATTGCAGCCTCACAAAAACAATGGAAGAATTTTCTTTGATGGGCAATGTCACTCAGCCCAACGTGGCAGTCCAGTCTGCTCCACTGAAACTCAACTCCTCTACAGTTCTGTTTTTGGCACAGAGAGGTAAGCTTGCGCATGCTGCTGGATTTACAAGCACAGGTAGGTATGTACCATAAATTCTAATGCAGATGTTGTTACTTTTCCTAGATACAACCCTGGGATATTTTCCATCAACAAAACTAGAAATACAGGAAAACGTCCCTGGGCTTACCAGTGAACTGAGTACTGAAGTCCAGATACTGCTTGATATTAAAAGTAACAGTAAGTTCTTTCCCCTACTGAAACCTGAAACTGGGAACATTTTGAATGAATATTCCTTAAAAACCTGCTTTGGAAATAACTTTAAAAAAATGGAACCTGAATGTAAACTTTTTTATAATGATGTTTTTAATGCATGTTGGTACCACATACAATGGCACAAAACCACACATGTCAAACGAGCCACATAATCTTATAGATTAATGCAAATGTGCCTGTTATTGTCTGAAGGCTTTTTATGTTTTGTTTTTCACTTGTTCTGTTCTTTAAAAATTCAGAATGTAAAGAATCTTTGTCCAAATCTCTGTAGACATAAAGATAAAAATCTAGTACATATCTACCTTGCCTGAAATCCAAAGTCATCAGCCATTTCAATGAAAATTATTGCTACTGTCAGGTGTCAGCCAGTACAAATTGTTCTCAAATCAGCGTGTCAGGAGAGTATTTAAAGACACACAGGATTTTTCCAGCTGCCCATTATTGACACTCTTCCTCCACAATGAACAAGGCAATCCTCTCATTAGAGCTAGGAAAGTGTCAAAGAGATAAAGGTAGCCACACATAGACAGCAACAAGAATAAAACAAACATGGAAGAGCTCACTGACAGATCACCATCCATTCTGCTCACTGACATAGACAATGATCCTGTGGAAAACCAGTGTGATCATGTGAAGTCTTTATCATAATGCCTGTAACACTTATCTCAAGAGGATTCAACTGAATTCACAGCTTATTAAATACATATATATATTATTCAGTATTAAATGTACAATTGTGAAATAGCTATCAAATCATATTACTCTTTTGTGATAAAATAAAAAGTAGAAAACTAGGGAGGAAGTCAATTATATAAAACACAATTTTTGCTTTTTTACTTCAGCAGAAATTAAGACTCGTAATTTAAACCAAGAGAGTCCAAAAACAGGCTGAAGTGAGAAGAGCAGCCAATCTATTTCATTTTATGACTTTCTACCAGTTGTAAATGTCCATGTTGTTAGTATTTATTACTTAGTAATACCAAAAGCCTGGACATTTTGAGTGTGTATATGTATCTGGATTTAGGATATTGTCCTCATTGTCGATGTTTTTCCTCAGAAATGGCATTAGGAGAAAGGAAATTATTTTCACACTCCACTGAAGCAAAAATTGAAGATTAATCTTTTGAGATTCCTAGGAAAAGACATTCTTCTCTGCAGATTAAAAAGATTCTACCTACATATCTTGACAAAAATCTGCTGTAAATAGAGGATATGTGAAACAGCATAAAATAGGCTTCTTCTAAGGCACCGGCTTCTCTGATATCTATATCTTCTTTGCTGTTTGCCTAGCGAAGGTTCGTCAAGCGATGGCAGAGTTGGCTTTGTCCTTTATCAAAATGACAAACTCTTCCAGTCAAGGATTTATAGGAGTAACAATAATTTATCTAAACAAATTGTTTCTGGCAATATTGATGGTGGAAGAGCCAGTGGTGTTGAAATAGCCTTCAATCCCAAGGTAAGCTTCTTTGAAATGCCATGTTCAGTTTGACCAGAGGCTGTCTTGTCCTACTACCTGTCTTCAGTACTCAGAAAGAGATATAAGTGGAGGTGTTTTTTTGTTTGGTTGTTGTGCCAGCAGCATGTTCTTGCAGCCCAAAAGGCCATCTGTGTCCTGGGCTGCATAAAAAAAGATGTGGCCAGCAGGCCCCCTCTACTCCACCCATTTCAGCTGGAGTTCTGCAATGAAGTCTAGAGCCCCAATCATAAGATAGATGTGGAAATGTTGAAGCAGGTCCAGGGAGGGCCATGAAGATGATAAAAGGGCTCCTATGAGAAAGGTTGAAGGAGCTGGGCTTCTTCAGCTTGCAGAAGAGAAGGCTGCCGGGGAGATTGCATTGCAGCCTCCCAGTACTTCAGAAGATCTTATAAACATGAGGAAGACTGATTTGTTTTGCATGGGCAGATAGTGATAAAGGCAAGGGGGAATGGCTTTAAAAAAAAGAGCAGAGATTTAGATTAGAGATTAGGAAGAAATTTTTTACTAAAAAGATGGTGAAACACTGGCACAGACCACCCAGAGAAGCTGTGGTGCCCCATCCCTGATGACATTCAAGTCTGAGTTGGATGTGACCTTGTGCAGCCTGAGCTGGTGGGTGGCAACTCTGACTGTGGCAGGTGGATTTGGACCTGGATGATCTTTACATTCCATTTCCAACCTGAGCCATTCTATGATTTCCTCTATGAGTAAATTGTTCCAGATGTTACTGCATTTTTTTTTCCAGAAATGCCTTATATGAGTTCCCATTTGACATAGATGATATATACTCATTTTTAGTATGTTTTCCCCAGAAAACAACAGTTGGCTTCTTCTTAAGATATCTAAGCACTGTAACAAAGCTTTTAAGGCTTCAATATGAGTACGAAAGATCAGTAATCACCACCATAGATTTCTACTGTCAGGTGTTCTAGGAACAAATGTCTGTGACGTGGAAAAATACTTTTTTCCTTACTCCTACATTTATGTCTCATTTAATGGCAAATAACGTGAATAAGGTTGCTTTTAATATTTATTTGCACTTCAAGGTGTTTGTTGCTTCTTAAAAAAACAGTTCAGGTTGCAGTAACATGATGAAGTGCTTTGTCTGAAAAATACAGCATCCAAATTGACATATGACTGTCAGCAAGCTGTGTGCTGAGGGCAGGGGATGGTTTGTAGAATATATATTACTTGTATTCCTTTTACAGTGTAAATTCAGCAGTTATCAATTGGCAGTAATTTAAGATTTCTAATATATAAAAAGTGTTGTTTGGCCTGTGCAGGCTTTCTTGGAATTTTATTTAGTGCTTTGTGGATGTTTATCCGAACTGTAATTACCTGAATAATTCATAGAAACTTCATTGGCAGTCTTGACTGAGAAAGGATGTTGAGAGTTTGAAAAGCCAACTGTTACTGATATCCTTCATAAAGCTTACTGGAAAGCCTGGAAATCTCTTAGTAGCTTTCAGCTCTCTTTTCAAAAGAGAGAGCCTGTACACCGGTGCATACTTGTTTGTGTTTTTCTAGCCCGTTTTTCTTCTTGTAACCCCATTCCACAGTACAATACATCCGAACTTCAGCTGCATGATCATGCCTGTGTCTTTTGGGACTATACTATCAACGACTGGAGCACTGCAGGCTGTATGAAGGGAAGAGACCAATTCTTGAGATGCAAGTGCAATCACACTACTAATTTTGCTGTTTTGATGGTAGGGCATTAATCATTCCCAAACGGGCAAAGTCTGGTGCTGTAGTTCTTTTATTATTGGTTTTCAATTGTCCTCTGAGTTACAAGGGCTTGGGTGAAGTACCCTGGCTTGGAGAGTGCTGAGCTAGAAGGAGCAACTGCTGAAGATGTACCCATTTTTCTCTGATCTTTGGCAGAGCTGGCAAACTGGGACATATTTTCCCCGGGATGCTGGAAGGACAAAGGTATGGGTGCATCCTGGCTTACTCTGGCATAAAGCCTGGCCATATCCACCTGACTTTGCACCTAAGCTGCAAGGTAGTGGTGGCTCCCCTCTTGCTGTGGTAGCCCCCAGCTCTGCACCTGAGCTGCTGCAGCTGACTGTTAAATGTCTGGAACTTAAGGTAGCCTGACAATAACAACAGAGTACCTTGGGATCTGTGTTGGCTGTGGTACTACCTTGTGTTGGGCAGACAACTCAATGCACTTGGCACTTTGCTTATATGTTAACAAGCAACAGTTCATCTGTAAATATTAAACCTACTACCATTTATTTTTATATAATGCCTTCTTATACTTACAAGACTATTTGGGTGCGACTGTCTCCATCCTTCATTATTCTGCCAGTATTGGTTTTGGCTTCTCTGAGCAAAGCACTCTCTGGGTGGCATCAGGTCACTCACTTTCTGAGTGTAAGGATTTCAGTTTCTTTTTACTCTGCCTTCAAAGAACAGCATTTCCATATTTATAATATTTACTTGTTTCCCTTTATATGCATGCCCTTATTTGCATAAAACAACTATATTCTAAGAGAAGATTTCCATTCATTTAAGCATAGTTAACAGTATTTTCTGTTTCTCTGACTGCATTTACATTTTGCTCACTGTTTTATTGACACAATACAAAAGCTGGTTTTGATTTAGAATTCCTCACAACATTTTCTCTTAGACCTTGACCTCAGAAGTCAAAATTTAGAATATGAAAAGTTAAAGCTGTTCTTTTCAGTCTAAGTTGATTTACATCTCTTTATGAATAATTCAATTGCTATTTTGCTGAACATCTGATTGGCTTTCTCAAATCTCCTTTTGTAGTTCTTCACAAGCCTCTCTTGATTTGATGTCAGGGATAATTTTATGTGATCTGGAAGTTTTGGCAGTATCTTGCATCAGTCATAACTTTACTAAACCATTTTCATTTCTGTGTGCAAATAGAAACAAACTTTACAAAGAAAATAATATCTTTTTATCTTACAACTGATGCAAATTGTTTTCTAGGCCTTTCAGATCAAATATAAATATGCTAAGCCTTTGGAGTATATCTCTTACGTTGGTGTTGGATTGTCCATTGCTGGTCTCATCATTACCATTTTGTTTCAAATATTCACCAGGTAAGATGTAAAATTGTATTTTGTGCCAAGCTACAATATTTAGCTCTGTATTTAGTTTGGGGGAAACCAGACACAGAATCCAGATTGGAGCATATTGCAATATTATTGATCAGCAGACAGTATTAAAAAGCTAATTGTTTTGCATAGCTTAGGAAGGTGTCTTACTGGTTGGTGAAGTTATGAGATGTCTATATACAAGAAGCTATGGCATGCCACCTTGCTGTGGTGGATGGTTTGTTTTCTGTTTTTTCCAACACAGATGTTCAATCTAAGAATGGGTAGGGGTGCTGCTACAGAGCAGCTCACCAGCTATGAGATAATAAAGCAGGCACCGTGTGCTGCTGAGGACCAACTCAAGGGTTTATCCTTTTTGGCATCGTCTCCCACAATCATGACTACAAATGTGATCTCTGAATTATGTATTAGCATGACATTTGCTCAGTCTCCATGGGGGTAGTGGTGGTCTGTTGTGTAAAAACAGTATGTTCCCTGACTCTCTGATGTCTGGGTCAAACATTTGTCAATACAGACCCTCAGCTGTATTATTGCTATATTGATCCACACATGAGGCATTTGCTTCTTTGTTCTCATTAATTACTTAAAAAATGTGAAATAATCTTTCATCACCAGTATGGCCCACTTCTTATATTCCTGTATATCCCATGCCTGGCTACTACATGCAATGTCTAATCATTTATCTTTCTTCTCACTAGTTATGAATACGCCTGCTACATTCGTATCTTCATTTAGTGCAAGTCATTTCAGTCCACACTTTTTTCCCTTTGATTTTTAGTGGTCATGTGGAAAAATATAAATCACCCCTAAGGTTCTCTTCTTTCTGTCCTATTTACACATTTCTCTGCTTTCTGTTGCCTATTGTTTGATAGTTTATATACTTTGTTGTCTCATGTTTATAAAATGTCTGTAGGAAATATATGATTTTAAAGCATCATGAATACATAGCAATGCAGGTTAAGTATGCTTCTTGTGTTACAAGTTTTATAATGAATTATTTCATTCAGATACAACTATAGATTTTCTAGATGGACTTGTCTGGGTTTAATGGTGTCGTGTGATTCCTCCTTGAGCGAGGAGCAAAGTCATGCCAACAGAGCTGTAGCTATTATACATTAAGAACTCTCTCATCTTGCTTGAATGAATGTAAATTCGGAGTAATTCCATCAAGGTCAATGTATTTAAGATTTTTTCTCTGCACATTGCTTCTGACATCAACTTGAATGAATAAGTGTTTTATAATCTCTTTTATTTTGCTTTCCCCCTTTTTTCCCCCCAAAATATATTCCTACAAATAGGAAAACACGAAAGTCATCTATAACGTGGATGTTAGTGAGTCTCTGTTTTTCCATGCTAATTTTTAACATCATCTTCATCTGTGGAATTGAAAACCAAAATGCCAGGAAAGCCAGTAGTGATACCAGTGGAAATAACCAGCAATTCAGTACTTACAACACCACTAATACCATACTCACATCTGATGTGGTAGATCCTCCTGCAGATGCCTGGTGCATGGTTGTGGCTGTCCTGCTGCACTACTTTTTGTTGGCAACATTTATGTGGACAGCACTCAATTCTGCACAGCTGTACTTACTGCTGCTTAGAACCATGAAACCCTTTCCTGGACACTTCGTTCAAATCATGTCAGCAATCGGATGGGGTAAGATTTAAAGCTGTACATATTTCCAACTCTTACCAAAGTATCAGTACATAGTACAGTCAGAAAGAGGTATAAAATAGCAGATCGGTAGTGAGGAACTGTAATTGATCTCTCTCTGCTTTAGGCAATATGGTTTAATAAATAATCCCTTGTTAAAGTTTACTCAACTGGTATAAGCTACGCTTGTTTTCACTTTCTTGATGCAGCACTGTAACCAAGAGCTCATTCACCAGCAAAGCAACACACATCTATTGCATGGAGGACAAACCTTTATACTAATTGAGGCATTCAACAATCAGAAACAAACAGTTTCTGTCAACTACAGGATTTTATTTTTCTCACATACAGTGATTGCATATATAGACTCAAAGTCTTCATTGAGCTCTCTCTGAGATGTGTCATGACCTCCACCAGAGCCTTGCATGCATCCAAAAGCATGGGCTGACTAACATAATTTGTTATACACAATGTATTATTATTATTATTATTATTATTATTATTATGTAATGATAATATTATTATTATATTAATTACTATTAATAATAATAATAAATATTATGTAGTGATATTATGTAATAATATAATGTTTTGTAATAAAATTAATTAGGGTGCATTCTTAAAACAGTAACACTGTAGCAACACTGCAGGCTGAAAGGAAACTATATGACAGAGGACTGAAGAATGCAGTTAAATGCTCAGTAGATGAAGTAAAAATCCCAGCCTCCTTCAAAACACTGTTCTGATACAGTAGACAAGACTACCTGCCCTTTCCATGTTGTGTATTCAGCATGTGTGGTATGTTGTTTCTAATGGTATCTACCAAGCAGCTTAGATCCTGATTTCTTTTTTATAATCATTTTTTGCATTTGGGTGGAAGCAGACACAATTTCCCTAAAACTTCTAGGAATTTGACTGCATGTGCTAGTCAGAAAATGTTCAGTGAAAGCTGCCTGGCCACACATCAAAGTTCTCCAGCATTAGGTTCTTCATTGTTCTGGTGCTATTTGCACTCCTGAAAGAGCACAGTTCTGACTCACTGCTTCTCAGACTTTGAGAGCACATCCAATAGTTGGCAGTCTGGAAGATATACAGTAGGGCTGAAGGAGGAAGTAACCAAGAAGTTATTTACGTAGAATGGAGATAAGCCGTTTCTGTGTAACTGAACAATAACAAGCCAATGTCTCTCTTAACAATTAGGGGTCCCTGCTGTAGTAGTTGCAATAACACTTGGAGCTACCTATGGAGAAGGGAAAGCTTTAAACTACCGACAGGAAGAATTGTAAGTTTGTGTATCATTTCAGTACTTGCTATTGTATACCTCACGTGATGGCTTATTATTAATACCATTCCAGGTTTATTGTTAGTATATTATTTTGTATATTTAAGTGTCTGTATTGAAGAAAAAAAAAACAACAAAATCTTCACTCAAACTTAACTTTCACTTTATTTGTCAACAAAAAAAAAAAAAGGAGGTAAATAAGACTGCAGGGTAACCTCACCCTCCTGAAGCTACTCCTGCTTTTGTTTCAACTTTTACCTGTAAAGGTTTTCCTTTTGCTCTTCATATTTATTACAATATTTACTCTAAACGTGTATATAGCAGACAGATACCTATTCAGTTAGCTATATGCCCCTTTGTAATATTTACCTCTGCATTTTATTTGATAAATCAATGGCATTCACCACAGAAACATGATTGAAGCCCTGTTGTCGTGGAATGATTGCCATTCAGAGACAGGATAGGGCTCGAAAGTCCTAGGAGGTCCTTTTGGATGAAAAATAGCCAACTGTTTGGTTTTGTTTTGCCGTATTGAACAACGTGCCTGACAAATCTTTTGAAACTGTCTCTTTTTATATTAAAAGTTGCTGGCTTGCAGCCCTGGATCACAATCAGAATTTCAGCATGAAAAAGCCCATGTTCTGGTCCTTCCTTTTGCCGGTAGCATTCATCCTCCTCTTTAACATCATCATCTTTGTCGAGATCATTGTTTCTGTGATATGGAAGGAGAACAAGAACCTGACAAGGTGAGGTAGCATAGAACTCCTGAGATCTTTCAGAATGTATATTCCTCAAATCTCTTGTTAAGATCTCCGAATTTCTTGTTAGAAACTCAGATTTTTGAGAAATCAGTTGTTTTAAAGAAATGCACGCTCAAAGCAGTCAGAGAATAATTTCCACTGCTGTAAGGGGTCAGGATTTTCTCATTTACAGAAATGAGCACATTGCAGGCTTCCCTCACTAACCACCACCACTTTGGTTTTGGTTGCCATGTTATTCAACTTGGCTTCAATGAAGGTTATGCTTTACTGTTTGTGGATGCCAAAGAACTAACCTATTCAACAAAGCTTCACACTTCACTCCTTTTACATATGATTTTAATAGTTGGAGCAGACTGAAATACTGTATCTCTGACTCCTTTTGGGCTTAAGAAAAACTGGATATCCAAATGTAAATGGCAGCTAATTCTTATACTGACTACTGTGAACATTAGGATTGAAGTTATTCCAAAAAGCTTATCATAGCAAACATGCTGATTTCCAGTGTTTCATGTAAACATCACATTTTAATCAAAGAAATATACAACCACACTAGATATTCCAAAGACAGATTATTCATACACGCTTGGGCAGATTTCTTTTTCTCAATTCATTTCCCGGGTGATATCCCAAACAAATGTGGTAAAATACATGTTCGCAACTCAGCTGAGTAACAGATATTTGCAATATAGCCCTTAGTAAGTAAAACAAAAGAAATTTTAAACTCAAAAAGAGATTAAATCATATAGAGAAGGATTTTGTGTGTGTGTGTGTTTTTTTTTCTAGGAATAAAAAGGATTCAGTCATGAAAAAGATGACTGCCACTATCTCTATAGTTGTAGTGCTTGGAATCACCTGGACGACTGGCTATCTTATGCTAATAAGTCATGAGAAAATGAATCTTTTTTTCAGCTATGTGTTCTGTATTTTTAATGCCACACAGGTAAAGTATCTAGCTATTCTGAGACTAACAATTTAGACAATGGAAAAAAATGCATATATGCCTGATCCATTTGTTGAATGGACGGTGGTAGAGTGGAAGACCTGAATGCAGATTCAGAATTTTTTCAGACAGGGATGTTGTCCTTCTGGTCACAGAATCACAGAATCACTGAGTCACAGAATTGTAGGGGCTGGAAGGGACCTCCAGAGATCATCAAGTCCAACCCCCCTGCCAAAGCAGGTTTCCTACACCAGGTTGCACAGGTAGGCGTCCAGGCGGGTCTTGAATATCTCCAGAGAAGGAGACTCCACAACTCCCCTGGGCAGCCTGTTCCAGTGCTCCGTCACCCTCACCATAAAGAAGTTCTTGTGCACATTCATGTGGAACTTCCTATGCTGAAGTTTCAGCCCATTTCCCCGTGTCCTGTCTCCACACACTGCTTAAAAGAGCCTGGCCTCGCAACTTTGCCCCCCCCACCTCAGATATTTATAGACCTGGATCAGGACCCCTCTCAGTCTTCTTTTCTCAAGGCTAAACAAACCCAGCTCACTTAGCCTTTCTTCATAGGGGAGATGCTCCAGGCCCTTCAGCATCTTTGTGACCCTCTGCTGGACTCTTTCCAAGAGATCCCTGTCTTTTTTGTACTGGGGAGCCCAGAACAGGACACAGTATTCCAGATGAGGCCTTACCAGGGCAGAGTAGAGGGGGAGGATCACCTCCCTTGACCTGCTGGCCACGCTCTTTCTAATGCACCCCAGTATGCCATTGGCCTTTTTGGCCACGAGGGCACACTGCTGGCTCATGGCCAACCTGTCGTCCACCAGGACACCCAGATCCCTCTCTGCACAGCTCCTCTCCAGCAGATCATCCCCCAGCCTGTACTGGTGCATGCAATTATTTCTCCCTAGGTGCAAGGCTCTACACTTGCTTTTGTTAAACCTCATCCAGTTTCTTACTGCCCAGCTCTTCAGCCTGTACAGGTCTCACTGAATGGACACAACCTTCAGGTGTGTCAGCCAATCTTCCCAACTTTGTATCATCATCAAACTTTCTGAGGGTGGCCACTATCTTCTCAACAAGGTCCCTGATGAAGACGTTGAACAAGACCAGACCCAGCACTGCCAGTGACGACCCTCTGTGCTCTGCGAGTCAGCCAGTTTTCAACCCACCTCACTGTCCACTCATCTGTCCTGCACTTCCTCAGCTTTGTTATAAGGATGTCATGGGAGACAGTATCAAATGCCCTGCTGAAATCAAGGTAGACTACATCCACTGCTCTCCCGCCATCCACCCAGACAGTGACAATGTCATAGAAGGCTACCAGGTTGGTTGAGCATGACCTCCCCTTGGTGAACCCTTGCTGAGTACTCCTGATAACCTCCTTTTCTTCCAATTGTCTGGAGATGGCATCCAGCACAAGCTGTTCCATCACCTTTCCAGGGACAGAGGTGAGGCTGACTGGCCTGTAATTACCCAGATCTTGCTTCCTGCCCTTTTTGAAGACCAGAGTGACAATGGCTATCCTCCAGCCTTCAGGTACCTCCCCCATTCTCCAAGACCTCTCAAAGATGATAGAGAGCGGTTCAGCAATCACCTCTGCCAGCTCCCTCTGCACCTGTGGATGCACCCCATCGGGTCCCATGGATTTATGAACATTGGTGTCGCCTAGGCACTCATGGACCACCTCTTCCCTGACTAAAGGGAAGTCTTCCATTCCCCAGACCCTCTCACTAACCTCCAGGTTCTGGGATTCCTGAGGGAGAGCTTTGCCACTGAAGACAGAAAAAAAAACAACTGCTTTTCTCCAAAGCGATATGATATTCAGAGTGAATATCAGGAAAAAAAAACAACTTTCTTGTCAGCTGTGGAAAAAGCATCCAGAGGAAGTAACTAGAGATTTATGCCTTGAGAACTTTCACAGTGATTCTGAGTAAAAGTTCACAGGAAAGCATCTGCCTTGTTTTCCCCCAGGAGTAACACAGACCTTAAGAATTCTTGACTTTGTATTCATACGAGGCATATGAAGTACATGAAATAATGGATACTTCATTAGTATATTAGTAAATATTTTCTGGAAAAACAGCTAACTGGACATACGTGACAATTCCCACAGTTCCTTCATCCCCAAATCTTAAATTGTTTACTGTCACCTTGATTTGCTGAGAACTGAGTCCCTGCATATCAGCAGGGATCAGATCTGCAAACTCTCCCTGCAAAAAATTCCTGATATGATTATTCCTATACTAATAGATACAATGAATTTTCTTACATTTTTAACATAGGTAGATAGTAATAGGACAAGGGGGAATGGTTTTAAACTAAAGGAGGGAAAATTTAGATCAGATGTCAAAGGGAAGTTTTTCACAGAGAGAGGGTGATGAGGTGCTAGAACAGGCTGCCCATGAGAGACTGTGAACACCCCATCCCTGGAGGTGTTCCAGTCCAGGTTGGATAGGGCCCTGGGCAATGTGATCAAGTACTTGGTCTAGTGTTTGGCAGCCCTCCCTGTGACAGGTGAGTTGCAAATCGATGGTCCTTGAGGTCCCTTCCAATCCAAACCAAACCATTCTATGACTCTATGATTACATGAATCTGTGATTTAAAAACTAAAATCATGAACAGAGACAGAATACAAATCTCATTCTAAGATTTAGGGTTTTTTCCTTTTTTTTTTTCCCCTCTTTTTTCTTTTCTTCCTTTCCCTCCAGGATTCTCTCAATTAATGCTTTAAATGAGAACTCAGAACAGAACTTTCGTAGTACTGCTTTGCCTCCATGTATGTCTGTTGAAAATAATGATAGGGTACACCAGTCATGTTTATTGCGTAAGAGTCAAGCAAGTCTTACATTCATCCTATTCATTAGAAGACATATTAACTAATTCACTACAATGTGCGAATGAGGTAACTATAGCTGCAATTTCATGTATTTCAAGGTGTTAAAGTCATCGTTAATGGTTGCTGAAAACTATCTTGTAGTTGTTTTCTTTTTTTTCAGGTCAAATAATACTAATTTCTTCTAGTTTTATCAATGAAACATTAATGCTGTTTTTTTCCATAGGGACTTCAGATTTGTATTCTGTACACTTTTAGATCACCAATCTTCAAGAAAAAAGTCTCTGAAGTGTTTTCTGTTTTGAGGGTACCAGGGATACAGTTTTATCTGCATTCAGAAATTTACCATGTTTCAAAATCACAGCCTGCAAAGCATTCCCAGGAAATTTTCAGATTATCTGAGACTTCTACAGAAAATATTTCCTTGTCCACTCTCCCTCACGGCTGTTAGAAACCTGTAAATATATTAAATATATTAAATATAATCATGAATGTTTTTTTTCATGGTTTGCTTTATGTAGATCTCACTGGTATCTTGAATGACGGACATACTGTTCCAACTGCAGGTAGCCTGGAATAGATTTTAAGACAAGAACAGCAGGAGTAAAAAGTAGAACTGCATGTGTGTGATTGTGAAGAGGTAACACAATGGTACATCTTGATACCACTTGCACTGCAGGCAATGGAGAAAGGTCTTTGAAAGGAGGTTATTATAGATTTGTGTTACAGTACAGACATACAGAAGTTGCTCTGTTTATGCCTTTTTCATTATTCAGGCCAGTATAACACATTTATCTAGCCTATGTAATGTAGCTCTTCTCTCCCTTTTGCAAGAACAATTTTAATTTAATAAGAAACCAGAAGGTGAATCAAATGCACAGTTCTTGCTGGTTCTGAGTCCAAACTGTATGTACTACCTCCACAAAATGTTGAGTTTGGGACTGTCTTATAAATATATAGCCTAGGTGCTATTCCCATCACCCCAGCATTTGCCTATGTTAGGATGTCTATTCCCTTTTGAAGTACACAGGTGTTGCCAGATACCAGCTGGGATACTTCAGCCAGCATTTGGCCACATTCTGGCTTTTGGCTGCACCTTTCTTTCTGTTTCTCTGTCCTTTGGTGTTATGGGGAGCCTGGCAGAGGAACAAGCAGCTCTTTGCCCTTTGTGACCTTGAGCAAAGCTCTAAGGCCCACTGTAGAGGGCTGCTGTCTACCAAATGGAAGTAAATACTCTGACACATCTCATTCTCTGTGTGAAGAAAAAAAAGCCTGAGAAACGTGGACAAGCAATTTTAAAAAACATTATCATTTTTATTTTTATTTTTCCCAAATGCATTTGTATGCCTTGCTTTCTCTGGTTTACAAAACAAATACAATCACCACGTTGAGTTTTTCATAACCTGCTTTAAGAAGCATGGCCAGCCTCCCCCATTAATAAGCCTCCAAAAGAGCCAGCTATCAGACACAAGACTGAAGTTCACTACCATTGCTCCAGAAAGGCAAAGGTCAGTAAAACTTATCTAGGAAAGGCAATCGATACTTTTGTGGCTTTTTTTTTGGATAGGTTATGTACGTTTCAGGTTCCATATACTTGTAAATCCAATTTGTAACACCTGCCTTTGCTGATTCCTTTAGCTTTGTTAAAGGATTTTAGAAATTATAATGTGGTTTAGGAAGGATGATCGTGCTGTCAAAAGCAGCTAAGATATTGTGAGGGTGGCTCCTTCAAAGAGTAATAGCACTTTCTTGTTCTCCAAATCCCATTTAAGTTTGAACACAGATCTTTTTAAAAGCTTAATAAATACATTATAACCATATTATACCAAAAAGGCAAAAACAAACAAACAAAAAACCAAACATGCACACACAAAAACTACAACCAAAGACTATATAACACTGGATTACAAAATGTTGACTTTTAACTAGCCACATCAAACATACTGTTTTGAATGCTTTCAGATACTAGCAAAACACTTTAGAGCAAGTACTGAGGATGTCAGAACTAAAAGAAAACACTTCCAGCATAAAAAATATTGAAAATATTATAATTTTTATGTTCTTTTTTGTTGGTGGTTTTGTTTGTTTGTTTGTTTGTTTCCTTATCCAGGGGATCTTAATTATAGAATTGAAGCAAAGCAAATTTAGCCGTTTCCTTATATGCTTAATTCTTGTAGGCTCAATAGTTCAACTCTTATCTATACACGTGGAATATACTAATCTTAATAATGTAGTGAACTTTGGCATTTTTTGCGATATATGTGCTTTACAGGAAGTTTCTCCCTGTTAACACAGGGAAAAAGCTCCTTTGATAAAGAAATGTTATGGAGGAAGATTGATTTGAACAAGGGAGAATGGTTTTAAACTGAGACAGGGGAGATTTAGGTTAGATATTAGGAGGGTGGTGACGCACTGGAACAGGTTACCCAAGGAGGCTGTGGATGCCCCATCCCTGAAGGCATTCAAGGTCAGGCTGGATGTGACTCTGGGCAGCCTGGTCTGGTGGCTGGTGACCCTGCACATAGCAGGGGGTTGGAATTACATGATCATTGTGGTCCTTTTCAACTCAGGCCATTCTATGATTCTATGATTCTGGCAGTTTTCTTCCTGTTAGCAAAGCTTTGTAACTCAACTACTTCATAGTCACTATGGCCAAGATAGCTACTAGTCACCCCTTCAGGACAACAACTTCAGAGAGGCAATGGCCTTAAGTTGCCCCAGGGGAAGTTCAGATTGGATATTAGGATAAATTTATTCTCAGAAAGAGTGGTGAGGCATTGGCACAGGCTGCCTGGGAGGTGGTGGAGTCACCATCCCTGGAGGTCTTCATGAGCTGCACAGATGAGGCACTGACGGATGTGGTTAGTGGGCATGGTGGGGATGGACTGATAGTTGGACAAGAGGTCAGTTGGACTAAGAGGTCTTCTCCAACCTTACAGATTCCGAGCAGTTTGTGGAGGCACAGGCTCTCCATGGATGGTGGCTGCGCGCCACAAGCAGGGTGGCATTTCATGACCGATTTTTCATAGAATCATAGAATGGCCTGGACTGAAAAGGACAATGATCATCGAGTTCCGACCCCCTGCTATGTGCAGGGTCACCAACCAGCAGACCAGGCTGCCCAGAGCCACATCCAGCCTGGCCTTGAATGCCTCCAGGGATGGGGCATCCACAGCCTCCTTGGGCAACCTGTTCCAGTGCATCACCACCCTCTGTATGACAAACTTCCTCCCAGCACTGCCATCCTACATGCATCAAAGCCATTGTGCTCTGGTTGAACCAACATTTCCCATCACTGTGGCTACAGCTGGACCTGCTCCTCATCTCAGAAGTCCACAGTGGCTCTTTTCTCAGGCACAACGATCTGAAAGGCTGTGTCCACAAAGCCTAGCTGCTTGACAGCCGACAGGACAAAAGAACCCCCCTGTTCTCCTGCTTGCGTGAGAGAGATAGCAGAAGTGACGAGAAGGCACCGTGCCTTTCGGCCACAGACCGAGCCACCTCAGCAGCACCGCCTGCCCCCACCACCTCGCGTGGCGGCGGCCACAGCGACCAGCTTGGCGCATGCGCGCTGCGGCCCCGGGCGGGCCGGTGGCCGCAGTGCGCATGCGGACGCAGCGCGCAGGCCCGGCAGCGGCAGCGTTCCGGCCGCCCCTTCTCTCTTCTGCCACGTACGGGTGGCGGTGGCCGTATCCAGGCTTGGAAAGCGCCTGGGCCTCCGCCGGCAGGACCACGCGGGAGCCAGAGTAAGAGAGCGGGCCCGCCCGCTTCCTTTCCCCTCGTCGCTTCGGGGTCAGCCGCTGCGGGGCGGGTGAGGGCAGCGGCTGGGGCGTTGGGCCGGGGGGCTGCTGGGCTCCGCGACCCCTGGCGGAGGGGCTGGGAGACCCCTCGCGTCCACCCGGCCGTGCCTCAGGGAGGCTCCGGCCCGCGTTTAGCCGCGGCGGCTGGCGGGCGTTCCGTCAGCGGGCCCCGCTCCTTGCACCGGGCCTGCCTCGATGCGGCTGGGGAGCGGTGATCCATCGAGCTGTGTCACGTTGTGGGGAGGGGAGCCGGAATGCTGTTGTGGGTAGTTTTCTGCGACGGTTGCAAGCAGGTGCAGCGTTGGGAGTCTCCTTTCTTTTATCCCAAGCCAAGCGGAGGACGCTTGAGCAAAAAAAAGAACAAACTAAAAAGAAGAAAATAAATAGTGCATTCCAGTGTTTTTCTGTTATCTTTTCTTACTCTTTGCAGTGTATTTCTGTGAGTGGTGTTGGTAAGACAATGTAATTATGTAAGTATGTTACAGCATTGAGCTAGTTTCCTTGCACAAAGATACAAGTGATGCATTCCAAAGGCTACAGCTGCTCAGGTGCGTCACCTGAAATGTAGCAGCAGAATGACTGATGAAGTTCTGTTCTTAGTTGTGGGTTTCAAAGCGAATTGCACCGTAGTGCTAAAGAAGCCAAACGAGTGTCCAGCTGTGATGTTTAAACCACGTGATGTGCAAGTTAAATGAACTCTCTTAATCCACTTGGAGATGCATTTTCTGTACTTGTTCAGCACGTTAAAGCGTACTCGGAGCTGTAGTAAGCTCAGGGTGAGATTAGCCCCATCTCTGTGTGTTACTCATCTCACAAAGTGTGTGTGAGGAGTCAGAAAAGCAGTGTTGTCATGTTCACCTGCCTGGTGTGTCACCACAGCCTCGACCTGTTAGCAGTGAGCTCAGCCCTTGGAAGAGGTGGATGTTTCATGCTAGGGAAGAGGGAGGGGAGCAGTCACCAGATTAAGGAACTTGGGAAGGGCTCTACCCATTCTCCTGGGCTTGCTTGCACTGTGCTTCAGCCCTGTGCTCCTCGTAACTCTGATAGCTTTCCCAAAATGAGCTGGAAGAGAGCTGTGAAGACGGCTTTCATTGTGGATGAGAGGATCACACTTTTCCCCTGTGTTTACCATCAAATTGTCTATAACTCAGATCATGAGTGTCAGAGGTTAACCACGTGTGTATGACAGAGAGGAAAGCGTAGAGTGGCCGTACCCTTAACGTTTGGGAGGGAATTATGTTTTCATTGAGTTTGTATGCTAAATCACTGTCTTGTGGCTCTGGATGATGAGCATGTGTAATAAGCAGGTGGACTGCATAAACGTCAGGCAGCTCACTGCTCTATTTTCAGTAGGATAAACAGACTTCTAAGCTGAACTGGGGGCACATAGTATTTTTAAGCATTGTGTGTTTCTGACTGTAGTGTAAAATTGTCCGGTTCAGTGGTTCTGCTTGTGGGAATGTTCTGTTACTGCTGGCAGTCTGTCCTGGTGCTGCCTGGAGGATGCACCGATTAATGCTACAGAGGCTCCAGAAACGGATTTCTAGGTTTTTACAGTGCAAAATCAGTTTATCTTAGATTTAATTAATTAATACAACTTCACCTGGGGTTTTAAGTTAGAGGCCATGTGCGTGAGCGTTTTAAGACTGCTGGGGATATGATTAGGACTGCTGTCCTCCTGCAAAGGAACACATTGCTCCTAGATGCATTTAAAACTTAGAAAAATGAACACCGTTCTTTGCTCAGTTATGAAATCAAAACTCTTGTTCAGGATCTGTTTTAACCGAACCTCAAACTGCACTGTACTCAGAAGTGTAAACGTGATTGTTACATATGATAAAATAATGGCTTTTTGTAACTAGGTACATTTGTTTAAATGTTTTAGAGTGTTTAAGGAAGTTTGATAGTAAATAAAGCTTTTTAATTATTTTTTTCTGATGCAGCTTCCAGTTTTCTGCCACTGATAGTGCATGGCGGCTTATCCTGACTCTGTCCTGAAGTGACGTGGGAACTTTGACCAACAACCAACATCAGTAAGACAGACAAGGTAACGTAGTGCTAAATGTTTAGTAAAAACATTGAAAGAAGACTCGTGTGTGGGTGCTGTTTAATTTTTTTATGCTAATGTTGTTCTAAAAAGCCTCCTGCAAAGAAACCTTTTAAAACCAACTTCTGCTGAATCAAAGTAGAAGTGAAACAGAGTTGATGTTCCTGTAGTCAAGACTTGTGAAATGCGTATAATGCATTAGAAGGCATTAACACCGTCATGAGCTTCACTATTTCATCAGTGCCTCTGTCACTACCTTGATGTGTGAATAACAGGTCCCTTTTCTCTGCAGTTAGACTGAATTTCTCTGTATCCACCTACCTCTTGTTCTTTTAAAAGAATGAGTTTTGTTCAGTGGGTGTCTGTCTTTGCTGTAGTTTAACCCTGGCAGGCAGCTCAACACCACACATCTGCTAAGTTACACTCTGAAGATGGGAGTGGGGAGAGAATCAGAAAGGAAAAATCGTGTGGACTCGTGATTTGAGATGAAGACATTCTGCTAGGTAAAGCAAATGCCACACATGCAGCCAAAGCAAAGCAAGAAGTTTACTTGCTACTTCCTGCTTCATTAGCAGGCAGGTGTTCAGCCACTTCAAGGAAAGCAGAGCTCATCACATGTAACAATTAATTGGGAAGACAAACGCCATCATTCCAGATGTCTCCCCCCAGCTTTATTCCTTTCTTTCAGTTTTTTTCCTGAGCACAACATCCCTTTTGGCCAGGCTGGGTTGACTGTCTAAAGAAAACTCCTAAAACATTGGTTTGCTTTAAGTGTTGTTCTCATCCTAAATCCAAAGCACAGCGCAGTACCAGCTACTAGGAAGAAAATTAACTATTTCATCTGAAACTAGGACAGTATTTTCCCTTTATTCTGTACCAACTATGTTGTGCTCTGCTCACATACTTTGCAATGTGTCCCAGTTAATCACTACTGCCTTTCCTGTATTTTAAAATATACACACACATCATTTCCTAGTCTGTGGGCCATCCATGTTAAATGTACCCTGTGTTCTTTTTGTCCATGACTTTAGGGTCCATCTGACATAACAGTCTTTCAGGGCAGGAGAGTGTATGGTGGTGGATGCTGGAGCCAGTTCTGACTGTGCTTATCCAGCTCTATCACCACTGCACTTTACTCAGTTCTATCAAAGTTTATTAATCTTGGTGACACTTGCCATGTGCAGTATTATGTGGCAAATAACATCATGCATTTAGAATTATTATCTGTTCTCACCCAACACCCTCAAGATTCCCCTTGAGGTGCACACCAAACATCCCCATCCTTCGGTATTACCTGCTAAGCACGCTCAGGTCCTTGACCAAAAGCAGTCCTATGAATGGGCTTGCCCTTGAGGCAGGAGCCTCGGTGTTTGAGTATGCCAGCACCCGTTTTTCTAAGTGCAGTTTTTAATAGTTCATTATATCATTTGATTTTCATGGAGGCTGGTGCAAGGTAGGGGGTGTGATACATACCCATTCAGTGCCATGCTCTTTGGTTCAGGTGTCTGTGAGGTGGTTTTGGAGATGAGTCCTGTTGTCTTAGTTCTTTCAGGAGTGCCATGTTACCACAAGACTTGCTCTTTGAGGCCCATGGTAGTGTTTTGGGCGGTGGCATGTGGTACAGGGTATGTTTCCAGCCATCTAGTGGTTGCTTCAACCATTGTAAGCACATGACACTTGCTGTGGCTGCTTCAATCCTAGCAGCCTGCTGATTGGTTTTCTTCATGACTCTTAGGTACGTGGACACCTGTGTGATATACTTCTACAACCATGTTCTCTACCTGAACAGCAATATCTTTCCACAATGTAGCAGCCCAGATGGGTTTTCCTCCATAATGCCAGTTGTCCTGCTTTCATTGCTGTAACCATCCCCACAGGTTATTTGCCACCATCCATGAGTCAGTATAAAGACAGGATGCAGGCCGCTTTTCTCACTCAGTGATATCTAAAGCTAGCTAGATGACCTTCGCTTCTGTAAATCAATTCAGCAACTTCTTCAGCAATTTCTGTGACCTGTTGCACAAGACTCCACACGGCTGCCTTCCACATCTGATGCTTTCCTACACTAAGACATCAGTGATCAGAATATATTGCTTCTCGTGAGGCTTATCATCTTGTTTGTGTGGTTTCTTCTTTAGAACTTCCTTTAATGCACATAATGGGTTTCAACAGTTTGAAGGCATATCCATTGCAACCTCCATCCCATGACCTTTTTCACCAGGCCATAGTATATAACATTGAAGTGAGCTCTTGCCCTTTGGCCCTCTGGGCTTGTACAGTAGATAGAGGTCTACCTACTGTGTCATGGACGTATCTATGGCCAGAGATGCTTCAAGGTTTGCCTGTTTTGATGTGAGCTTTGTAGTGGGCCGCAGCCTCTTCAGAGGTGTACCTGCTGCAGCATGGACTTATCCACAGCTGTAGGTACTCTGAGATATACCTTCCCTGCCACGGCCTTTTCCTTTGTCAGTAGTCCCTTCAGAGATCCCTTCAGACACCACTGAGTCATCATCTTATCCGCAGCCACACATGCTTTCAAGTATTCTGGCATGGCTTTGTCTGCAGACACGAACACTGTAAGGTATACTTTACACAGGCTTCTGCATGGCCACAGATGCCTTGAGGTGTGCTTGCTCCAGAGGGGACTTTTCCATGGCCATAGACATTTCAGGATACATGTTCTCCTGTGCAGATTCATCCAGAGATTGCAGTCCCTCTGCCTTGAGTTTAGCTTGAAGTCGCAGCCAATCCAGTACAGCAGCATGGGGACAACAGTGATGCCTTTGCAGTTTTCCAGCTCAGGCTCATGAGCATGGTTGTCTTCAGAATGTTCCCAGACGCAATAAAGAAAGATGATAAGGAGTACACCAGATGTCAAAAGCAAAAGCAACCATTAAGAAGTGCTGGACTCTTAAATACAGTTAGGCAAGTAAGCCATATGAAAAGCACGGGAGCCTGTCACTTAGCAGCTACATAGCTGTAATATCTAGAAATTTAGTCTAACACACTCATCTGTTGTGGAACCCTTTGTTCTCTAGGTTGGGTCTCAAGAAGACTCATGAGGGGCAAAGTACCACATAGCCACTTGCTTATCCTCCCCAAGTGGGTAGGGGGAGAGAATCAGAAAGGTAAAAGTGTGAAACCTCATAGGTTGTGATAAGAGAAAGTTGTGAGCAAAGCAATCAAGGAAATTCATTTATTACCTCCCATCAGCAGGCAGGTCAGTGTCACCTAATAGTAGGAGAGCTGGACTTATCCCATGTAAAGGTTTCTTGGGAAGACAAATTCCTTTTCTCCAAACATACCCCTTTCCTGAGTGCAGTGCCATGTAGTTTGGGACATACATCCCTTTGGCCATGTTGGATCAGCTGTCCTGCCTGTGTCCCCTCCAGCTACTTATGCTTTGCGTATGGGCTTAGAAATTGTATGATCTACTTCACTGTTTGGGAAACTGGTCTACTGTAGAATGTGTTTGAGAGAACTTTTTTAAGTGGTACTAGAGGTTTTCTTATTTAGAGTATGGAAAGCATCTGAACTACTGCCAGACATATTTAAGTTGTTAGCAATTCAGTTCTTTAAGGTATGTTTTTAATGTTTTTCTTGTTAACAGGCCTGGAGGTGACAAGGAATCCACCATGAATGGGCAGCTGGACTTAAGTGGGAAGCTGATTATAAAAGCTCAGCTTGGTGAAGACATTAGGAGAATCCCTATCCATAATGAGGATATCACCTATGATGAGTTAGTGTTAATGATGCAAAGAGTTTTTAGAGGAAAACTTCTGAGCAACGATGAAGTCACAATAAAATATAAAGATGAAGGTAAGGTTTAATTACTGCTGTTGCAGTTTAATTACTACTGTTGCTCTGATACCATTTATCCAGAAATTACGCAGAACGGAAACTGTGCAACTCACCTTTACAAAGTTGTCCAAAAAAGTTGAATTAATACATATGATTTAACACAAGCTCTCTTTAGACTTAAAAAGTGATTCTTATGGAGTATTTTCACAGTATGCAAAATGCATTGGTTGAGATGTATGGAGTGATTGCTGTGGTCCTGAGGGTTTTTTCATCTTAGAGTGTCAGTGTGGAAGAGAGGGCAAAGGGGATGGTATTTGTGCTAGAGGATTGTGAGTGTCCAGCCTTTCAGCTTGCATGGGCCACACAGAGTGAAAAGGAATCGTGTAGGGCCATGTATAGGTAGGCCACTCTGAAATCAATGCCTCCTATTTATTTCTGTGGAAACCTAAACAGGTACAAAGCGCACAATAACACTGTTTGATAGAAGAAATTCTCAGGTACAAAACACTATGTTTTGACATAGTCACCACTATAAACTACGCATTTTAATAAGCAATGTTTAAGGAAAAAGTTAGTAGAATGGGGTTCAGTTTGGTTGCTATGTGAGGTCAATGGTATTCTTCCCTTTGTTTCAGCTAGGCTAAGGTTGTTGTTTAAGTCTGCTTCAGTCATGAGATGGATTGGAAGGTGTATATATGTAATGTTTCTACCCAGCTTACTGCAGATGCCTTTTAAATCAACAGAAAGTGTTTCTTATTGGTTGTAGCTCAGGGAAACACAGAGCTAAGTCTTGCTTAGTAACCACAGAGCAAAACCTTTGTTATTTGCTTCTATGTCTTCAGTTTTCTCCCCGTACACATAATGGGATGTGGTGAGTGATAATGTTAATTGGTAACCTCTTTTCTGGTAGCTTTGGAATCAAATAGGGAATGTCAGTATTTAGAAATAAAGTAATGCTTCTGCCCTCACATGAAGTTTGGTAGTGAATAGGCCTCGCTTTAACGTAACTTTTAAAATATTCTTTTCAGATGGAGATCTTATAACAATTTTTGATAGCTCAGATCTTTCCTTTGCAATTCAGTGCAGCAGGATACTCAAGCTGACGTTGTTTGGTAAGTGTATAAGATGGTTCATACCTTTTTTTATATAACCTTTATTAAAATTCAGGCAGAGTATTTTTAAACTGAGACAGGGGAGGTTTAGGCTAGATATTAGGAGATCTTTTCACACAGAGGGTGCTGATGCACTGGAACAGGTTGCCCAAGGAGGCTGTGGATGCCCCATCCCTGGAGGCATTCAAGGCCAGGCTGGATGTGGCTCTGGGCAGCCTGGTCTGCTGGTTGGTGACCCTGCATATAGCAGGGGGTTGAAACTACGTGATCATTGTGGTCCTTTTCAACCCAAGCCATTCTGTGATTCTATGATTTTTGGTTTATATCACATTGGAAGAATGAAAGTAGTAAATTACAAACAGTGGATTAATATGTGACATCTGTTTTCTCTCTTGATCTTTCATACGATATCTGAATTTGAAGAAACGGAAACTGTCTCAGTTTTTATCAGGTGGCTTACATTAACTGGCATACAAAAATAGGGTCAGTTGTTATACTATAATATTATTTTCCACGTTATCTTCCACTCTAGCCTCTATGTAGAGGGGTTTTCTTCACAGGCACGTGAGACACTTTAATGATAAACTTGTATTGTCGCTAGGACACTATTAAAAATAACATCAAATGCTTCTAGTATAAGAGATTTTAATGTTTATCCTTTTGCTTTTGATAAAATAATTCTTTATTTTCAGGTTGCTGTTAGTAATTTTGCATAGTTCCACAGAACAGCAGGCAGATTTTAACCAGAAGGCTCACCCTTTTCTTGAGGCGTAAGAGCTGCATATGCTGCGTTAGTTCTAAAGGCACAGTCTAATGGGACAGATTTCCACAACCAAATATGGTGTTTGTATTGTTCAGGGTATGGTCATGGAAATTGAGTTAACAATGCAGAAACTTGCTGCAAGATTTACTCTGCAGTTTTGGTTCTTAGTAGTGTCAGTCTAGAATGAGATGATGTAAAGGAACAGTAAACTCTAGAGTGAGTTTACTCACTGTGTGTCACTCCAAACTTCACACAGTAGGATGATTCTGGAGTTGGAAACACTGGGTTGATTTTCTTTCAGTTTTAAACTGAATATCAGTACATTATTACAGTCGTTAATGTATGTAATTATTGTTTTGCAGTTAACGGACAGCCAAGACCCCTAGAATCCAATCAGGTGAAATACCTGCGTCGAGAGCTGATAGAACTTCGCAATAAAGTTAATCGCTTACTGGACTGCTTAGAGCCACCTGCTGAACCAGGGGTGTCCACCAACCTGCCTGAAAGTGGTAGGCAGCCTGGCAAAGACTTTGGGGTTTGGTTTGTAGGGTTGTGTGCTATTTAACAGAGTGAAAGATGAGTTCTTGGGTACTGGTTGTGATCATTCTTGATCGTTGCTCAATTTGTAATGCTTCAGTTATTTCAGAGGCAGAATCTGCCTCAGGTTATGTGAAGTAAAGCAGTAAGTTAACTTAGAAATAACACCTCCAAGTATGACTTTTGTTCTCATGTATGTAAACGCTGTAACTAATGCTTGTGAGTCGGGACAGCTTTTTGACAGGGCTTTCAGCTAAATTAATAGTATGTTATGGCTGAAGAGAGAAGGTCTTGCTCCCAGCTGAGCATTCCTACTGCTTACTTTGGGCTAGCTCTGGTGCTTATCTTGTCATGTTGCTAAGCAGGTTTGAGTCATTAGAACAGTAAAAGGCTAATTCAGCAAAAATTATATTCACTTCTTTTGCCAGGTTAGGAAATTGAATCCAGACATTTTGAGCTCAGACCAGCATCAGAGCTGTCTCAGGGTAAGCAGCACAAGGGTGCAGAATAGGGGTGGGAAAGGATTATGGGGGAGGGGGTGAAGTGGGGGAGGAACTCGTATTCTCCCAGTTTTGAGACAGTGATCTCCTAGCATAGAAGAATAATGGAATACAGTGTTCCAAGTAAAGAGGTGAACTAGCAGCTCCAGCCTTTCTTCTAAGAAATATTGCTTTTGTTGCTTTAACAGGAAAGCCTTCACAAATCCAGTCTCTGTTCTGCAATATAAGTAGTGGCTAATTTTGGTGGAATACTGGGAATTTGGGCTGTAAACTGTTTGGAAGGAAGTTAGCATGATGATCATAGAGTACAAACGGCCGCTTTAAACTCTGCCTGCACTTGTTTGTTTCTCAGTGAAAATGGAGCCCCATGGAAGACAAGGGGCTTCAGAGGGAACCAGTTCTGCAGGGAGATGAGCTTCATCCATCAGTGTGGGGAGGGGGGCTGGGGGAGGTGGGGAACAGAACAAGAACTCCAGTTCAGGAAACAATATAATAAATTGGAAGCTGTCCTATAAGTGTTCTTAATTTAGAATTCTCAGTTGGCAAATCATACCAGAACAACTTGTTGTTCAACCTTTGAATTGAAGACTGAAGAGATCTGATGCTGCAGTGTCAGTGTATCCTTAACTATGCAATGAGACCTCAGCTTTGCAGTTCATCACGTTTTCAGATACTGCATTGATTAATCACATTGTTCTAACATAAGCATTTCAACAGGTTGTTTTTTTGAGATTTTGAGAATTAAAACCAGGGCATTTTGTTTTGTAGATGCTGTGGATGGTAGGGAAGAAAAGCCTGCTGCTGCTGACTCTAATGTTAAGCCATCCACTCAAGTTATAGCAGCAAGCATGTCTGCGTTCGATCCACTAAAGAACCAGGATGAGATCAGCAAGAATGTCATGTCAGCATTTGGCTTGACAGATGATCAGGTGTCAGGTAAGAATATGTCTTATGAAAAAGAAAGCAAAACCTGTTAATAAATGATTACCTAAAGCTTGATTTGCAACAGAGGATTTGTTTTTTAGATGTATTAAGCTGCATTCTGTATTGACTATTCCTTTTCAGAACTCTAAAATGTGTGATGCAGCAAGGTATTGTAAATGGGCTTGCTAAGTTCTGTGTACAAAGTGCCAAAATGTTGCTGTTGGTTGTAGCTTGATGTTTTAGCTTGGAGTCAAAATAATTCGTTATTTTTTGTTTCAACTAATTAAAGCTAGTACTAAAATAATAAAGTTACTGTACATTAGTTGTAACTGACAGTGATGGAAGAACAGGACGCCCTGCTTGGCCTTAAGGATTGATCTTGCAGTTCAGCTTAGGTTCTCAGCTTGTGTTCTGCTCCTTGGGTCAGTCAGAATATTTGTATAACCCCATATTTTCTCTTCTGCATCTCAAAAGTAAACAGTGACAATGTTTTTTTATCTTAGTAGAAAGGAGTTGCCTGCTTGTTAGAATGATAATTGTTCTTGGAGAACTGCATGGTTATTAGTACTAGTATGACAAATAGGAGAATGCAAAATGTTTAAATGCAGTTTACACTGAACTGAATACTGTCAGCTTTAGACAAGATTACTGAATGGGGAATGTGATGCAGAATATAGAGAAATGAATTTACGGAGGGTTTTCTTGAATCTGGCAAAATTTAATATAACATTGTTGCCTGAAAACCTGCTATTAACAGGATTTGCCATGTTCGCTTTAGACCAATGTGGTCTTCATATGATTTCACATGGTCTTGAGCAATCTCTTCCTGCATGTAGTGTTTTGGGTATGTCACAGCATGACTATTTCACACACTTGGTGCTTGAAAACTTACAGTGAACTACTTCTCAGTGATCAGCTGTTACCTTAGACTGTGAAGTACAACTGGTTGAAAATTTGAGCTAATTTTTAAAGGAATGGTTTGCTCTTTGGGTACAAAGCGTCACTGTCAGTTAATGCTTTCATCATAGCATCAGTGATACTTAGAGATCTGCGTATCTCCATAATTCTTTTGATAGAGTGAACTGACTTGACTATGCTTTGAATGCACAAAGGACTTCATAAAGGACCATTTAAGCAGGATATGAGATATCACATTCCTATATGTGTAACTGCAGGATTATAGCTTTAAAGCCAAAATCAGAAGTGGGCAGCTTCGATTCACTTTCCCCCTACTAAGGGTAATGTGAAAATGCAATTATGTGCTTGTTGCATGCGTAAATACAATTATCTTACAGTAGAGAATTTGCAGAAAGTCCAGTAATCCTGCTTAACTCTATGCACGTGTTTGAAAGTAGCTTATCATACATTGTACTCATAAACCTAAGAGCTGGAAAGGTTTGGGCTCAAGTTCCCTTGTTTCTAACAAAGTGTTTTGACTTTAACTGTAGCATGCCAGACCTGTTCACATGCCTATTGCACACCTTCTCATTAACTTAAATAAAAACTGAATTCTCTGTCTCCATGCTTTCTTTGGGTGCTGCTCAGTAGCTGGGATACTTTCACAATTCTCAAACAATTGCTATCAGATTGACATGTGCCGTACCCTTAGAGGTTTTCTGTTCACATGCTGTGTGTTGGCACAACACTTCATTGCCTGTGCTCATATGAGCCACAGTAAAACATGACAGTATTTGAATAAATTCCTGCAGTTTTGCACCTTTGTTCAGGGTGCAGAAGAACAGTGCGATGCGTTAGGTGTATGTTCTCTCCAAATGCAGCAGTGCGCTTTTGGAGCGTGTGTGCAGGGTGAGTGCCTGAAGCTGCAGAAACAGTGTTGTTATGGAAGGCTTTATCCACAGAGCAGAAGTTCATGACATTTGAGTGACTTTGACCTGAGACAGGTGGGAAATTCCGCCCCCCTCTCCCCCTCATAGATTTTTAAGATAGACTTGAGGTGTGCAAATACATACTTCTGAAGGCAGACCTACAGAAAACTGGAAGAAGTATTAGATGCATGGGATTGGACTTGTTATTCAAACTCCCTCTTCGTTTTACTCAGTGCATTTTGTTCTCTCTCCTTTAGGCCCACCCAGTGCCCCTGCAGAAGAACGATCAGGAACACCAGACAGCATCGCTTCCTCCTCTTCTGCAGCCCACCCCCCTGGCGTGCAGCCCCAGCAGGCACCGTACCCGGGAGCACAGCCACAGACAGGTCAGCAGGTGGAAGGTGAGGAACTGTACTGTGCTGTTTGACATGAGTGCTGCTGCCTGAATCTCTGTGCTCTGTACGCATGGCTTCTAATTAGCAGGCCCAAAATCAATACACAGCTGTAAATTCATCTGTCCCACCAGGCAGGATGTTATTTTCCTATGTGTCATTCAACATGCGATCGGCAGGTGGAGCAGTCGCTCCATTTAAAAGAGTAGTGATGTAACTTAAAGAGTTTCAGTGTTCTCTTGTTTTCTAAGAGCACCGAGCCTTCAGACTTGCATAGATTTAGACACAGCTGTGGCATGACTTGCTCTGCTGCTTGTACATCCATACCAATTATGTTATAAAGATGTTCCTGTATTTTGATGCAGAAAAATGTTAAAACCCTCTGCTACTTTTTTTACTGATCTAACAGACAGGTGTAAGAAACATTGGTGATGGTGATCACAGTGTTCACAGTCAATTGAAATCCCTTCCTGGTGGTTAGCAGTAACACTGTGACTGAGCAGAGTATTTGAGCAACCCGTAGTTAGGTCTGTGCATGAAAGCTGTTGGTTGAAGTGGAGCATTTTTAAAATGCTTGTTTTTGCTGCTTTCAGTCTTTTTTGCTTATTTCTCTTATGCTTTTTAAGGGATATAAATGGGAAAGAAGACTCATCTTTCTGGCTTAAAGCTATAATAACGATTCAGTGTCTGATTTATATAAAAAGATTTTCTTAAAACCCAGAATTTTTAAAAATGGCATTAGGTATGATATCATTGTTGGTTATTAGTTATTTTTCTTTGTGAATGCAAGGTCATTAGACCTCTGTGCAGATACTTCTGAATGGCTTGACTGCCCCCAGTCAAAAGTTTCAGTCATTCGCCAGTAAGAATTTAATCAGCACAACAAAGTGTCTGTGTGCTTTGCATTCCCTTCAGCCCTTCTGCTCAGCACACTTTTTGTTTCATAAGAGTCATATACCAAATAAAGTTTTGAAAGGTGAGTGGGAATGTCAAACACCTTTGCTATGAGCTGTAATTAATACAGAGTTAAAAGGAAAGGGGGTGTCCTGCTGAAGCAGCACGTACGGGGACGTGGGAGGACTTGGAGCAGAGCTCCCTTTACTGTCTTAGTGCAATTCAGATGATATGATTTGCAGTTCTATTTATACAGCCTGTTGATCTTTGCAGAATGACTGATTGTACAGTAACACTTTATAGTAGTGAAGTCTCCAAGTTTGCTCCAGTTCAGCTAAGCTTTGGTTTGGCAGATAGTTTTGTTCTTTGTATGTGTTATTCAAACAAGAAACAGCAGAAGCAGAAATCCTAAGCAGGGCCCATCGGTTAAGTCAAAACAAATATTCTGCCTCTGCTTGCCAAGAAAATGAACAAAATAAAGTCAGGAAAAATCAGCACTGAATTTGAACACCCAGCCTTAAGAATGTACAGTTTATTTCAGTTTTAGGGGCTGTACCCCTGGGTCTCTTTAAGAAAACCTGGCTTACAGTGAGTCAGATGTTAAGAGATGGAGGACTTGCTGAGAAAGTGTGGTCAGCATAAATAATGTACCATGACTACAGTACTTTGTACAGAAATAGTCTTAAAAACTATTATAAACAGACAATCTGAGGACATGTTTAACTTCTGAAGTACTTTGATTTACAGTGTAAGTACTGGAGAAGTTAGCAAGCCGTGTAAAGATTTCTGCTCTGTTATATACCAGCGTAGTGCTAATTAAGGTATATGGCTCTTGGCATCCACTAGAATAGTGGGACTCCCGTCAAATTAGGACTGTGTGATCTGTCTTCAGAATGGCATGGTTCAGAGACTAAAATCTGTAACTTCTATGTGTTATTTCTGCAACTCAAACCGCTAGGATGTCGTGCATCTGATCTTTATGATATAGGTCAGGTATTGTTTCCCAGCCAACAGATTTCTCTGTCCCCAGGCCAGATGTACCAGCAGTACCAGCAGCCGGGTTACCCTGCCCAGCAGCCACAGGCACAGCCTCAGCAGCAGTATGGCGTGCAGTACCCAGGTAAGTGGCTCCTGCAAACTGTGGTTTGGCTGGGGGATGTCTCCATTGGTGCCCAGCCCTCTGAGCTGTGGATCCTGAATGCGTGGGGCAGCTCAGGGTGCTGAGCATCTCAAACACCTGCGCTTCTGAGGGAAACGGGCACAATTCAAAAATGACCAGTTAGTTAGCAGATGCTTTCAGTGTTTGTTGCTACTAGAGCTGGACTTCTAGTATCTCATTTCTACCCATCTGTCAGAAGAATGCACTGGTAAAAAAAAAAAAAAAGGAGGTGAAATATAAAGCGTGAGCAGTCTTCAGGGTTGAGGTCTGCATCTTGGCATTCTAGCAAAGATACTGATGCCTCAACTAAAGGAGCTACTGCTTTTGACAGGAGACCATGTTAGTGCATTAGTGGTATGTCTGCAAATATGAAACTGGATTTTGTGTGTCTCCAAAATAAACTCGACTTCAGAATTTCCAGTTATTTACTTCATCAGAAGCAGGCATCTAATAATAGATAGCATATGTTACAGTACAAGAATGGATATATATCTCCAATTGCTTATTGCTTTTAGAAGAAGATAGAAAGCATTTGTCATGTTGCAGTTTAGATTGTTTAAAACAAAGACTTCCATACTGTTAAGCGCCTCAGAAACCAGTCTGTACCACTGCTTTTTTTTCCCCCACAATGTATACAGTGGAAGTGCATCAGATTTGATGTAGATGTGAATAGTTGTGTGGCTTATGAGAAATTCCCATGTTTATCTTGGGTAAGAATTGTAGAACACTTGGAACAGAAAGGGTTTGTGCCTCATCTCTTGTTCCTTTGCTCTGTGTAGGTAGATATCTGTGACAGACTGCCACCAGTCCAGTTCCTTCTGCTGAAGTTAGGCTTAAAGAAGTAGAAATGTCTGTCTGACGTTCTGTGTAGAGCTAAGGAACTAATTGAGGAAAAAAACCGAGTTTCCATCTACGTACTAATCATTTCCCACCATGGTCTAAACTGTTTCTTTACTGCAGAAGTTCCTGCAGTTTCAGTTCAACATGAGTTCTGCATCCCCAATTCTTAGAATGTCTCCATTAAGACACTGTTATCACCAAAAATGATCTGGAGCTCCTCGTGGTTCCCCAAACCCATTTCCTGAGTAATCAGATCTATCACAAGCAGTCTCACTGTGAGGGCCTTTTGACAGCTGCCATGGAAGAGCTTTACTTGGAAGTAGTTATTCATCTGCTTGTTGCTGTTGTACCCACGAGGATTACCTCCAGAACCCCTATCCCCCAGAACGGGATCCATCCCCACTCTGCCCAGTAGCTCTGCTAGACAAGAAGATTTGCTCATGGTAGTGAACATGCAGCCTTCTAAGGTTTGTCTCATGAGTAAATTTTGATCCCAGTTTTAAGGTGAGTTCAAAATATACTTCAGTGCATTCTTCGATCCTTACTCTCTGTTCAGGGCTGTGCACTTTTAATAACTTGTGTGTCTGGTGTTTAATGCTGACAGGATTCCAGTCAATGGAGAGGTTTCATTGCAAGTAGCTGCAGGTGTGTTTCGTGATGGATAAAAGTAGCTATTTATTTCTTCATAAAGGGAATTAACGCTATTTTAAAGTATTCAACAAGAAAAATTCCTTTTGGAAGCTGGTTTTATGCAGAAACACCAAGTTGGGGTGTGTTTCAATGGGAGTTCTGTACTCAAGTATGCTGCTCTGCACAGTTTCTGTTGAACTTAAGTCTGCTTTTAAAGAACTGAAAACATCTACGATTTAACTCACACAAGGATTTAAGAGTACTGTGAGCACTAACAGTGTTTCCATGACAGTTTGATCTTGATTTTTTGGGGGGGAAAAAGGCTACTTTTTTGCCTTGTTTGTGAAGGAAGATTTTTTTTTACTTTTAACGTGTTGTGATGGTAAAATGCTGTTTGTCTGTCTTAAATTTCTTGTTGGCTGTGGGAATACCAGGCTGCGTGCTTTCATGTGACAGCAGGAAAACTCACAGTTCCTTATGTTTGCTTGTCTGTGCTTATTGCGCTACTTCTGCTGTCATTGCGGTCACTGTGCGTGTGTCCTTGGTGCCATGCCATGCCTTACCCCACATCTCTCCTCCCACAGCCGGCTACAGCCCGCAGCAGGCCACCTCGCAGCCGGCGCAGCAGTTCCCAGCCTACAGCCAGCAACCAGCCCCAGCAGCTGCTTTCCCAGGGCAGGGCCAGGCCCAGCAGCTGCCAGCGCAGCAGCCGCAGCAGTACCCGGCGGGCAGCTTCCCCCCGCAGCCCTACACCACGCAGGCCTCGCAGCCAGCCCCCTACAGCGGCCCGCCCGGTGCCCAGGCAGCGCCCGGCACATTCCAGCCACGGCCTGGCTTCACCCCACCACCCGGCAACACTATGACGCCACCACCCAGTGGGCCCAACCCGTATGCCCGCACCCGGCCGCCTTTTGGGCCCCAGGGCTACGCGCAGCCTGGGCCTGGATACCGGTAAGGGTTGAGTGCCCAGTGCTGGCTGCTGCAGCCTGACAGCCATCCCTACCAAGATCTGGAGCTGTCCCGAGGCAGAAGAGTCGCCGTAAGTGTTCATTAGTTCTGTGGGGGGAGGGAAGGAGCGACTGAGCTGTTCATGCTTTGAATTGTATCTGCTTCCTAGTTTAATTTGGGGCTGGGGTGGTTTGGGAACACTACCTACGTGTCTGTCAAGTGATCGATTGACATCCTAGCTTGCCTCGTTTGAAGGATATTAAAATGCTAGCTGGAAGTTTAGCCCACTAATAACATGATTACTAAATTAGATTAATTTGGAGGTAAAAACTAGATATGATGTATTGTAAATTGTAATGCTCACATGGAAAGCTAATAAAAAAGCCCTGAATCCATTATGTGCCTGGTCTTTAATTTAAAGTGTAGGTAGTATGGAACAAGGAAACTACATAAGCAGCAAGCTATGTGTGTAAATGGAGAACTGTTCCCAAGACATAGAATCACAGCCTCATTTGAGTTGGAAGGGACCCTTCAAGGTTATCTGGTCCAACTCCCCTGTAATGAACAGGGATACCTACAGCTGGGTCAGTTTGTGTGGAACCCTGTTCAGCTTTGTCTTGAAATCTCCAGGGACAGGGCGTCCACTGCAGCTCTGGGCAACCTGTGCCAGTGCCTCACTACCCTTGTTGTAAAAAAAAATGTCTTCCTTATATCCAGTCCAAATCTTCCTTCCTTTAATTTGATACCATTTCCCCTTGTTCTATTACAGCAGACTATGATAAAGAATGTCTCCTCCTTTCTTACAGGCCCCTCTTTTAGATAATGAAAGGCTGCTCTCAGGTCACCTCGGAGCCTGCTCTTTGTGCTGCCTCAGCTTTCTCAGCCTGTCCTTGTAGGAGAGGTGCTGGTTATCTCATATCATCTCCTTCTCTTCCTTATACCTTAGCATAGCTACAAGGAGGATCTGATCCAGGATATTCCACTGCACAGAGGTGAGGCTGACACATGGATAGTTTCCCTGGGTCATCCTTTTACCCTTCTTTAAAATGGTTGCAGCATTACCATTTTTCCAGTTAGCAGGACTTCACCTGACCACCATGACTTTTCAGATATCATCGAGAGTGGCTTAGTGACCGTGTCAGCTAATTCCCTTGGGACTCTGGGATGCATCCCATTGGTACCCATAGACTTACTGACATCCAGGTACCTCAGGTAGTCACAAAACTGATCTTCGCTTACAACAGGAAGGGCATTGCTCTCTGAGGTCCCACCTTCTGAACCATCCACTCAACAGTTGTATGTAGAGCAGTTGCCAGTGAAGACTGATGCAAAAAAGATGTGGAGTACTTCAGCCTTCTCCTTATCTGTTGTCACCAGCCTGCCCGTATTGCTCACTAAGAGGGTTCACACTCCTGGACTTCCTTTTCCATCTGATGTACCTACAGAAACCTTTCTTTATGCCCCTTGCCAAGTCCAGGTCGATTTGGACCTTTGTCTTTCCTGATCCCATCCCTACACAATCCAGAAGCACCCCTACACTCCTCCTGGAGTACCTGTCCCTGTTTCCACTGCCTGTGTGTTTTCTTTTTGCTCCCCAGTTTGACCAGCAGGTCCTGGTTCAGCCATGCTGTTCTCTTACCATCCTTTCCTGACTTCCTCTACCTGGGGATGGAGAGCTTTTGTGCATCAAAGAAAGCTTTTTTAAGGGTCTGCCAGTTCTGCTCCACTCCCTTGTCCTCAAGGATAGATTCTCAGAGGGTTTTGTTGGCTAACTGCTTGAAGATCTGGAATTTGGCTTTCTTAAAATTAAACTTCCTGATTTTTTGTCTGTCCAATATCCCTTAACAGTGTGAACTCCAATATTGTGTGGTCACTACAGCCCCTGCAGCCTTCAATCTTGATGTCACCAATCAGTTCACTTGTTGGTGAGCAGCAGGTCTGGCATGGCATCCCCCTGGTTGGGCTATTACCTGGCTCAGGAAGTGATCCTCGATACATTCCAGGAGCACTGTGCATCGCCTACAGCTCACTGTGCTGTTTCCAGCAGAGGTCAGGGTGGTTGAAGGCTCCCAACAGGCCTGAGAACACAACACCTCCTGCAGCTGGAGGAGGAAGGCTCCACCAACAAGCTCCACTTGATCAGGCAGCCTGTAGTGGACTGCCAAACCACAAGTCTCCCTTTGTTGCTTCTGTCTCTTAACTGTCACCCACAGGCTTTCCGCTTGCTTGTGGCTGTTCTTAAGGGAAAGCTCTTCACACCCTGATGTAGAGGGTGACCCTTTCTCCCCTCCTTCCTCACCAGTCCTGAGCAGCTTGTAGCCATCAGTCCTGGGAATCATCCCACTCGCTTTTGTGACAGCAACGACGTCTTGATTTTCTAGTAGCATGGTGGCTTCCAACTCCTGTTTATTTCCCAAGCTGCATGTGTTGGTGTAGAGACACTTCAGCTGGGCAGATGGTCTTGTCATCTTCCTGAAGGATAACTCCTTAATTCCTTTGAAGTATTTACCATTAGTCTTCCTGCTACCTTCATCCTCATAAGGTTTCAAGTGTGCAGCAGGGTTAGGGCCCCCACTAGCACCTTGTCTCTCTGACTCAGCTGTGCTTCCCCACTCCTTGTTATCTCTCCCTACCCCTTCAAACCCAATGTAAAGCTCTTGGAGCCACCACGCAGCAGCAGGTGGTTTTGCACTGTCTGCTGTTAATTGTCAGGTTATAGCTAATATACAGAATCTTTGAATTAACCCCTTAAACACTTTAACAAGGGGAGGGGGAGAATGGGTTCATTATCTAAAAGATGAAGCCAAGTCTGTATTTTAATAAAGAACTGTTCAAGAGGAACAACTTAGCACAGGTCCTTTGCCACCCTGAAAAATCTGGGAGCGTGATCCCAGTGAGTCAGCTCTGAGCCAAGAAAAAGCAGACTGAGATCTGTAAAAGCATTCAATAAACCATATAAACAGCAAAGGGCAAAACATGCTCTTTCAGTTAATATTTTCCATCTTATGGATTCTAGGAATACATAAAACTGAGGGGAGGGAATAAAGTCATGAAACGGAGCAGCACGCTGCTTGAACTCTCATCAACGCAGAGCAGGAAATAAAGCAGGAGCTGAAAAAAATCCCTTCCTGCCACATCCCTAAGTGTCACTGCTCTCCTAATCAGGCATGCATACATCAAGCAGGAAGCTGTGGAATGTCACTGCTGCCTCTCGCTCCTCAGCCCTAACGCATCAGCTGGTCACCCAACTACTCGAAAGGGGCCTCCTTCCAGAGGACCCCCTTCTGCCGCAGCCCTTGGCACAGGAACTGGCACTTGTTGGCATGCAAAACAGTAGGAGAAACGCTTGATTAAAAAATATTTTATTCGGAGTACAGTGTACCTGCAATGTACTTTATAAGGCATTTTCTATAAATGACTATTTCTACTATATATATATCTGGGCGTCCTGTTCGTATTTCTCAATACATCAGTAATGCAATGAATAACACCTTTTTTATTTTTTTTTCCTAGAAAAAGAAAAACCTACATCTCTTTATTTAGTTCATAAATGTTCAAGCAGTACAACAAGTAGCTTTGGGAGAGGTTTTAATTGCCGTAAAGCAGTTTTAAAAGTTCAGTTATCGCTATTTCCCCTTTTTTTCCCCAATGAGCAACGTTTTACACCATTCCTTCTTTCTTAATAAACCAAACCTGACCGATGATGCCATTACGACCGCTGATCTAACTTATAGTCCCAAACCCTCCTGCTATGTACACACATCTCATTTCTGAACCACCAACTCTCAGTCTCTGAAAGGGACACCTTTATGAAAGGCCACAGTAACGGAGTTCAGTTTCATTCCTTCACCTACGTGTGTACCTGCCTGCTTTCATTAGAGGAACACAAACCTATTGCCTTGCTAACGGACAGCACTTCTATTCTAACTCAACTCCATAGGCACGGGCTGACCATACTGGAGGTTTTTGCTGGAGGAGAAACTTGCATTTGGAAAGAAATACGGAAAAAAACAACCACAAGCACGATCATTCAAAGATCCACACATGATAAAACTCAGTGTTTGGGCAGGAGTATGGGCTGTTGGCACATGTGGGGGGAAAGCACTTCAAGTTTCCTGGTTGCAGGACATTAAAACCTGTGGGGACTTGTCTATAATTTACAATGGGGGGAAAAGGGCAGATTTACCTGGGCAGACAGCTTATGGCACTTACAAGACCAGTGACTATTTAAAAACTAACGCATACTGCATTCCATGACCAACTTTTACCATGACCGTGCCTTAAACATTTATTACAACACTGTGATAAATAATATACACACCGTATCTCTTAAAATACCTTAGAAACCATACCTCAAGAATAGGGAGCCAGCTTCCCTATACATTATCCTACACCGTGTCCCTAGCCTGTGTTGTTGTTTTTTCTTTAATCTAAAGACAAATCTGTAAAACTGGATAACTACAGTAAGCAGCCTACGCTATTACACAATTAATGCAGTATTGGCATTAGACTTGCATAAACCTTACACGCCAGCAAACTTGTGTAAGTGACAGGCATACCATAACATTCCCATCTTGGAGCTTGCTCGGGGCAGTCGCAAGGGTGCTTGGTGCTGGGTCTCTTCACCAGGTCCCCATCACATCTACCATTTCCCAGGAATTGATGTTCCGCACTCGTACCAGCGCACGTAGTTGATCTGAGTCTCCCCACCTATTTTTCCAAACTTGACAGGTTCCTGACGAACTGCCCTGAAAAATCCTAGAACAGAGAACGGGGGTTTGTTTGCAGGAAGCCAGCAGAGAGTACCTTTTGAATTCCCCATGGAGCTTGCGTATGTATGGTCCCATTAATGGCTAACAATACACCGCAAGTCATCATTCCCTCCCTGTGTTTCAGGTCAAACATCCATAACATTAACTCTTGTTTTGAATTGCCCCACCTCAACCAGGGAGGAACAGTGCAGCGACATATGCCAGCTCTTTCCCCTGTTCCTGCCATGTACAAGAAATAGGAGCTGCAGGTTGGTCTTTCGCTTTCTTTTTTGTTGGTGGATTGTTTAGGTTTTCAAACTAAAAATGAATGCAGCCTATGAATCCAGCCAGTTAAATCCTGGAAACAAACTGGCTTTATGTTCCTCACAAGCTTACAAGGTAGGCAGATTTATATTAGATTATTTCAGATTCATAAAACCTTGAATAAGTGGATCTGATACAATTGAGAGGGCGGCTGTCCTGGCAGTGCTGAGCAGGATTCAGGCAATTCCTTATACAAACAAAACTCCTTTACAAGCGTGGAACAGTGACTGGGGAAGAAGTCAAGCCTAAAGCTAACCCTAACCCACACCTACCACAGTGCATTCATGCACTTTGGCGAGACGTTTTTACAAACAAAGCACTGCATACGCAAAGGTTTGGTCAACATATTGAAAACTATTCTGACTTTTTTCCTCATCAAAATACTCCATTACTCATTCGGCACTCACACCTGTATCAATACAGGCGATGTTCTTACAAGAGGCGGTAATGCTGCAAACAAGCAAGGCGGAGGCTCAGCTGACAGAACCCGCTTACACTTGAGCCTGGGGAACATGTGAAAAAATAGGCAGGGCAGTCACGGTTGCCTGTAGGACATCCACACCCCATCCCCTTAGACCAGACCAGCATTTTGGGCACCCACCTTGAATCCGTGTATTCAGAATTACTGCAGCATGAATTATATTTTCCAGTAATAACTTCTTAGTTTCTCATTAGCACTAAACGGAGCTGTTTGATGCCCAAGTGATGATTTATGGCACTCAACATTAACCTTGATAGTTTCAGCATAACACTTCATGCCGCTATGCAAACTGAAAATTGCAGTTGGGTTTAAATATGCAATACCAAATGTGAATAACCTGATGGAATGTTTTAAACAGGAGGGAGGCTGTTTACTACCTCACAGAACCTGAGCCACGATGGTATTTATTAAGTAAGACATGGCTCATCTTAGAATCATACAATCACAGAACAACTTGGGTTGGAAATGACCTTAAAGCCCACACAGTTCCAACCTCCCTGCTGTAGGCAGGGCTGCCACCCACCAGCTCAGGCTGCCCGATCCAGCCTGGCCTTGAATGCCTCCAGGGATGGAGCACCCACAGCTTCTCAGGGCAGCCTGTGCCACACCTCACCACACTCTCAGTGAAATATTTCCCCATGACATCCGTATCTCTGCTATTGTAGTTTAAAACTATTCCCCCGTGTCCTACCCAGGTAAAAAGTTGATTTCCCTCCTGCTGATAAGCTCCTTTCAAGTACTGAAGGGTCACAATGAGGCCTCCCCAAAGCATTCTCTTCCCCAGACTGAACAAGCCAAGCTCTCTCAGCCTGTCTTTGCAGGAGAGGTGCTCCAGCCCTCTTATCATCTTCAAGGCCCGGCTCAGCACACACTCCACATCTTTCTTGTGCCTGGAGCCCCAGACCTGGATGCAGTACTCCAGCTGGGGCCTCATGAGGACAGAGGAGAGAGGAACAATCTCCTTCCTCACCGTGCTGGCCACCCCTCTTCTGATGCAGTCCAGGATACAGTTAAGGCCAACTGCAAGGCTGCAAGAGCTACTGACTCATGTTAAGTTTTTTTAACTACAATTTTCATCTTAAGCAATTTCTTATCTCTTCTTCCTGCAGAGTTAGCAGCCCTCATTCACTGCCCACCCTGGAAGTGGGCCCACAATTCACTGGCAGGGAAAAGAAACAGATAAACAAAGAAATTGCCAAGGACTGCTGCAGTGACATTCTTAAGGAATTACCGTCTTTGACTGGTAGATCGTCTTGCTGTCCTGTCCTTCCATCTAAGAATGAGTCTACAAATTGGCAGTGATCTTCTCCATGGCCCCTCTGGTCTCCTATGTTATAGAATTTTCCTGAAAGGAAATAAGCATCAAAGTTGAAAATCCACGTCCCATTTAGTGAAGGCTGAAGCCACCCACCACAGATTGATACTCTTAGCTCTGTAGGGAAGCCAAAGCGAATGCAACCATTCTTTACCTCTCAGAATCTGCAGCTGTAATTAGCGTGTTAAGTGTGCAGTGCAAGCACAGCGCTCATGACTGCTGACAGAAGCACCCCACTCTGCCAAAATCCATGCCTGGATGTATTTTTCCCCTCCTTAACTTTCATATAGTAAGCAAAATCCTGTTATTACATACAACCTCATTCTGATTGTATAAAAAAATGAGGTAAGTTTTGCTAGCGATGTTAATAGAAGGTGGGCTTGGTTCCCTGTTGGGAAGTCCTGAGAATATTTGAAGAAGTCTTTATAGCCCACCTCATATTGCATGCAAACCCTGTTCTAAAAAATTTATTTTTACAGCTTGTATGTGCAAGTGATATCCTTTAACTAATATATGACCTCGGTGTAGTAACTACTTATCCAGAACATGAAGTGGGCCCATACGGTTCCTTGCAGGTCTCCTTAACAGGACCCTTGACTGTGAGCAGAAAATAAGATCACAAGTAGCAAACAGTGTGTGCTGACATTACTGGCTGTCCTTAACCTGTTGAGGACTCCATGTGAAGGAGTTTTGGCAGAGGTTTTTACTTATTGATATGATTTGCAAGAAGAAAATTAGCACAATTCTGTTCAAAAGATGGAAGAAAATGCGTCATCTTCACTTCCAAGGCCCAGACAGGAAACATCACCAGATAAAATCAGCATTTCATCTGACCTTTCACAGCATTTCTTGACACGTCCAACCTCAAGGCTGTGACTTTGAAAGGAAAGGTGACAACTAAGGCTCAGTGCTTGGGAATAAATTAAGCACAAAGTTCAGTTGCTCATTAGATGCTGGGTCTCCTGTGGCCCTGAAACTGTGCCCACCTGGCTGTGTGACAGCTGGTGAGGTAGTTCATACTACTCCCTAAAGTTCAATTAATAAAATAGCAGCCTACCAATACATTCACTCTTTCTCGTGTTTCTGCGGTCTGATCAATACTTTGCCAAAAATTCTCACCTCCACTTGACAGTCTAGGCTTAAAAAATAATTTATTACTGTCTAGCTTTGGCTGCAAACATATTTCTTTTCCATGCAGGAATTGGTCAGTGGGAGTTCTTCTTGGTAAATTTTTGATCTGAAGTTGAGAACATTCAGGCTGCCCAAAACTGCATGGTTCTTTTTCTTGTTTTGCCTTTTCTTTCCATGGCTGTTGAACATCACACACAGAATTTATCTCCTGCTGCTGCCCAATAAATGCTTCTGTTGTTTTGATTTTTTTTTAGGTGGCCTGATTTTCTGGAATGCTTACTGTGACTGCTGTGGAGGACTGTTAAATGAGGTAGCAGCTGCTTTATAGAACAGTCCTGGCATGTGTAACGTGGATCAGCTTATCTTCACTAGAGACAAAATAAAGCAGACACCTCATGGCTAACAAAAGAACAGTAACTTTCAGATACACACAGCCTTCTAGTCCACATCATAACCTATGCACAGTTCAAACAATTAACTGCCATACATCACTCCACAGCAATCTTAGTGACTATCAAATTCTTACAGCCTGATTCCACAGGTTTGCTAACAAAAGGCTACTAGAGTTGTCTTTCTCTTTTGGGGATAGAAATTCTGGCATAAGTTAAGCTTTTTTTCAGCGTTCCTTTATGGATGCTCTTGAGAAAATTAAATACTATTTTTACTTTACACACCATGATTTCTGCAAAAACAGAAGTACAAATTCATACTAAAAACAAGTATGCAAGAGGTTCGGTTTTTGGTGGCCTTATGTGTCCACAGTGCACCCAGATTTCAAGATCATTTTGCTGCTTCAACAGCAAAGCTTTGGGAGATGCTTTCAGCATAATGTTAAATAAAGACCTTTTGCTCCTGGCATACTGCACAGCTGGCGGCGCTAGCAAATAAACCTCTGCTGGGCTGGGGAACATGACGGGACAAGGTATGACAGTAAAATGCAGGAGAACAGAGTTTGGCTTCAGATTGGAAATTATCCCTCTGTAATACAGAGGCCCACATCATCACAGCCTCACTTAGGAGATGATAGGTGGGGAAAAAATCACAGAACAGCTTTCCTCTTACATAAACATTTCAGTTCCTTCAAATAGTGCAACGAGTGGCCAGCACTGTTTGTAAGAATTCAAGTGCAAGAACCAAGTTTAGCAAGCATAACGAATACAATGCGGCTGTCATGATCTTTCCCCAGCCAAGTTAAATCACCACCCTTCCAGCAAGAACAAAACCAATCTAACAAAAATAGGAAATTGGGCTCCTGACATATTACACTTTTATTCTAAGATTGAAGTAGCTTTCATTGCAGTGTTAATTCACTTGATTTAGAGCTACAGTGTAGTCCTGCTAAATTAGCACTGCCATTTCCTCTACTGGCTGGTTGTGTGATATGCTACGCCTCATTGCCAGCTTCTGTCATTTGATCACAGCTGGTTAGTGCAGCAACAGCTGAATGAATGATACCTCTGTTCAAAACCATCTTTTTATTCACATAATTGCCAAGGTATTACTTACGCATGAGGTATTGTACTTACTATTAATGACTGGGCTTTCCTTCCTTGTCTGCTCACGGGGGAGCAGTGATGGCAGCTTAATGTTACTTTGGCACAGGCTGTCCTATGGTCCCTGTTTCCCTTTTCACTCCCTGTTACCACACACAGAGAACACTGAGCCCTGCTGTTGTGAGTTGCTGAGCTCAGAAGTGGGGCAGTGTTGGGTTATGGAAGATGATTCTTTCAGTCTCTCTTAGTTAACTCAATCCAGTGTGATGGACATACATAAAGGATTATAACTTAAAATATCTCCAGATAAACATTTTACAATCTATATAAGATACAAAGTTCTGCTTAACTATCAATTAACCAAAAACCAACACTTCTACAGACTTCCTCCCCAGTTCAGACACAGGACATGTCACTTGATTCAGATCTTGAGTACCTCACTTGCTAATGATTGTAGGATGCTGAACAGAGCCTAAGAAACTAAGGACAAGTGACTGCTGTGTTATGCTGTATAAAGCATAACACAAGAAAAAGAAAGATGAAAGCACAAGATAAAAATGGGCAATGTGAAAACAAAAATGTCAAAGCAGGTGAGAAAAATTTCTTCACTAGAGTTGAAGGAATGTATTTCTAAGACCCATAGTAATAACATAACAAGAAGTTTAGAAAACCGAATGGGAATGTCTGCGCTCTAACCTAGACCTAAAATTAGGCCCTGATACTCTACTAAGAACTGTTCCAGGCTACCGTTCAAATACAGATTTGGTGCCATTACAGCATAAACTACTAACTGTCAGACATCTGTTATTTATCGGTTTTCTCTAAGATCCCCAGGATACCACCAGGTGCTGTAAATCGGATGATGACTGTGGAGAAGTAACACTTGAGTCTGAAAACTCAGTATCAAATAATGACTACTGAGCACAACCAGACTATTATTTATGATTAATCTGTCTAGGGACTACATTAATCACACTTAATCACACTTCAACAGTGCCCATCATGTTAAGCCTCTTAGTTCTTCATATTTTTGAAGAGTGTATGATGTGAACAACGCTGACTTGAGTATCTCTTACCTGTAAGTGAATCGCTGAGGTATATCTTGTATCTTAAAGAATTACACAGCTGCACACCTACAAACTTCTTATACCAGGTCCTTTTCACGTATTGTTTCCCTTTGCATTCTGAGTAAGTGTCAGAATTGAATGGGATTTCAGTCCAGATAGCATCCTTTCCCACTGCATGAGAGGAAGAAAGACACTAAGGTAAGGCAGTTTGTATAAAACTGTGTATGGCAAATATATTCTACTAAATAGAATTAGAAACCTTGAAGGAGCAGAATGCACTTTGAAATATACTAATAGCACCTGTCACCTGCATTTTGAGCATAAAAGCTATTTCGGGGAAGCACTGAGTACTCAGCTATGATTGATGCAGTGAACTGCTTCTGCTGGAGCTCTGGAGCTGGGAGCTCTCACTTGGGAGGGGAACAATATCTTTGTGTTGCCAAAATGTTCATTTACAATGTATGCAATGCAGTCATTGTTTCTATGTGGAATCAAGACATGAAGGTCAACTTGCACCAAAACGTGCGTGATTAAAAAACACATAAAAGTGTCACAAATCATGCAGAAATAAATGGTGTCAGTTTTTGTCAGCGTTGTCCATTACAAATGCAAAGAGTGCTTGATTTGCGTGATTGTCTCTCTGCTGCAAAGCTGGGTCCACCTCCTGCTGAAGACAGCAAGTCTCACAAGTGTCGTAAAGCAGAGGTGGAGCACTTTGGAAGCAGATATTTCTTTTTTAAAAACATAATGGCAGATAAATAGTATCCTCCAAGTTGTGTTCTGTTAAGTCACTTAAAAAGTGTGAAATAAGCTTATTCATTCTGAAGAGTCTTTCCTCTGATTTAGTGACAAAACTGAGAAAATATGAGGCTGTCTTTTGGCTCATCTGTGTACATTGGTTTGAAGCCATCCCAGCTGCCATGGGAGCATCACATCACACTGATTGCATTCTGCTCAGGTAAACAAGTAGCCTGGCACGTATTCCTGACAAGGAATATGGGTGGAAAGAATTAATTCATGTGCAACAGCTATTGGATTCCATAGTTCACTTAACTGGTGCAGTACAGACTGCCGCCACCACCATCCCCCTTAAAATTACATTATTTCTGAAAAAATGCCTGATCAGAAGACACAATAATTTATACAAGGCTTACTTGAAATAGGCTCACTCACTCTTGGGTCCGCTGTGGAAATGAAACAAACAGTCAATCAGACATTGTAAAATTAACATTCCCATTATTCCAATGGAAAAGCATTGTCAAGTCATTTTCTACAGTTGACACAGGCTGCGTATTGTGAAATAGAAAGTGTTTTGGAAGCAAAGTTCCAAATTAATCACATTTTAAATTTAAAGAAAGGAATGTCACTGTGTGAAACTACAGCATCAGTGTGCTTTCAAACATCTCAGGCCTCTGTGTTCAAACCGGGTTCTAGTGAAAACAGGAATTTAAACCTCTAAAACTCAATTCTACCGTGCTTCTTTTTTTCTTTTCTCTTCCTTCCTTCCTTCCTTCCTTCCTTCCTTCCTTCCTTCCTTCCTTCCTTCCTTCCTTCCTTCCTTCCTTCCTTCCTTCCTTCCTTCCTTCCTTCCTTCCTTCCTTCCTTCCTTCCTTCCTTCCTTCCTTCCTTCCTTCCTTCCTTCCTTCCTTCCTTCCTTCCTTCCTTCCTTCCTTCCTTCCTTCCTTCCTTCCTTCCTTCCTTCCTTCCTTCCTTCCTTCCTTCCTTCCTTCCTTCCTTCCTTCCTTCCTTCCTTCCTTCCTTCCTTCCTTCCTTCCTTCCTTCCTTCCTTTAATACTATTATTATTATTATTATTTTCAGTCCCTATACTTAAATAAAAGAAAAAGAACACTCCTGTTACACTTGCCACTCAAGACTTGGCTATGATTGCCCAAAAAGTGAGAAATGGATGCGTGCAATTAAGACAAAATAAAATGTAATGCTTCATTTGGCCAAGTTAAATAGGAGACAGAACATAAGCCTTGTCATTTGTGAAAACTGCACCTGGCATAAACATTAATTCAGTTTTAACAATCTAGGGCAACAAGGAGTGCATTCATGGTTTTAAATACGTGTGGCTTAGTCTGGGCTCCTCCCTGCCTAATCCCTTGTTCAACTGAAACTCTCATCCATCAGTGAGCATTAGACCAGGTCTATTATACTGTTACACCTGGCTTAAAATACAGATTAAGAAAGCCCTTTCAAAAAGGTTAAACCCATCTTTTTATTTATATGGTCCTTAAGTACTACCAAACAAAAACTACTTCTACACAAAAGAAGACACCTAGTTTGTACAGAGTCACTTACTGTCTACTTGAGTTAGCCTCAAGGGGAGTTGAAATACAGAAAGTAAGGTGATCTCTGATTCTCACCTTTGAGTCATACAGGAGTTAAGCTTGAAAATGAGCCAGTGTTCAAAATAGACTTGTATATACCTCTTCAATGTTTTCACAAGAGAGTAAACAGGATGGAAGAAGACATACTGGGAAACCAATTGTTCCAACTATTATTGCTTGATCACTTTTTCATCCTTAAGATATCACTATTTATTACACAGCAGCATTCTGAGCAGACAGCAAGTTGTGTATAAACACAGTAGCCCAAAGAGAAACTTTATGTCCTCCAATCAGAACATACTAATGAGTTTGATAGGTATAAAAATACCAGGAACACTGATCTTAAAAGACTTAACATTCTTTAAAGTTTGTTTCTCCACAGGAAACAACAGGAGATTTCTGTGTTCCTGCCTTTTTCTCTTCAGTATGACCATCTTATGCCCTCACCTTCCATCCTCTACTAATGCTGAGTAGTAAAAAGCCAATTTCGATCAGAAAGAGCAAGATCAAAAACACAAAGTGAAGAAAGAGAACGTTTGATATATCTTAAACAAACGGATGAAAGTTGGTTCACAAACATGGATAATAAAATTACAGTCAAACCTTTGGAAGCCCTTACCTGATTCAGTACTGAAAGCCACAACATTGCTACTCGGACCTTCACCAAGGGGGTTTCTAGGTTTCACGTGGAATTCATAACTGGAGAATAAAAAAAAAAACAACAAAAACATCTGAATGAAATTTTGCAAACCAACCATTTTCTCAGAGTCTGGAGCAAGCAAACTGCCAACACACACCTTGGTGCTTCTCACTCTTAGAGATGAACCCAAGGGCGTTGTTTCTTGCATTGAAAACACTGAGATGTTCTTTGCCCTAACTGTTCAAAGCCACTCTGAACACATATTTTACTAACCCTTTCCATAATTCTTTGCACAAATATTATTAATGTTTGATTTAATGCACCACTGGTTAAAGTCTCCTCTTGCGTGTGCAGTTTCAGTTCTGGCAAAAGAAGCAGTTTAGATGAGGTCAGAAACAATCTGATAAGGAGAGATTGAGTAAAGCACACTGCTCTATATTTGCACGTTTTTAATTTGTAAGAACACAAATCCAATGTTGTATCTCCCAGTCTCACCACCACCAACAGATGAGGCCATTGTTGAAATGCAAGGTGAGAATCCAGTCACTTAAATATGTGTCAACAGCAAATAGAGGTAATAATAGGAACATATTGTGCAATGCCACCTTATCTTTTCATAGTACCATCTTGAAACAGCAGTCTATACTGCAGTTATCTCATGATTTCTCTTCCACATAGCTCTGCTGGTAACTAACCAAATGCTAACTCAGCAACTCAGCTAACATTCAGCGAAATGCTGTGGGTAAACAGCAATTCAAAGTTAGCTACAAGCCTAAAAACGATGCACAAAAGACACCAGCCAGATGAGGCAGAAAAGAGTATTACAGGAGTGGAGATTGGTCATGGTCATGATCTTACCTCTCTGGGCTGCAGACTGGCAGCACCAAGGGATTTCTCACTGCTCAGCAGCAGCTCAGTTTCTCACCCACTGCTTACATGTAGGAGCTCTGTGCCAAAGAACTGTGACCTACTTGTGTCTACACCAGTCAACAGCACCCTCCTCATGCCTCCCCTTGAGTTAGAAGCAGTAATCTGCCCTGTGCATGTCAGTTACAAATATTTTTCATATGCTTTGGGTGCTTGCATAGTGTATTTCTTTTAATATATAACATTTTTTTCATCGGCTAGAGAGGTGCATGGGACACAGTGGGCCTAATAGACTAATGGCCCTAATAGACTAAACACACAACAAAATAGGAATCCCAGAATTGGGATTGATCTTATGGTGTGATAGAGTTTACAGATCTGACTGTAAGTTTAAAGTTATGGTGTGGCTCTCTTCATAGAAAAGCAATCTCCCTTTTTGTGTATCAGGTGGGAGATCTGAAAAGTTAGAGAGGGACTCGTTATCAGGGATGTACTGATTGGAAAAGGGGTAATGGTTTAAACTAAAAAGAGGGTAGAACCAGATTAGATAACAGGAAGAAATTATTAACTCAGAGTGTGGTCTGGCACTGGAACTGACCAGAGAAGTTGTGGATGCCTCATTCCTGGAGGTGCTCAAGGCCAGGCTGAATGGGGCTCTTGTCTATCCAATCTAGTGGGAGACATCCCTGCCCATGGCAGAGGGATTGGAACTAGACAATTTTAATGTCCATTCCAAACCAAGCTATTCTAAGGTTCTATGAATATAAAAATGTGTAAAAATATGAGTGCTTACTTGCTGCAATATTATGCATTTCAGCATAAGCTACAAGTATGGGGAGAATTGCTTAGAGGTTCAAGAAAGCATGTAGGGCAAAGTTATGAAAGGGGAATAGGAAAGCTGTATAATGATTATACCATGCCTACATCATAGCAAGATTTGATAGTCATGAGAAACTGCAGCCTTTATTTCATCTTAATATCTGTGCACCCGTCATGCCAAATATTCTGCTACCCAATATATGCAGCAATCTAGCGCCTCTAACCTCTTTAAGACTGATGTCTTACACACTTGGGAGAGGACTAGCCTCCCAAGTCCTTCCAAACTACATAAGACAATAAAAGTCATTGTACGGATTAAATGGACTTGACTCAACAGTAATTACTGTGCAGAGCACATTTTTCCACCATAGGAAATCACTATTCCACATGGAACCTTGGCAGATGTAACTGTTCCTGCATTTTTCAAATCATGCAAAAGAAGAAGGTGGAAGACTGCAGAACAGAATATATCTGAAGAAAGGTTTCCATCATAATGCTGAGGACTAGAGGAGTTGAGTACAGTCCTGGGATATAAGGTCAGCAGATTGTGAGATGCCTGTGGTTAAATAACAATCATGCAAGACTGTCTCAGTGAGCTTCTCTGTCTCTGGAGAATGTGCCTGAATTGCTGTCACCACACATAGTAAAACAAAACAAGGTTTAACAGAAGGAAACATTTCCTTAAGCAAATGATGCTCAGCTTGTTTGAGAAGTCTCTTTCTTAACCAGGCTAGGAGAAGGGCCAAGAGAAAAGGTTGCAGGTTTCACCATAGTTCTCACCTTTTGACCCTTGCTGTTAACAAAATCTTATCTCTTTGCATCAGGAAATCTTTCTCTTCTATGTGGTTAGCACATTTTTGCTAAGTGCAACACCACCCAGAGAATGATAATGACATGAGCATGTGAATATGGATTAATACTATAAACTTTCAAAAAGGTTCTAACTTCCAGTTGGGATTACTTAGTCTAGAGAAGATAAGGCTCTCTGCAGACCTTACAGTGGAGGTCTTTCAATATTATAACAGACACCTTACAATGAGAAGGCCTTCCAATATTTAAAGGGGGAAAACATGGGGAAGGATTTGTTGTGAGAAAGCACAGTGACAGGACAAAGGGTTATGATTTAAATTCATTATCTAGATTGAGATTAATATTAAGAAGAATGGTGTGGCATTGAATCCAGAATTACCCAGAGAAGGGTCATCCCTGGAAGCGTTCAAGGCCTGGTTGGATGGGGCTTTGGGCAACCTGGTTGAGTGGGAAGTGTCTCTGCCCAGAGCAGGGAGGCTGGCGCCAGATGGTCTTCAGGATTCCTTCTAACCTACAACATTCTATGACTCTATTATCCAGTAGAGGTATGAATACTTACTTGGCATGGCCTTTGAGTAAATTATGACAAACTTTTTTCTTTCATACCTGTAAACATGAAAAAAAAACAACAACCAAACCCCAAACCAACTGTATAACCGATATATATCCTACCCATTTTATCTTTACTTAAAGATTTTAGTTTTTTTTTTCTCTCTCTCTCTCTCTTTTTTTTTTCTTTCTTTCTTTTTTTTTTTTTTTTTTTTTTTTGGTGTTTTTTTGTGCATTTTTCTTAGATTTTTTCTGCTTTTACATTTCCTGCTATTTACATTCCTCAAGAAACCTTATGGTTGGAAACATACTTTACTTTGCCTAGGGTTACAATCTAAACCAAAAGTCCAAGAAGACCCCTCCAAACGTACTTAAAAAGGAGAAAAGTGTATTTGAAATTATCAAACTACTTGACCAGGGAAAAGATCAGAAACTTTCCCTGTGGAATGCAAACATCACAGCCTTTTTGTTTATTAATAATATTTTTTGGAATAAAAGCGTTCACCAGTAGACTGAGGGGATACACCCCCTATTTTAATGACTATCTGAATTTCCCCAGGGCTATTTTGGCACATCTCTGACTAACACAGCAGAACTGCAGTTTTCATATTTTCCTTTATTACCTTCCAATTACTGCCAACCCAAACATGCATGAGAACTTGTTTTCAACAATATTCAGACTCTCTTTTGAAAGCTTGTATAGTAATTAGCGCTGCAAAGTTTCCTGGACACTAGTGACATATTCTATGAACCTAGCTGCCCTTAAAAAAAACACCAGAATGAAAGAGAAAACATACCCTTAGCTAAAAAAAAAAATAATATATATTATATATTTTCATATATATATATATTGTAAAATAGGGCAAATATAAACAAAACCAACGTATCTTGGCAGGAGAACCAGCAGAAACAGCAAAGTAAAAATGATACCAGATCAGATGATTGGGAGACTTAGAAAAATTAGATTAATTTTAAACAGTTAGAAAACTATTTAAAAAAAAAAAAAAAAAAAAAAAAAAAAAAAAGGCAAAATTCCTTTGGAAATGGGAAAGTAGATTTGGAAGTAAAAGAAAAGAAAAAGCAAACAAACAAACCAAAACCCAAACAAAAACCCCAACATCTGTTCTTAGTATTCTAGTTTAGGAAAGATCTATTAAAAAGTTGCAGAACAGTAAAGCTGATCTTAGTGATGGAGAGGATGGAAAAGAACACCATCATTATTACTCATGAGACAAAATGAAGGAGTCAAAAATCATATTAAGCCCATTTCTATGTCAGATCTCTCTAGGCTTATTACAAGTAAGTGTCTCAATTGAGGAAATGCTGAAAAAAACTGGATAATTAGCTTACTTTGCTAGGTGCTCACGTGGCAGACCTTGCTTGACTATTATCATAGGAGAAATTACTGCAGTACTTTCTTTGTTTAAGGGCAGTGTAAAACTAAGAAAAGACAAAAAGCACAAAGAATGGGATTCTGGGTATGCCACTGAAAATAAGAGCTCTAGAGGAGGCAGTCCTGTAAACAAACTCAGATATATGAGATCTGTATGACAAGTTAGATGGAATGTTACAGGTCTCCTCAAATGACTGCTTGGAAAATAGACTGTAATTGTTTTGACCAAAATGATTAATCTTGTGGTTTGGCTTTGGACGTTTTCCAAGTAGAGTAGATGGTGCACTTCTCAAAAACCTGCTCTCAGCATAACAACTGTGAATTTTACAGTTAGAAGGCAAATATTAAGCTGATAACATAGTTTGTACTAGAACATTATTTTTCCTTTTTTCTTTGCTAAGAAATAAATGATATTTGCCTTAACACACAAAAATATCTCAGCCTGCACCAAAGAATATGAGTGAAGTTGAGATTAACAAGATCAAACTACTCACATGAGGAAAAAAAACATACAATAATTCAGGTTGCAAGGGAGGTCAGAAGGTCTATCTGATCTGTGCCTCTTTTCATTATAGGGCCAACATAAAAGCTACATGAGGTTGCTCAGAGGCTCACAAACAAGCTCACGGATACTCACTGCTTGAATGAACTAGAAGAAAGGAGGATGAATGGTGTTGAGCTATTTCACATTGCTTAACGAGAATGACTAATTGAAGGATAAAGATAGTAAAAGCTACAGAAAATTTGGTGTGGTATGATTGACAAGGAACAGAGGACTGACTGAAATGTGACCTGAATCTACTCTGAAATTCATGATAATAGTGTGAAAGATAATGAAAGCCAACTTCAGTAAAAAGAAGCACATCTGTAGCAGAAATTCTTAAGCAGAAGACATTCGTAAAACAAGAGAAAGATTTCCTCTTTGAGCACAATTAGATGAAGGGGCCTGCAGGAAAGCTGGGGAGGGACTTTTGATAACGGCGGGTAGCGACACAACAAGGGAAAATGGTGTTAAAGTGCAAGAGGGCAGATTTAGACTAGATATTAGGAAGAAATTCTTTACTGAGAGGGTGGTGATGCACTGAAACAGATTGCCCAGTGAGGTTATGAATGCCCCCTCCCTGGAAGCATTCAAGGCCAGGCTGGATGGGGCTTTGAGCAACCTGGTCTAGGGGGTTCTATAGGTCCTCTAGGCCTATAGCAGGAGGGTTGGAATTAGATGATCTTAAAGGTCCCTTCCAACCCAAGCCGTTCTATGATTTTATGATTCCATGATAAATCTCTGTGTAAGAATTATCTAGAGCTCTTTATCTTGCATAATATAGCTATACAGCATACTTTGAGATATTATGGGTAAAAGCAAAATATTTGATGAAACTAAATAGAAATCTAGATCCAGAGCATCTGGAGCCAGAGAACAGCTTAGTGCCAGGAGGAGAGCAATTTCAAGAACTCTGACCAACCACATTATGTATACCACAATGAATACTTTCCAGGTTGCTAACACGAACAGCAGCTTTCTAAGATGCGATAGTGAAATACCTCAAGCATTGTGTTTGGCAGACCTCCAGGTGAAAAAGACATACTTGTCCTATAAGGAAAACTTCTTTAAATAAATGCCTTGGCCAGGCATGCCTCACTAAGAGAGAGCGGAATAGACATAATGCCCCCTAATCAGCTAACTAGAACTCCGTTTCTCTTTTGGTAAAACTATTTTTTTCTGGATCTAGTCACCTTTCAGGTAAATGGCCATTATAATAATCCTCCTTTTCAAAGAAATCTGAATCCTGCTTATCCTCCATGTTTATAGTTACTGGCAGCTGCAACCACACAATCAATTTTTCAAGAGAGACTCTGACAGTCTCTCATTGCAACTGTCTTCCTAACACAGTCCAAATTTCTTACATACTCCAACTCTGGCCATTATCTCCTCATCTGTAAAAGCTGTCTTCCTCAAGAGGGGTGCCTGGCTTACTGCAGAGGTTTCCAGAGGTGTAGCAGTATGATCTATTTGAAAGAAGAATGCAACAGAAAAAAGGAACAGCGTAATCTGTCAGGCATAGATACACTCAGTTTTTCACAGCTGCCTGCTTTGCCCCTTTGCACTGATGATTTGTTCACATTGCTTCACTCCTCCTGGATGTGGGCAGTTAATTCTTTAGCTTCTGGCCAGGCACTAACATATCCTATCTGTTTTACCTCAACAGGACAAGGGGGGCTGCAAACCATCTTTGTCATGTAAGGCTCCTCAAAACTAAACATCTGGAGAATTACAGGCTTGAACTGTAATTGTGCTGTCATAGGAAGTTTCTGTTTAAAATTTACTCACAGAGACTGAGATTCACAGTCATTCTTATTCTTTTTGGAAACCCACCATTTAGATCTGCCCAGATTGGATCAATCTTGAACTTTCCTCAGCTCTGGAGGCACTGAATCTTCAGAGCGGCATATGGGATTCACACAGCATCACTGATGGCTTCAGGAAAGCTGGAAAAGCTAGAATCTCAAATTCAGCTCGTCAGCTTCTCCAAAGTGTTTCAGGGCCAAGAGGTTCTTTCCTAGCTAATTCACTTTCTGCTACTGAGCACCTCTTTCCATATACTTGCTGGTAGTTTTGTAAATGTTGGTCCCTTGCAAGACGGATTTCTTTTTCTCCTCCAAGTTTCTTTTCCAGTTCCACCTATTCTACAGCTCTTTCTTTCAAGGCTAGTTATGGAAAAATCTCCTTCCTGGATTTAATGTATTACTTGATGAAATTGCAGACGTTTCAGGGACTCTGTTAATTAATTTATTCAGCTGTGTTTCACTGTGTCTTTCTCTTCTATTTTCAGTCACCTCTACCCACCAGACCATTTACATAATCAATGAGCAATCAGCTCCTGACAGATAGGATACCTTTGTTGTGGACATGTGTTTTTCTTCACAACACTGACACTGCCTACATGACGCCAGTTGTCCTCAATGACTTTCTTACTTTTCCTGAACATAATGAGCCAACAAGCCCGGATTCAAACAGCAACAGTAATAACTTCTTGTCCTTCTGAGTCTTCAAAATTAGGGAACACACATTTTGAAACTGGAATTTAATCAGAGCTGCACTGAGGACTTCACCTCCTTGAAATCCTATGGGACTGAAGGGACGTACAACACTGCAGTTCATGTAAAATATTTTCAGTTTCAGATGATGGCTTTGTGAATCCAGAAATACTCACTGCCTTTCCCTTCTGAGAGTGGGACAGTGGGGATTATAGCCATCATCTCATCAGGGTGAAGGTACCCCTTTATATCCTAAGACATCACCTGCCAGTTGGTGCTAATCTCATATCAAGCTTGCTATAATGAAATCCACACTACACAAGGCAGCTTTTGTCCATGGTCTCCACTCTGCTCTTGCTGCCCAAACCCCAAGTCTTCTCATATGTACTGACAGAACTGTTACAAATTAAAGAAACCAGCTTATCTATTTCCCACAGCTCCTTATGACCTTTCCAAGAGTTCTAGCTGGTTCTGCCTGCCTACACCTTGCTTCCTTTCTGATAAAAAAAAGCAGTTGTCTAAAGATGGTTTTCAATAAAGCAATGCCACTGCATCATTCCAAAGAAGAGCTTAAAATAGAAAGTACAAACAGAGGCGCTCACTGTCTTTCTTCAGCTGCTACTCCAGAGATCTTTTGCTTTGCTGTCTCATCTCGGCCTCCTCAGTTGACGAAATGGAGGAAACTAAGGCTTGGTCTCCAGCATCAGTTGTATTGCTAACATATAACAACTGACAGAACAACATATTGGCAATTCACCCTTCCACAATCAGTGTGCCTTCAGGAAATAACAGACTGTGCTTAGCCTTTCTTTTCTACTTCCTTTCTTCCCCACTTTCTGCAGCAGTTCCTTATTCATCCTTCTAGAAGCTGCTGGTCACAAGCAGGTGAGCTAAAACCAGTGTGCCAGATTCATCCCACACCACCTAAAAGCTGAGGCTCATTGAAAGTTCTGCACAGAATTTTTGCTGCATTACAGATTTAATGCTAGCAATAGAAAAGGGAGTCTATTTGTGATGGAAAAATATGATTACCACAGTCAAACAGCATTACAGGAGGAACCACTAACTTTGCAATACAATAAATGAACAACAGAAATGCAGGACACTACTTTTTTTCCTCCTCTCTCCAGACCACGTATATTTTATTGAAAATTTCCTAAACATTCCTCTGAACTGTCTTAGCTGGTAAAAGAAAGCAAAATACGAATATACCTTTTCCTATCAGAGCATGACTAAAACAAATTTGCTCTTATACATTACATATATATACGTATATATAATTTGAAATAACTATTCTTACGTTTATACATATAATACATTTTCATTTGAAGGAGCAGATAGTTGACAGTCTAAATTAGTTGAATTAACTTAGAAAAATATTTTTATTTAATTACCTTGTATCAGGTTTTAGGTTTTCCACAGTAGAATGGGTTTGATTTGTAGTGATAATTGACTTCTCCTTTTCACCATCAGTTGCTCCATTTTCAGTTGACACAACCTCATACTCTGCAAAATTACAGTAAAGAGAAATTTACTTAAATAACAGCTCTAGCTCATACTTCTTTGTTGCTCCCTTTTTTCTAATCTTTTTCTCATCTTCCACTGTCTAACAGGCTGCATGGATTTCTCATGTGAACAAGTCCGGGCATCACTATTATAAAACAGCTAGAAAAACCCCTGAAGAGTTCCAATTACACACTGATGAGTGTCCAGACCCTCATCTTTTCTCATAATTCAGTTAAGAGACAGAGGATATTCAACATCTCACCTCTGCCCAAAGGTTCACTACTACAGAATTCTGAACACAAAGAAGTTTAAATATCCTTTCATCTGAATAAAGAAGAATCAAAAATGACATTATAGTTTCTAAATGCTTAAACCTTGACAAAACTAAGTTTTCAAGATTTTCACAAGAAACTACTTTTGGTTGTGCATTTACGGAATATGTTATTTTAGAATTAAATACTTTTGTTTAAATTTACTTCTGTATTTATATTACTTACAAAGGCTTATTACTTTCTTTTTCTCTCACCGCTAAGTACCACCAAGAGCAAGTCATGCTCTGATTAGGGAAGTAACGCCAGGTATGTGGGAAGAAGATAACCCTTCAACAAACCATAGCTAAGTCCAAGATACAGTCTCTCTTTATATGCACCTCCTGACATTATTCACAACTGCCTTTTCTAGTGAAATCATGGAGTATATTGCTAATTTTCTTCTCTGTTAAGAAATTCACAGCTTCTCAGGATCATACTTTCTCTTCCTAAAATCTGTCTATAATCCCAAGTTCATCTTCGCTAATTGTAAGCTAGCATAGCAGAACATTTCAAAGATCACATGTAATTTAGATCTATAGCATGGTAGAATAAAGCATGTATTATACTGTGAAAATGAACACAGGAACTACCTATGAGCCCTACAAAACTACTTCTTGGTTTTTTCTTTTTTTCTTTTCTCTCATGACATTATTAATTTTCAAGCTTTTAAGTAAATACTAGCTAGCTGTAGAGCTTTTTTTTTTTTTTTTTTTTTTTTTCTTCTTCTTAATTTCTCCATACAAATACATCTGTTGTCAACATGGAAAGATAAAATATTACTGGCAATAAAATTCAGTGTTGAAAAGGAATAAAATTCTTGCAAGTATTGCTGTACTTTTAGACTCATGCTCTCTCCTAGTTGTGTATGAAAATGAACATATACACAAATATAGAAACAATCTGATCTAATTTTGACTGTGAATATGCAACTCTGGCTTTCTTTTCACTCTTCTATGCACTGAAAATACTGTAGTAAGTTATTTAATGATGATACGATTAAGTGGGGGTGCAAAGCATCCCCAAAAAATTGGTGTTCAAAAATTTCAAGCTTCTAAGCCATTCCTTCAGTCCCAGTAATTACATATATACACGCACGTGTGGATTTTAGATCACTTGTCATAATATTTTCAGAAGGGTCTTTGTATATCATATCTTAAAATTGTCTCAATTATTTGGAGCATATGTAGAGCAAAATTAAATATTAAAATAGATTTAAGAGTATGACAGAATATCTGCACAAAGAAAAGAATTACTGCTGATACTGAAGATTTCAGACTTTCCATGCTCGAAAGTGCTCCCCTAGAAGATACCCATGAAGAGTAAAAGACCACTACGTGTCAAAAACAAAATCAGAGACCTGCAGAAATGGATAGCTCAGATGCAAAAAGCCATGCGGTTTGAACTTTTAACTCATTCAAGTAGGAAAGTAAAACATAAAACAATGTGTGCATAGGCATGTGCCTGCACGCACACACACAAAGAACTAATGGAGGGCATCCAGCACCTGGTTGTTACTATATAATAACAGTGAACCTCAGTGGATTAGAAAATATGCTGCACTACGTCACTAAGGCAACACAACCAGACTAGCAGAGCACCAGCAAAACTGTCTTGGTCCCTGACATTTGCAGCCTTTATGAAAACAACAAGGTAAACTTGATCACTGTTTTGGTATTTGTCAGACCTTTCCATTACTGAAGTACAATTTTGTTTTTAGTAATAACCAAAATGATGAAAACCCTCATGCAATATGCTATTTAGCTAAAGGTCAACCAGAGCAATTCTTTCTTAAAAAAGGCTTAAAAAATTACACCACTGTTTCCACAGCTCTATCTGAAAAAAAAGAAATAAAATCTGATGCCCAAACTGAAACAGCATGTATAAAAATGCAAAAATAAAAAGAGATGACAGAAAATTTGATTTGTTTGTCTAAACAAGTGAGATCATATTTGTGCCAACGTGACATAATCACCTTCTTGAGAAAATGGGACTTGTTGCCTTCTCTTGAATACAGAAAATGTCCTTGGATGAGTCAATAATGGAGTTATTTATTTATTTATTTATTTGGAAGTTAAAATGAAAGACAATCTCAGTGGGAGCCTTTGTAAACCACAGAATTCAAACATTATGTACTACACAAACTGAATTTTAAAAGAATCAAAATTGTATTTATGGGAAAGTTAAAATTAATACAAATTAAGCTATCCATATTAAGCTAGAATGAAAACTAAAGTTTATCTCAGTGAAACAAAATAAATACTATTCATATGTTCTGCAGAAAGTTTTAGTCTCCTTTCTCAGAAGAGAGAGAGAGTTATGCCAGGTGCCTCAGAATAGTCTTCCAGAAGGATCTCATAGACAGTTGACTTCTGCAAGCACTGATTACAGCAAGCACTTCTACCCAAAGACTTATAAAATCCACTGTGCATTGCTTGCTGTGTTTTCACAACAAATGTGAGAAATAAAGGAAATAAGACTGTATTTAAATGGCAACCGAGATTTGCTTTCATCACAACATGACACATGTTGACATTTTTCCCAGCTATTATGTAAATATTTTTGTATTTCTGTAACTGAACTGGTTGTGCTGCAGTGGGTATGACATGTTCAAGAAAAACAGCAGGTCTGCTTCCAAGAAAACATGCAGACTAAGCAAATATCTGATCTAACCAAACTAAGGTCAGGTATGTAGAGAAGGCCTCCGAATGTCAACAAAAACAACAAAGCAAAACAAAAAGAGGCATTGCAGTACTACTTAGAATGGGGACTGTTCACAGAGCCTCTCCTTAGCCTTGTGCTTAGGCTACAAATAGGTTCACACCTTTTTTCCAGCACAACACAGCAAGTTAGGTAACCATTCCTATCTTTTGTTAACACTTTATATTAGCCTATAGGCATTTTCCCCCCTTTTCATTCAGCAGGAGAGGCAACTTTTTTCCTGTTTCTCTGAAGAGAATATGAAGACTAATTTTTGTTTTGTGTGTCCCATTCAATTTGCATTTATTGTTTCCCCAAACTGAGGAAAAAGTAAGAAGGAATGGAGGCTGAATGTAATAATCATTTCTAGAGGAACAAGAAAGGATTAATTTGGGAAAGAGAGATTACGACAGTCATCACGATACCTCTGCACTGAAATCTCTCATGACAGGTATAAAGAGCAACATCTGAAAACATCACACTTATGTTCTAAAGTGAATGGCTAATGATCAAGTCTTGCTCTCCAAAGTTCCTACTCTTAACTGTTTTAGTCTCTCATAAAGCAACACAGCTATATCTGTTTGGCCACAGTAGTGGCATACCAGTGATACAGCATATCAACATTTTCTTTTACGTCAGAGGAAAAAATTAAAGTTGTTTTCTGACAGAACAGAGGAATCATACATTTCATGCTTAAATCTAGTCAGCTTGTGTTGATATAAGGATGATGAAGATATAAGATGATGGAAGAATTATGAGTGGTCTCCTTACATGTTTACCTATCTAGGTACTCATTCATGCGTGCCTTGCAAAGTGTTTACTCTTCATACAATATCCTTCCTTTACAAATGAGAGCAAATGAACAGATACTTTTAAACAGAGAGAACTTGGTGGTCTTATGCTGGATTCAGCAGGTAGCATGTGGCAGAGTTCTGCTGAACTACTAGAAGGATGTAAGCATTCTGGCTTGTGTTTGGCTCACTGATTCACTAATCAAAAAAATCCTTAAGACATAAAAAAAGATGTCTGCATCTTTTTTTGTGTCTCTAAATAATAAAGAGTACTGTTGCGTTGCTGGAAATTCTTGACTTGATCTTACCAGAAAGGTTGTAGATTGTTTTGCTTATCTACAGTAAACACAAATGTTAGAAATTAAGGGAAGATACAGTCGTATTTCTTAATTTCTTACTGTGTCATCACAGACTCCAGTGATATAGTTGAGAAAATCTTGTTCTAATCTATTAGCATTTTCTTACGCATACTTGACAGACAGTAGCATGAAACTAAAGTTCCCCTCAGATAAAAGTATTTTCTTAAATTGCATAAAACCACTGTCAAAATGAAAATAAGCTAGAAATACTGTAATCTGATAAAACAGATGAAAAATCAAACCAACCAGTAACAGTATCATTGTCTGGTTTCTCCCAGTCCAATATGACGAATGTTGGACAGCCCTCGACAGTCACAACTGTGAGGTTGGTTGGAGGATTTTGTGGAGGACGAGTAGGTTCTTCTTTGATGCCAGCCTCTTCTTGAGGGAAATGTTCAAGAGAGCTTGTGATAGAGCAAGGCACATCATCATCTTTCTTCATATACTTGACATGGGGTGCTGAAAGCAATAAGAATTATTATTCAGTACAGAGTACAAACATTGCCGTTTTAATAAACATCAATGCAGTTTCACCCAGTATACAACCTCCATTTCAGGGAATATAGCAAAAATATGCACAAGTCAAAATCAACCACAAGAAGTTTAAGAATTAAAACTATATGTTCAATACTCTCTCTAAGCTTCTCCAATTTATTTATTCATTTATTTTTAAAATTTTCATATTTGGTTGTTTTAGGTATGGAATCTGCACTGTCTTCACTCTCTTCCCACAGTCACCACTGATGAAAAGTTACTTTGCAGGCACTAGTGAGCAATACACATTGTTAAACAATTTGAAGTAATTAAATTCTGTTCTGAAGAGTACAACTGGTTGTACTCTTTCTACAGCAAAGTGACACCACAATTTCATTTGCAAATTTCAAGTGCTATGATAATACAAAGACGTAATGCCCACAAGTCCACCAGCAAGAGTAATGTTTAGTAGAGAGTAACTCGGTCATTAACTTGCAGCTTCTAGAAACTGCCAAAATCTCAAACATTTTCAGCAGTACAGGATTGGAGTAAACATGGGGCAAATATGTTGCATTCTGCATGAAAATTTGGAAAATAAAATTACTGAAATTTACAATTATAAACACGTTAGCTCTAAAATTCAAAGTTGCTGTTCTGCAAAGTAGGAGGCTGTAGTAGGGAAGAAAGCAGAATAGGTGTAAAAATGTAGCAAAGAATATGGCTGACCCTCCATAGAGCACGTTTAATCTGAGTGAAGTGGAAAAGAATCAAATGAGGTTCTGACCCTCAAATAATCAAACAAGACAATTTTGATTAAAGACAGTTTTCATGTATTCCCCCAAATTGAAATGACATAGCTTTCAAAATCCTACCTAGGTACCTTGGTTTGCCTGAAGAATCTGTTTCTGATGTAGGGCTTGAACTGAAGACAGTTTCATCAACTGTAAGAGACACATTTATGACACAGTTTGCAATAAATACAGAGTTTCAGTGTTAGAACTTGAATCTCACAGTCCCGGCATTTTAAAACATCCCTAGAATTGTTCCTCCACTTGTAGCTTACTCCTACCTAACTTTATAGAAGATTATTTCACAACATATTATTATGTTTATCCTATTGCATTATTTTTATTCTTATTTTCCTGATCTAGATAGTAACATATTGATCTTAGGTAGTAGGACACCGCAATCATGTTGAGCGCTATTTGCCACTGTCAAGTAACATTGTTAATTTACATCCTATACAAAATGAAATATTCCGTAAAAGTAGCGTCTTATCTATTTTATTTCACAGACTAAAAGTAGATGCTGAATAGTACTGAAATCCTGCCTATCATGTATCAATTTCTACCAATAGAGAAAGGTTCATTTTCTCATTTACAGTGATGTATATTAGAAGACACCCGTATGAATTCAGCCAAGTTACAGAAGTCAAAGTGGCACAACCGAATTCAGAATCATCCCAGAGTACTTCTTATATTAAATATGTCATGGATCAGTGTAATTCAAGAAACAGAAACAAGAAAAAAAACAAGGAAACCTTTATGTGCATTTTAGAAAAAAGAAGTGACCAGAACTGTGCTATACTCACCATAATACTCTGGAGTTGCATAAGCTGTTGGAGTCTTGTATGGCACTCCTGTCTTCACTGGCATTGTTGGTCCAGCTGGTTTAGCTATAGTGACAGAAGGAGAAGCTTGTGGCAAAAAGGTCTTTACTATTTAGAAAATCAAAAAGCTATTTCATTCTCTTAATGGAATTCCAGTTTCTGGTGACTATTTCACAAAACATGTGGGTATATACTTTCACTAAAACTATTCCCCTCAAAACTTACTCAATAGCTTCCAGTTGGATTTAAGAAAATTCTGAGCTGTCCATACTGCCAATATAACTTATCCTTGAAATTTAGTAATAAAATTCTTTGCTATTTGGAGTCTGTCTTTGAGAACTTCAGTTAGCTAGAACACGACCTGGTTATAAAGCACAGACTGGTAAAAGTCATAAAATAACTAACATTAACATTCTGTTTCTTGAATAAAAGAGCACGTTTCTTTACAAGACAAAAGAGCTAAGTCAGTAACTGATATCCAGAATCCTCCCTGATAATCATGACTAGGAAATATCACCTCAAAAAATCCACAAACTACATAATGTAGTCACCTTCACTGACAGTACGACACACAACATGGTGACTGAAGGCTGAATATTGATGAATTAAGTTCAAAAAATGGAAGGTAGGATAAAAATGAAAATTTCAGATTCTCACTTCTTGCTTCGTTCCAGTTCCACAAATGCTTTGGAACTTCTAGTAGACGAGTAAGAAAGATACAAGCAAGGAATTAATCACAGCATTAATAAGGAGAAACAGAACAAAATTATGACAGGGAAAATCCAAGAGGAACATAGAAGAAAAATTTTCCTGTTAATGATGTGGAACAACCTCTCCAGGGAACTGAAATAAACTTATACGATGTTTAAAACTAAGCTGAATAAACACAGTGAAACAAAGAAAAAGGAAAATCTACTATTGGCCTCACAAAGAAGGTCCAGGTCAACTAACCAATTTATTCTGACTTGAATGTCTAGGAAGACATGACAACAGCTGACTACTCCATAACCTGGCCTCCAGTGTATGGAAAAAGGGTGGAATTCCAAAATACTGTTAGATGAATTAGAAATTTAATGGAGAAAATAAGAATAGATCCCATTACAAGCAAATGAAAATGCATCAAGGCAAATTGTTGGTTTTTTTTCTACATGTTCAGACTGACTGACATGTTCTGTTTTAGCTATTACTAAGGAAACACCACCAATCAACAGGAAGTGCAGACACAACATTTCTTGGCTCTGCTGTTGAGCAGACACACAGCTTGTTTCAACCATCTTTGAGATATTTTTACTTCTAAATTGCTGCACAAAATATTAAAGATTTATTTAGGTCCTGCCACCATGAAGATCTGCCAGTATGACTCTCTGCCAGTGGGGTAAGCTTTCTCACAGCAAAGTCAGCAGAGATGGATCAGCTTTGTTTCTGTAGATGAGCAAAGGAGGTAGAAGACAAGAGTCCTCCTTGACAGACCCAAACAGAAAGGTGGTCTTTGCTTTCAAGATAATGGGGGAAAAAAATGCACAACTTTCTTGTCTTAATAGCACACTTATTCCTCAAATGAAATAAAAAACAAACAAAATGATATGATTAATAAAGCAGAACTGAGAACTTCATATTTCCAGTGAAATAAAGAGAGCAATGTGAAGAGGAGAGTATTACTCATGATGCTAAGCAGAATGAGATGAATTAACATTCACCTTTGGATTCTAATTTCAAATCCAGAGAGAAAACATATGGAATGTTACTGAGTATTAGCTTCAGAATAAAAACTAAAATAAAATAGGAAATGTAAAAGATTCCTCATGCTCTAACAACGATACTGAGAAGCAAGAATACTGTTACACATGAATGAAACTAAAGTAGTACACGTGATAACTTGTATTCCTCTACCTCTCAGTTAAGTTAGTTTTGGCTGCCCATCAGTTCAAGTCATATGCAGCTGTTAATGCACGTACCAGATAAACAGGACAGAATTTTTTATAAATTATCAGCTGTGAGTATATATTGAAGCATAATATCTGATATCACCCATCTGATACATACATTAAATAACTGCAAATGCTATTAGTAAACATTAATGGTTGATCTATTTAAAGGATGACTTGTATTATACTAATTTGATGCAGGTTTGATCTTATCTCCCTTACTGTGAATGAGTTACATTATAAGGTTAAATATATCTATATAAGAATAATTTGTATATTCAGAAAAAAGACACGAGGCTCTCTGAGAAAACTGGTTTTTATAGATATCACATTTAATTTAAGAAAGAACTGACACTATAAAATTCTTCTGTATACAGTGTCAGCTTATTAACACATAAAATGTTCATGCAGGAAATGGCTGAGATACCTGGAATGCCCGGTTTACCCGTCACAGTGTTTGGAGGCAGAGGCTTTCTTCGCATTGGTGTAGGCCTGACATGAGGTATAGGAGGATGCTGAGGTCTAGGTGATGTAGTTGCTGAATGACATTACAGGACACTGTCATTAATTATTTAATTTCAAAACTCAATAAAATCAGAAAATGCACTAGAAGTCATATTCTGACATTTGAAATTCTGTTTCATGTTTGATATGTTTGATTTAGTATCAAAAGCAAAGAGATGAAACAAGAAAATAAATACAGTTGTATTTTCAGCCTTGAATTCTTTGGAAAGTGTATGTTATGGAATCTTACACCAAATTTACAATAAGCTCCTCTGGGATTTTGTACAAATGCTTTGAAGATTTGTTTTATGTGTAGTAGGTCTCATTTCTGCCAACCGTTCTTTTGGCAGCCAATGGGATACTTCTTCCCACAGTAAACAACATCTGAGTGTAACGTGAAACTTCTTCAGTACCCTACTTACAAAATTCATGACTTCTAGAAAGTACTTCTGTACTTTCTAACTGATGAAACCCGTTCCCCTCAGACAGGAGTGTAAGGTGTAGCAAAAAGTGAACTATTATTAGAGACAAGTTATCCTATACTACTTTAATGCAGAAAAATGAAAAAATCTCTGTCTAGATTGACATGCCACAGAATAAGAAGAGACCACAAAATATTCTTATCTATATTTCTGACAACTATCCTGAAGTGACAAGAACATGCATGAATGATGTTGATTAAGAATTACTTTCTCTTCTTTAGTGGAAGTTTTTTTGTATAAGAAAGACAACATCTTGATTTTTCATAGCTATTACAAATCTCTATAACATGTTTTGTTAATTAATCATACCAGAGAATGGCTTCTCCCAGTTGTCAATATAATCCAAAGGTTTTTTTACATCCATGTCAATATGTCTGGCAATATCCTCAGGTGTGTATATGTCATCTGTGAAGGGAAAGGGAATGAATTAATGTTCTACAGGGCAGCACTGACTCATGCAACAATTCTACACTGTATATGTTCAAACTCTAGCCAACATGAAGCACACACACACACACACACACACACACACACACAAAGTTATTTTTAGTGATCACTTTGTTATATCTATTTTGTATTCCCATTTAGACAAGTAGAAAATAGTCCTGATCTAGAGAGCCTACACTTACAATTTTAAGTATTCATTGATGAAGGTATATTTAGACATAGAGAATAAGATTAAGGGAAGACTGATGATGTAAACCAAAATTATATGTGGAAAGATGAGTACAAGGAATGTTTCAAATTTTCAGCACACAAAATGTCTGTTGATTCTTGTAAATGGAGAAATTCTTCTTCTTCTCAAAAAATAATGTCCTTGGTTGTTGTCTATATTGAACAACTAGTGGAATTCAAAAAAAAACAAAACAAAAAAAAAAACAAAAACCAAACAAACCCATAATCTGTATTTGGAGTACTGGAGGCAAAGTGACTATAAAATTCAGTTTGTATACAGAAGAATGTCCTACTTAAAAGTAATATTAGCACTGAAAAAAAAAAATAAAGTAAAAGACATTAGAAAGACCAACACGACTACTCCTAGTACAGAACAACTGTTTCACATGCTGACATTCATAGGATAACCTTCCCTATGAGTGTATTTACTTCATAAAAATCTCTTAATATGGTAGACTGAGAAGACGTAATCATCACATTTGTGAAAAATTCACCCTTTCTCATGACATGAGAGAAAACCTTGAAATTTAAAAAGAAAATAAATGAGAGATTAATGATCAAATTGGATAGCCTAAACATATGTATAACATATATATAAACATATATAACCTAAACTTTTCAACAGAGGTTTTCATAGTTTTATAATCCAGTATTCAGCTTGTTACTGGACTACACTAGTATTTCAACATATGAAGAACCTATTTTTTTATATATATTTTACTTTTTCACTATTCATACTAAGTATATCTTAGAAATACACAGTAAAAATAGGATTGGATGGAAAGTGTGCACTCTAAAAATATAACTGAATCTCAGTATTCCTCACAGAGTAAAGTAGCAGTATGAAAACATGAAATGATTCGCTAAAGCTTAAAATGATGAGACTTGAAGTAAGTTGTATCAGCATGTGGGTCTCCTGGTGCCTATGTCTGAAAGTCCTAAATGTACTGTGTGATTTTGATGTAACTGCACTTCATCTTCAGGTAACTGAAGTTATTAATTAGGTCTTCAGGTATACAAAGCACCAGAGCGCTAATTGATGTTTCATGTAAATGGCATTTGAGGAAAGTGTATGAGAATATTAGTGTTAGCTTTAAAAAGAAATCTTAAACAGCATAGGCAAGTATATTGGCTTCTTAACTTCACCCCACAACAAATACTTCAACAAAATATATAATCACATTGCCTAATCTCACAAAATCACCCAAGAACCCAACTATCTACTACAAGTGTAACTTAGTTCTGCACCTGTGTCTACAGAAATCCTGCTTCTATTCTTTACTGTATAATTGAGAATCACAATCTGTTCTGAGTTCTATCAGCTAGCAACAACAACAGCAACAATACTGTAAACATTCCAGATGTCTGAAGAAACATTTTGTTCAGAAATGTGCACTTCCATTAAGTTTGTAAAACAGTAGTGAAAAATAAGTGGAAGGAAATAGCTGATCAAGCTATTAGCTGATCACAACGCACTCCTTTTGACAAAAATTCCACTTTGAGTGTTTTAATGCTTTTCAAAATCACTTGTTTGCCTGTTTCTACACAAAGTACCTGCACTGTCATACAGCTTTCTGTGTTTATCATAGCATCTGCATTAAGCAAGCTACGTTAGCTGGTACAATATAAGCATTTCAACTTACCATATTCATCCAAAATCGTAATAGAAATGAGAATAGTTTTGTTAGATGAATGTGTGTCTATGTTTCTTTAAGTTACAATATATTTTTTTAAAGTATGCAATTGGTCTGAAACACCTTGAAACCAACCAATGCATCATGAAAAGCAGGAATGCCTTTATAAGGGTTCAGTATTTTAGGGAAGGAAGTAGAAAAGGTGCCATTGATAAAAAAATTTGAACATATACAATCATAAAATAATTAAGGTTGGAAAAGACCTCCAAATCATCTAGTGCAATTCTCTACCTACCACCAGTGCTGCCCACTCAACTATGCTCCCCAGTACAGTATCTACATTTTACACCTTAATGTTTGAATTCCTCTAGAACTTTGCTATACACACACAGTTTCAAAAATAAAAATCAAGCAGAGCATAAAGTTTGATGTCTGTTCTAATGAAAACCAACTGTCTCTCAGAAGAGAAGCTAAATGTTGCTGAAACTTTGCTACATTTTGCCCATAATGTTTTAAATGCTTAAGATTAAACCAGATAATGCTTGGCTAAAGTATATTACATGCATGAATCAAATTGTAGAGAACTGGTTTAAAATCACTTAAAACATAGCAGAAAAATAAAAAGGAATGCTAGTCAGGAAAGCGCAACCCTTTCTCCTTTCCCACAGTCATGTTAACCAGCTGGCATTACAGCTACCTATACAGCTAGCCAGGAGAATTAAAAGCCTTCCTGGAAACCAACAGCAGTCCCGTGCACTTTTGCTTGAAGGAACAGATTCCACAGCTTATCATCTGGGCCCTACAGCTGCCAAGCATACTTTGCATGGAGTGAAACACCTTTGCATTGATGCTAATGTGTATGCTCAGGAAGAACAGCTGGAGTGCATTCAGCAGTGATGCCTGCTCAGTATGGAAGTAAAATGTCCAAACTGCTTTTCAAACAATGGAGTAGCAAATGTAGTCTTCTTCGGAAAGAGAAAATAATGATGTAACATCTAAATGTAAACTTGAAAACATACTGTTCCTTAAAGGCTGGCTAAGGATTCTGATCAGCTTAGCACAGAAAATAACACACTGTTTTCATAGTGGAAAAAATAAACTTCTCTACTCTCAAAAAATAATGAAAATATATTAAATTATATTATAATTTCTGTAAGATGTCATCTACTGAAAACAAAACAAAATAAACAAACAAACAAACAAACAAAAAAACCCAAACAACTCTTTTGTCCTTGCTCAGTTGGTTAGATTTAGGGTTCAAAATTGGCAGAATTCTCTCTTTTAAGTGTCTTCAGTGGACTTAAGAGATTGGTTGCAACATGCACTTGCATATTTCTTGGGAGGGTTATAGACGATCTTTAGACATCATCTACCATGGTGAAAGTAGTTCTTTTTTAAAATAATACTTAAGTAATGACCTAAAATAGCAGCAAGAATAATAAACTACACTTAAAATAGTTTAAATATCTGTTATTACTTTAACATGTCTGGTTTACCTAGAATGCATTTTTTTTTTAAATTATTTTTTCTTTTTAATCTAAAAATGTCCCTACCATGGGCACAGCGATATAAAATGAATGAGAAAAATTTCACATGCTGTCTAATGTAATTGTGTATTGACACAATTTCATAACATGATTTCAAAGACACCTATTACTGGAAACCTGCATGCATTCTGCCTGTTTTGGTAATCAGACACTTGAAAGTTCACTTCTAAGCAGACTGTCCAACACAAATAGCAAAACATTTTGATCCATGTTACCACCATCAATTATTTAGCACTGTAAATGTCTCTGATGTCCTGAAATCAGGGGGGCTCATTTTATTTCCCAGAAAGAATACGGAAGGTCAAAGAACACGTACCTCCAATGAAGACATCTACTCTACATTTAATAGGAAGGGGTATTAGCATGTTCAAGCTATCATAAATTCAATTTAAATAGAAGACCAGATCTTCTGAGTAAGAATATGGTTGGCTTCTCAAAATAATCTACAAGAATGGCTAGCCCATGTCATTCTAAGGCCAACAACAAGTAATAAGTTCCCAAAGTTACTTTGGAAATTCAATGCAGAAAATAATTACAAAGGCAAAAAAGGTGTGTGTAAAGTAGATCATATGTTACTTAGGTTATCCTAACATAGCTAGCACAGAGCAATATTATGGGGCAGCAGTACAGGTGGTAGTGGATGAACAGCTGAAAGTTAGCATGGAATATGTTTATGTATTTTTCTTTTAATTTATATTATTTATTACTTTAACCCTGTGTAATTGATGAAGAATCACCAAAATCTGTAATTAATTAATAAATGTCTGTGGTAAAAAACAATGGCATAACAAATTAATGGTAGACAAAACTAAAAAAAAGAACTCAGGTACCATCATTAGTATGGATTAATATTGACAATGTCATTTTGATTGAATGGAAAAATCAAGTAAAATTAAAATTTGAAAATATTTACTCCCCTTACTAAAGCAATATTTTTAATAAGACTTTGTGATTAATGATGGATGTTAACTATATGAGTGTGTAACAATGAGACATTTCTCAGTCTCTTCTAGCATTCATCAACTCAGAGATTCCTTGGTGTTGGAAGTATTCAAAATCCTGAACACAAAATCACATCACTTGCAAAACAAACAAGATGATTGGTTTTAAGGCTTTCTTAACCACTCTTCTGACGTAAATAATCTGATAACTGTTTGACACAACAATTTCCAGTAATTATTCTGGATAAAATAGGCATGTAATAATCTATCCATAAGTCTACTCTTATAATTTACAATATAATCTCACAGCAGCACTCAAGAACAGTACAGAATTCTTAACATCAGCAATTATACTCTACTGTACTCTAAGGAATTAACATCAAATCAAGTGTAATGAAATATTTTGCAGGGTTCAAGATTATTTCATTAAGTAACATTCCTAATACATTAACAACAACAAAAAACAACAAATAGCTCTACCTGTTGTTGGCATGAACCACTTTGGCAAGACAGGTGCTTTCGTTCTAGCTGGTGCGACTGTAGTTCTACTCAGTGCTGAGAATAAGTTGGAAAAAAAACCACACAAACAAAAAAAAACAAACAAAAAAAAAACATAGTAAGAAAAAGAAGGAAAAAAAAATCGTAAGAAGAAAATCAAACAGACTTATTAGTGATGGCAACAATTCCATATTAGAGAAGAATGAGTAGCAGTTGCTGTGATGGTATGTACAATTTCTTTTCCAACACTGGAAAGGCATTACCTGCAAACTCATTAATTGAAAGAAAAACATGTATTTTTTTCCCAGCAATATGTAAAATTCCTCTAAGAACAGGTGAATATCAATCTTTTTTTTTTTTTTTTTTTTTTTTTTTTCTCTCATTCCCATAAGAATGAATAAATAAATGATTATTACCAGGTCTGGCCTGTGATTTATCAGATGGCCTTGGTCTTAAAGAAGTGAGACGTGTTTTATGTCCTGCTAAAAGAAATAAGGCTCAGTTTAAACACTGTGTATAAAACCAACATCAATAATGCAGTGCAATTTGCCGCAAAAAAATGGTCCATGCACCAATGTGATATAGCAGAATGGACAAATGAGAATTCTATGAGTTCCGATCCAAAATGCATGTTGAAAATGCTAGTTTCTTTAGCGGTCAGATTACTCCGTCATGCAGGCTGACCAGTTACATTCATGTTTAGGTTTAGGAAAAGATATAAAATATTTACAGCCAGTTACCCAACTGTATATGGATACAGAGTTAGCTCTGCAAGGTATCCATGGCCTTAAGACATTAATTAGGTTCTGTAAAAAACAAACAAACAAAAAACCTCAAAATAAAACACCAAACTGAATCTCTCCAAATCAAATATTCAGATCAAGACAAGAAATATTAAAATACTCCTGTGAAGACAAATGAAAGCACTCAATGCAGACACTATATAGAGCTATAGAAATATAACATCATCATCAAGGTTAAAATTACAAGCCTTCAACCTTTTCCTACTGCCACATTTCACTTGTCCGATAGTTTTGACACTTTAGTTATTACAGTATGTATGAGAATCTCACTGAAAGCTAAAAAAGTAAGTAGCTGTCATTCTCATTTCATGCCAAATAATGGACCTAAGTAACTCTGAGGTAAATGTCTTTTACATAAATACAGCTAGCTATTTGATATTTGAGTCTAAAAAACATTCGATCAACATCACTTATTCTAACTTCTTTTAAGTGTCTGAGAAAACGTTTATTGCGGAAGGAACGTATTACTCATTTTTGACAATTATAGTTGGGAAATCTTTCAAAAAATTTAGATCCAGTATTTTGGAAAAGAAAAATGTGGAGATCAGTTATATTTGTGTTTGCAAAAGAATTGAATAGAGGATCAGAGACAAAACACTAACAGTATTTAAGAGGATTTAAGGGTAATTAGAACAAGCCACTGAATCTTAAATCATATTGATTTTACTTAAGAGCTACAGGCACTCAATGCAACATAGAAAATAATAAGAATTACCTGTATACAACCATGGAATTTCAGTTGTGAGAGCAGTTTTGGGTTTGGGTGAAATCTGATATGTTTCATTGGGAACTGAAATAGGAGATTTTATTGTTTATCAAATGCAAATGATTTCTGAGTGCAGACCATAAGCAAAGCAAGTCAGTGGTAGAAACCTGGCCGATAATCAGGGTTTCATGCAAAGACTTAAAGACTAGGAAGATGTACACAATTAGTAAGTCAAAAGACAGTAGAAAAGATGAGCAGCTAATGTCTTTTTATATGACTCCTCATGTTTGAGAAGCATTAATTTCTATAAGGAATATCAACTAAGTGTCAGGAAAGTTCCTGGAAAATTAAAAACATCTACATTTTGTACATGCATTGGAGTAAGACTAACAAATGAACAAGGCAAAGATATCTTTAAGATATTTCTGTTGATTAAAGTGTAAGTTTAATCATATAGAAAAGCAGAGAAAGGAAAGTTTAAAAAAATAATAATCTGATGTAATATTTTCATTACCCAAAGTCATTTTGGACCCATTACCAACATGAACTGTTATAAGGTTAATTGATCCCAGGTGTGTTGTTTTTGAAGCTATAAAATAGAGAAATAAATAGAGAAATAAAAGATTGTTCTGTGAGATATGAAATCAGCGATGTTGGATTTACTTAAGTATCTGTGTGATTCATGAAAATCTATGTACACATCAACTAAGACTATTTTTGATGACAGGAATCAGGCATGTGCTCTGATTAGCCTGGAGGTATTTTCATGCTGCCAACCAGACACTGCAAGCATTCTGTTGGGCCTTCATCAGGTTCAGAACAGATACCCTAATGGTGGACACTAACTTGCACTTTCCTAACATATATGTATCTTTAAGGCATTCTTTTCTGGTGAAAAGCTGGTGACGCACTGTAACAGGTTGCCCAAGGAGGCTGTGGATGCCCCATCCCTGGAGGCATTCAAGGCCAGGCTGGATGTCACTCTGGGCAGCCTTGTCTGCTGGTTGGCAATCCTGCACATAGCAGGGGGTTGAAACTAGAAGAGCATTGTGGTCCTTTTCAATCCAGGGCATTCTATGACTCTATGATTCAGATTCAGACGTGACAAGATTTTGTCAGTAATATCTAAAGTATTGGTTGAAAAGGAGAGACTTGAAAGCAGAAACACCCTTTATGAGTTTTTGCTTCTTTCAGAAATAACATTAGAACGCAGAAGCTGCAAAATAACCTACTTGTTAGTATAAAGAGTGATGACCAAATAGTGACTTTTTTTTTAACAGCTTTCATGATAACAGTAGAGTTTATTTTGCATAAAGATCATTAAAGTGATCTAAATTTTAGAAGGAAAAAATAACCCCTTAAGCTGTGTTTTCTAAGATTCTTTTATTTAACCAAACTGTGCAGTAATGCCAAAATTTGATATGTGTTAAATATTACATGATTGGAAATAGCTCAAATTCCATTGAGACTTAGAATCTAGCTAAGTTACTCACAGAGAGTCTTTCAAAATAATCCTTTGGAAAATAAGACTTTTTGCTGGACTGGTCAATTTGATTTTCACAACAAAATACATGTATTGTTCTTTAATGAATGGGGTATCTGCTTAAAATGCTTCTAGCTACAAAAGAACTCAGAGGGGAAAAAAGGGGGAATGATAAAACTGTTCATTAACTTACTTACCTAAAAACAAGTTTTACCAGTTGGAGATGATTGAGAATTATGGATTAAGAAAAATTAAGATTTACGATCATGCTGTCATTCCTTCTCTTATTTTCTCTCTTTGTTATAACTGTTCTACCAAGTTATTTTTATGGAAATGGTTCACACAAAGGGTGATGATGATATACCATATATGGTTCTTTATAACTCTGGATCTCTAAATTTGTAGTAATTACTACACTGATCAGAAGACAGTACTTATACTCTTATCATCTAACCATCTTTGACTAAGATTCTGTAGTCTGAGTATCAAAAGTACTTGCAAAAATAGAGCACATTAATTTTCCGTAATAAGCTTCTCAAAAGCCTTAGTGAAGCCATCTACAGTAGTATACTCTCATTCAAATTAGTCAAGTTCCTCATATTTTAAATGGCTTCTATCTTCCAATTAAAAAAAAAAAAAAAAAAAACCCTTTAGAAAATACATCTTTACTTGTGTGTCCCAAGTATATTATGCAATTTTGGGACATTATTTTTGACATAATCCGTTGATGTACTTCGAGCTGAATAATGATATTAATTTTTCTCTAAATATCGAACATGTCATATCACTGCAGTAAGGAACTGCAGCAAAAATTATAACTAAGACAGCGCAGCAGTAACACTTCCAAAGTTAAAAACTTCTAATTACCAGGTTTAGTCTGTGGTACTTCTGTGTCAACAGATGTTTTAGTTTTGGAAGGAATGAGCATTGTTTCTCTTGGAGCTGAAAGAAAGGAAAAATATTATTATTGTATTCTTTCAGAGTCACAATTCATTACCATATTTCGCCCACCAAAAGCACATGCTTCAAATGCCTGAAAAAGAGACAATAACAATTCCATGGGTTCCTGGAACCTGAAACAAGATGGCTATCCAAAACCTAGAAAAAATCTAGATTTGAGCTGTAGGACGTGTTGAGTCAGTGGCTAAAATTCTTGCCCTAAAAAGAGTAAATAAATTAGACCATGGAATTTAATTGAGCAATTGATAAAGGCTTCTGTCTAGGACAGAACTGAGATTCATCTGTATCAAGAAACGTGCATGTGCAAGCAGAATAAAGGACAGTGGCAAGATGTTACAGAAAATAGCACACCAGAGCACATTCTATAGAAATTTCTCAATTCAAAAATTATAAATATCTTAAGTGTAAGGAAATTTATTTACCCATTGTTGCCCTTGACTGCCCAGTGGTAGTGGAAGTTTTTGTGATAATTGGTTGTGGGGTTGTTTGATGTACTGCTGTTAAGGGAGAAAATGTGGAGATGCTTAAAATATTAAACTGTAATAGAAATAAATTTGCATTTTCACTATCTGTAAAACTTGAAAAACATCCCAATCTAAAGAGTAACAGAATATCTTAAAAACCAACTGATCTCAGTATCCTTCTATTAAGATTCCCCGTACACTGATTTCATAACAAAAATAGAAAGAGATAAAGGCTACCTCAAGTATTTTGTGAATACTTTGTTTTAGTATAACCTGTCAGTTGCTGAATGTATAAGCACATTTCAAAGGAGCAAAATGTGCCTACGAAGAGCCTCTCTAATTATAAGATAATTAAAAGAGAAAACTCAGTGTATTCAAGCCACTGAAATTTGTCAGCACTCAAATTACTACATTTCAGTCACTACTTGCTGAGTATAAGAGAAAGCAGGAAAAATGTTTCCAGTGCTAGACTACAGATACTAATATTATTGTATGTGTAGTTTGGACTTGACTTGTTATTTTGACATTTTGAAGTGACTGACTTAAAGGCAATCCATTTGATTAAGCACAAAAACATGCATGAATATTTCTGTTAAAAAAAGCACACAGACTCAGGCTAGGGGGAAAGAATGATTAAATACAAACAGCAACAACAACGAAGTATTACAAGAATGACTCCATTACCAGGTCTGGTGTATGGCACTCTTGACATTTCAGATGTTTTTGGTTTGGTGTGAATGAATTGTTTTTCAGTTGCAGCTGAAATTAAAATAAAAACAAGGAACACCCCAAACAATAAATCAAATGTTCTTAAAACCAACAAACAAACAAAAAAACCCTACCATGAAACAAAACAAAAAGCCCCACTGTTTTCATAGTGCATAAGGAATATCATAGAAAACAATAAATGTAAAGCTGAACATCTATCAGCTGCAAAGAAAGGAAAAGAAATGAAACAGCCACTCATACAAGCAGATTTCCCAGTAATTAAATAAGTATTTGTAACTTCGGATGTGTCAGTGAAGAATTTGGTCATACCACCATACAGTAAAGTAATAGGACAAAACCACACAATAGTAGCCTACTTATTCCATGTACAATGTACGGGAGTTCCTGAGGATAGTACTCCTTTTTCATTGGCCCTTTGTGTCAAACACGATTTCTAAATTAACTTCCTTGTTTTCACCTGATTGCTCTCTACAGCTTCCCAAGAAGGGGAAGTGAAGATGGAGACATCTTTTGTCTTTAGTATCCAGCGTGGGAATGGTTCAAAACTGCATGAGAGGAGTTCAGATCAGATGTCGGGAAAATGTCCTTGCTGAAAAGGTAGTCAGACACTGGAATAAGCTTCTTGGAGGGAGGTGATTGATGCATCCTGTCTGTCCATGTTTAATAGGCATTGGTATCAAATACCTTTAATAATACGTACTCTAACTTTTTGCTATACCTGTAGCAATCAGGGAGCTGGAATCAATAATCTGTATAGATCCGTTCCAACAGGAACTTTTCTATTTTATAATTCTTGTCATGCAAGAATCATTTAATGCAAAAGGTAGCACTTACAGCAAACACCTGAAAGTCTATGGTCCATAGCAATGTGAGATGTCCCCAGAAAAATCTGCCTTACCCTTTACATTCTTCACATGTATTCTGCGTATAAAAACTGCATCACGTGTCCCCAGATGTGTATAAAAAAGCACATAAACTTTATAAAAATATGTAAAGATATCAAATGAACACTAACCTAAGTATTGATGTATACAGGGAATATATATTAAAATTTGAACATGATGAAAAGAATTTTTAAATTCCTTTTCATCAAAGATTTCAAAGATTATTGAATGGCTGTTAGTACTTCAATAATGATGCATTCTCAGAAAATCTTGGTCAACATCTCCTCTGAAAGTGGGGACAGAGAACTCATTATTAGCAAAGATTACTGAAGCAGTACTCCTACTGCCCAATCCTGCTTTCATTAATTCACTCTTATTTGGTTCACATCTAGCAAGTAAGGAAAAATAATTATGAGGCCAACGTATTAATACATTAAATATACATATTAAACATATTTAAGAAAGCTTTCACAACAGGGATGACTAGAAGGTAAAAAGGGAAGATGGTTTTAAGAACTGGTGTTTGACTTGGAGAGTCACGTAGCTGGTACATTTTGGTGCAGGTTATGCTGTAGATGACACTTAAAATTTTCTTGCAACTTTCTCTGTAAAAGTAGATAATGAGGAGTAAAGCAGAACAGTATTTTAGGATAACAGCATCGTACCTCAGATGCAAAAAAATCAGAAATTGCTACCTGTTCTTTAAATAATTCCCCCTTTTACAGGAGAATATGTAACAACTGAAGGAATTATGTCCTCCTGACTGGAATGGCTAGAAGATGAGGAAAAGAACCTTCAAAAGTAAATTTTAAATTAGTTTGTGTGTTACCGCCGCTATCAATAACAAAGCACAACCATTTATCCAGCAAAAATGGAAAACAGAGTAATTATTTATGAAATACACATTTACCCAGTGTTGGTTTTATTCTTTCAGGCATTTGTGGAATCATAGTAGTATCTGGTTCACGGAAGGATGGAATGATTTCTGTTGGAAAAAAATTTGGATAAATACTCAGAATAATGAAGATACTTTTCCTTCCCCCTCTACCTACTCAAAAACAACTTTCAGTTGCATGCTATATGCAGCAGGAAAGGAACATTTTACAGCGTAACTGACATTCTCTCAGAGATTTTTGGTTATGAAGCATTCCACTTTTGTTTTTGTTTTGCAACCCTTCAGTGAAATTAGTGATTATCTTACACAAGTTAGCCAGATTTATGATGGAGAATGTCCTAAATGGAATAAAACAGATGGGAAGTCTTAGCCTCATCTGGATGAAAACACTTAAATATTTAAAGGGAAAGCACTGTAACAGCCCCAAAAGGCTTCTGTCATAAGAGCTTATAATACATGCTACAAACAACAGAAATGTTGCTGAGATGCAAGCTCTTAATAACTTCGTATTGTTCTTTGCAATATATGTATCATTACTATATCTTCTGGTAATATCCATGTAATACCAATGAAAAAAGTCAACCCTGGAACTGCTGTTGTTTCCATTAATGGTATCAGTTAACCACAGTACTGAAGAAGTTTCTTAAGCTAGAATGGTACAAAGGTAACAGAAAATGTACTGCTAAGCACCAGCACCCTACCCAAAAGCCAGTGTTCAGTTATTGACCATAGCTTGATAAAAGGGAAGATAAATTTACCCTGCTGGCGTTGTGAAGCATCTGGAATGGGAGCTGGTTTAGGTTTAAAAAAGGTTTGTTGGGTTCCTCTAGGAGCTGAAAGAAAAGACCAGTTTTAAGGGTGTATGCTCTTTAGAAATGAATACCTGCAAGGAAAAACAAGATCTTTGTGTGAGTGACTGAAAAATTGACAGATGAGACATTCTGAAACTTAAAGAGAAAGAGAAAACCACAAATGTAAATAAGCGTGAAAAAGTGAACAAGTAAGAAAAATCTCATCTGGAGCCCAAGGAACAAAGAACACAGACAGCTATAGCTAAGGTGTTTCCATTTGTATTACAAAGCTGACAACTGCGATAGCCACAGCATGAAACTGCAATATGTGGAAGAGTGAGAGAATAGTTTTGTGAAGACAACAGCACAGCTAGGAATCTTTGAATACCTGGAACAGAATAGTATTGTGTTCAACAAGTAAACAAATCAAAACTACAAACAAGTAATGCAAAAAACACAATAATAATTTGTAATCTTTGGTCAATTAACAGCAGGGGAAAAAAAATAATAGTGAACAGCCCAAGATTGCCTGTTTGTCTTTGGTTACTCAGCTGTAAATGTAATGTGTGTCAGTACTTCATTAAAACAAGAATCATTACATGTTAAAGAGATTTGGCAGTTCACTGACATATAAATCCCTACTAGGTTTATTTTTAAGGATCTAATTCCATTACCAGAACACATCTGATCAGAAAAGAAGATTGGGAATATTTCCACCAAGAACACTCTTAAAATGGTTATATGTTGCTTAACCTTTATGCAAATTATTCATTGATGACATCTGTCATGTGATTGAAAAGCATATACAACTCATCAAAACTGAGCAATTAAATATGTAAATCAGCTCTCTCTTTCTTTAAACATGTATTTAATGCTCATTAGAAAATCTATATGTTTGCAACAACACTTGACAAAACTGAGAAAAGACAACCCAAAGAAAATCTAAATATTTAAGTACAACAAAACATTTATCTATTAATCAATTTATCTATTTACCAGGTTTTGTGTGTGGTAAATCTGGACTTGGTGATGTTCTGGGCTTGGAAGTGACTCGTCGACTTTCCTTTGGACCTGTGAAGATTACAAACTTTTAAACACAGTAATGAAGATAATGACTAATTATAGCTCTTACAGGGCATTAATTTTCTGCAAAGAAATTTTTTTAGGAAGTGCTTTTTCCATTTGCAAGTATCCACAGAAAAAGTAACCGCAGAAACCACCTGCCAATGAAGTAAACGTTAGTGCTGAGAGTGTTTCCAAAAATCTGTTGCTTGGTTAAATCAGTCTTACATTAAGAATCATCAAGAAGTCAAAGTAGAAGAAATATGAAAAATTAACACTAACTTTCAAATGGGCGGAGCTATCCTCAAAGTGAAGATTGGGGTACAAGAAAGTACTGTAATTTTGCTCTTGCAAATGAGAAAATACAAGTAATTCTTTCATATCTTAAGGAAACTGAGACCCAACTTTTCCAACTTCCAGGGGCTTTATATTAGTGGGCTTAATCCCCACACCCCAACCATTGTGCAAATTACTGACACACACAGATATCTGTCTTATGACAGCTCTATAGCAGCACTTCATGACAACAGTAAAACACAAGCTATCAAATAAAGATTTGTGTATTTTCAAAAAAATTCATATATTTTTATAATTTTCAAATTGCAAAAACTTTCATTTACTGAAATGCAGAATACTGAGCTTACTTGCTCTGGTTGGAGGAACACGTGCACTGGGTGATGTTTTAGGTTTGGAAGGCCCATAACGTGTCTCTCTGGGAACTGAAAGAATCTGGGTTAAACCATGTTAACGTTTTCAGAAGCGTCATTGCTCACTACAACCAATACAAATGCAGCAAAGATTCGAAAAAATGATACTTGTATGGAAACATAAAAGAAGTGGAGAGATTTTTTGGAGCAAAATTGTGCAGTAGAGAATATACTTCTCTGTGACATATCATTAACAAAGCATGTGACAGAATTTTTATTTCTATTTAGAATGGAAACTAACTGAATAAAAGAAGTCTGAAATACAAAGACACCACTTTACTGAAATGGGATTGTACCAGAATAATTCTCAAGCAAATAAATCAAGCAAATAAAAATGTCAACTGGATCTGCCTCATATATCCCAAAGATTACCGAAGAGTTTTGTTTTGACAGTGGAACTGATAATTATGAGAAACAGAATTATATTTTAGAATTCTGTGAATGACTGAACTCATAAAAAGTGGAGGGGATGGAGAGCAAAGAACGAAAACTGAAAGTATGCAGCTTTGCTTTCTCAGTTCATGTGGCTTACTAGAACAGTGTCACCTTAACAGTATTACTGTGTAATTTAGGATCCTGATCTGATCCATCCTCAGCCTTTTTAAATTCCAAAGGAAATTATCCTGTTCTATGTGCTTAAAAACTTGATAGGCACGAGGATCCTTCTTGAACGCTTTGAAGAAAAAATGAAAAGAGGTAGAGAATCTTGACTGTTCAATTATTAAATCTAATATCTAATCTATTATTAAATTAATTTATTAAAATTATTTGCATATATACTTTTAATGATCTCTGTTGAAGAGGAAAAACAATGTGACTACACAAATAAGAATGTATTGTTACCTGATGTTGACTTTGGTTTTTCAGTTCTAAAGGTAATTGGTTCCAGAGCTGCATTAGTGTGATAAAAACAACAACAAAAAAATAACTCTTAGAACAATCAAAACATTGCAGTCAGCACCTCCACAAAAATCATGTAATCCAACCTACAGCTGGGGAGAGATGGACTCTCCTCCTTGAAACTCAATACACAACAGTATTATGCAACTCAAAAATTGCCTTAAGGGCTATAGCTCTAATACAGATCTGCGCTGTGAATATAAAACTGTAAATTCTGTAATAAATCACAAAGAAATTGTGGGTGGTGTTTCATCTTCAACTTTACACAGTTTTCTTGCTTATTTTTAATTGTAATTCAAATAATAAATGCAGACTTAACAGGGCAGAAAGGAATCTTAGTCCTCATCCTTCTGCCCATTTTCCCAACAGCACCACCTAATGCTGTGAATACCTTGTATATTTGTACTGAGTCGGGCTGGAAAGGAGTTTATTTTCTTCATAGCATTCCCTGAGGTGCTCTGTTTTAAATTTGTGACCAAACCAGTGTTAGTAACAAATCAGCGTTTTAGCAGATCCTGAAAAATAACTTCTACAGCGTCAAAGACTTCTCTGTTTCTCACACAGTCCCCACACAAGGAGACTGAGGTTAGGCAACAGGCTGGGAGGGGACACAGCAGTGATAGTTGAAGCAAATTGACCAAAGGACTGCATCATGTCATATAATGTCACAGTCAGCAATAAAATTGGTGGGCAGTCTTTCAGTCTTTCCACAAGCCGCTGCTTGTGACCTTGCTAGCGGTTGATCGGCTGGCACTAGGTTTGTGACCAAGTGTGTTTGCATCTCTTGTTTTTCTGTTTTTGGTTTTGTTTTGTGTTTTTTTTTTTTCCCTCATTTTTTACATTTTTTTTTTCTTGAATCACTGTTTTTTGTTTTGTTTTGTTTTCTTTCTTTTTTCCTGTCTCTCCTGCAGGAGGTCAGAGTGGTGAGCAAACTAGTGGATACTTAGCTAGTAGGCAAGGTCAACTCACCACAGTACTTCCTTCAATTGCTAGCTTAAGTTGGTTAACTTTCTTCCTCCACCCTTGATTAGGCCATGGTCGTATATTACTCTATATGAAACTGTGTAAACACCATTATGGAAACTATTTTCACAGAAGACTGCAAAGAAAATGCCCAATGTTGCAGTGACTTAAAATGTAAGAAAGAACTGAAGATAAAAAATTTAAACTTACAAGGTTGCTTACAGGTTCTTCTTCTTATGATGTACAACACCAGATTTTATCCTTCAAGGAATGCATGAACATACACACCCAAGGGACAAGCATGGATCTGAAACTCCACTGGTCACAGTAGAATTTGTAAGATACACACACCAGGACAAAGTAAAGAAACAATGTACTAACCAGGCTTGGTCTGTGGCACCTCTGAGCTTGGTGAAATCCTAGGTCTGGAAGGAATACGATGTGATTCTTTTGGAACTGGAATAAAACAAATACAACTATTAATATCTTCCTGAGAGAAGACTGTCAGAAGGCAGAACATTTCAAACAAACAAACAAGAAACTGACAACTCACAAAACCAACAAGGAAACCCTGAACACATGCCACGTACAAGTAATGAAGAGGTATGAATGCCTGGTACACAAAGAATTACTGCTGGTGTGGAACCTCTGTAACAGAATCAAGAGAAGCAAGGCCAGGATGGATGTCTGACTTGGAAATTAGCAGAAAAGGTGAAGTATGTAACACAAACTGAATATAATGAAACACAGTCAAAGCAAGATTGTGGTGCTGCCATCCCCTTTACAGAACACATTTGTGTGACAAAAACCAAACAAGCCGAATATGAATTGTTAGTGTAAAATCACAGAAACACACAAAAATCACCTTACAGAAGGATGAAATTTAACAGTAAAAATTATGATGGTGAAATACAGTGAAGATGTGCCTGTGATGCTAGACATCTACTGAACATTTGTTCTAACCATGCAAAGCAGTGTGGGTGAGTACTGTACCACTCAAGTAGCCACATTATGTATTCTAAATGTGGTGATCACTTTAGGTAGAATTGTTACCTATTGTTGGTTTTGGTTGATCAGTTCTAAATGTTACAGACTCCAGGGCTGTATCAAGAAAAACAAGACATAAAAGCTGTTCTGAAATTTTAAGAGACTAACTCTATTACAGTTAGTATTATTTCTACAGTAATGCACTGCCTCATACAAAAGCTGTTATATTAAATGAAGTCACTGAGAAAATAAGCAGTGAAAGAGGAGTGTGAACTTAGTTCTCCAGCTGGTTGTAGTGAGATATCCAAATATCTGTCATTAACTTATTAAGAAAATGGCTTTTTAAGTATAGAAAATTCTCTCCTTTGTGTGGTATTTCAAGTGCTGTTTATGCACAAAACTGGAATTGGAGAACACTCGTTTGCTTTCTGGATGCTGTTAAAAAGCATTACTGAGTATTGTACTATCACACACATTATCTCTATGGTATGAATTTAGAAATAAAAATCTGTTACTATTCCTGAAATTTGCAAACACACCACTGAATGGACAGCACAACAGAACCCAATTATGTTTTAACTTGTTCAAATAAATAAGCAGCTGCACAGAAACACATTTCAATCTAATATACACTGTGTTAGAAATAATCACACAAAGGAGTTTACCATATTCAGCCTGTGGAATATGAGGTTTGGGTGAAGGTTTAGGTTTAGAAGGAATACGAGGAGTCTCCTTTGGAGCTGGAAGAAAAAAAGGTGGGTAATAAATTGGTTAATACACAAAGTGATCAGCATCTGATATCGAGTTGAACATGCAAACACAGAATGCTCACACCTGCAACAGAGAACTCTCTTTATAGGAAACAGCAAAGAAAGTCTGATAATAATACCCATGTGTTTACAACAGCCTAAGCAAGAAATAGAAATTTTGGTCATTACAGAAGCCCAGCTTTTTATTTTTTTAAATGAAAGAAGCTGAGACTGACACAGACAAGCATAATTAAGACAAAAGTCATTCAAAGCTGCAAGCCTCGTTTACTCAAAAAGTAGGCATTCCAATGGTGAAGTGAGCAATATGCCCAACTGACATGGATACCAAATGAGAAATACCTAGAAGAAAAATGAAGTTAATGAATCACACCTAAAGCATAAGATGATTAACTTTGTTCCCACTTTCTGTGATGAAAAAAGCAAAAGCTACAGCTTGCCAAAGAAGTACCATTACCTATCGTTGACCCAGGTGGTTCAACTCTAAGTGTAAAAGATTCCACCACTGCAACAGAAATATTGTGACAAGTTAAGTGTGGAATGTACTGCAAAAAATGAAAAATTACTCCACTGATAAGTGTAAAAGCAGCTGCTGATATGACACCACAGTAATGCCTATCTTCAAATCAACATGTTTTCAACTATGGTCAATTAAGCTTTTTAATAACACAGGATCAAATAAGAAATAGCGCACAAACTTGATGACAACCATAGAGAGAATGTAATAGAAATCAGGAAACCCTACAAAAGCATTGGAACATGGTTTTGGCTACTGGAAAAACAAAAACAAAAACAAAAACAAACAAAAAAAAAACAACAAAAAAAAACAAAACAGGTTTGTAAAAATCAGTATTTTAGCTGAAAGTAAGTGGTATCCCATAAAAGATACACATTCATCAATGAAGAAATAAGGTTTAGAAAATAACCTTCAGTCATTTAAATGAATAAGCAGAGAAAACTGGAGCAGTGGGTTTAATATGAGATATTACTGGATATGGGTAAAACAACCACAGGGTTTATCCCTTGACAAAAGGGATAAGCAAAGAGTTGGATGCTCTTCTACAGCAGTTTTTAAAAAGTCAATATTAGATATACAATTCACATTTGATGTAAATTTTTCGAGGTGAAAAGAAAAGGTAGAGTTGGGAGATAATGTTTCTCCAGAGGATGAGAGGTGGAATAAGACTGCGGAAAATTTAATGCTCTTAATTTTCTCTGACCTTTCTGAAAGCAGAGCATCTAAAGAAAACTCCCAGGCAGTGCAACAGGACTCTGGCATGTTACCCTCAATATTATCAAACTGTTTACCAGGTTATTGGGTTGTAAGCAGTGAGCAGCCAAGTAACCTGAAACTTAGAAGTATAGAAAATAATATGACAGACATGCACCAAGCTTTCAGAAAAATTTCATAGCCAGAGAAGGCATAGTTCTCTGGTGTGACTATATGACAGAAGTCACCTAACGAAAAACCACGTAATCTCCATGCATTACATATTTTATGCCTCAAATAATCATTTCTGAATATCATCAAGTGCCACAGTAACAAATACCTTCTCCCAGAAGGATAGTCACAAGCTTAATTATGATAACAGAACCATAGAATAATTTAGGTTGTAAAAAACCTCCAAGATCACGTCCAGCCATCAATCTGACCTACCAAATTGCATCACTGATCAGTGTCCCTTAGTGCCATGTGCACTTGTCTCTTAAACACCTCTGGGCATGGGGAATTCACCATGCATCCCTGGGCTGCACCTTCCAAAGCTTGGCCATCCTTTCCATGAAGACATTCTTCTCGATATGCAATCTAAACCTCTCCTGATGCAATTTCCTCTGATCCTATTTCTCATCACCTGAGGAAATAGACTGGCACTTTCCCTGTTGTAATTTCCTTTCAGATAGCTGTAGAGGTCTACCCTTAGCATCCAAAATAGACAACTTTAGTGAATAAAGAGTAGTGTTTCTTAAGACTCTATCTGTATTGATCAATTTGATTGCTAACAAAGAAATGACAGGCAAGAGGCATATGTACAAATACAGAAACATGCTGCTTTCTCTGTAGTGATACGTCAGCTCAGAGCAATCAACCACTGATGTAGAAACATCAATATACCAGGTTTATGTTGGTGGCCCAAAGGTGTAAAACAGTTTTATTCAAATTTCCAAAGGAGTTGTTTGTCATTTCAAGAAGAGATGTCTATGTTCAGATATGCATAGATATCTATGGCAGACATGAAATTAATGACTCTAGTATTACAGTACTGAATTTCTCCACTAAAAATGTTGTAGGAGATGTAATCACAATGAAAAAAAAATGTGTGCATATTAATTTGAGAAACTTCCAAGATATGAGAATCATTTAACAAGTTTCACAAGGAATTATTAGGTCTGAAGAGAGCAATTCTTCTTATGAGAAAAAGTAAGAGGGATGAATTTACTTGGAATATGGAAGAAAAGTGAATAATGGTGACTAAGATCTTCCATGATTATGTAACATATTATCATAACACACTTTCTGAACTTCTGCATAAACCATCCAAAACTATTCACATATTCTTCAGCCTTTGAATAAGGTACCTTTTGGTTTCATTTGTCACCATAAAATATGCCTTCACTGAATTCCAGAATGGCATTTCACTCCTATTTCCACAGTTTCAGACAGGTCTACGTATGAATTAATGATCATTGAATCAATACAAATCCTATGGTTCTAGGTAAAATGCTTCATCCATCAGCAACAAAAGAGAATGTGCATCTTCTAGATCCGGTATCAAACCAATTCAAAAAACTTTTCATTTTGAAATGAAAAACAGCAAAACAATTTGTTTCCACAAGGCCGTGCAGCCTGGTGACTTGATATACAAGTCCATAGTAAGTCTCTTGACTTTGCTTCATTTTTTTTTAATTTATTTTTTTTTTTTGCTGTTATTGAATACAAAAACAATACTCCTCAAAGAGCGCAGCTTCCCTCACTGCCTATTTTTTCTAAGTCTATAGTGCTGCACTTCACACAGAATGAATTTAAACTAAAGTATATAAGACTATTTAAGTGATAGGGTACAGTAAATGTTTTGTATGGAAGCTAGTTACCAGGTTTTTTTTGTGGCTTTTTGGGTCGGCCAGGTGGTCTAGGTTTAGATGCAGAAGGTGTGAGTTCTGCTTCTTTAGGAGCTGAAAGAAATATACTGGATTATAAGATTATTCTTTCTACTGTGTCACATAAGAATCACATTTTCCAAGCCAGAAATGAAGCAATAAATGTCAACTGGAACAAAAGCAAATGACAAAATCTAAATTGCTAAAAAGGCTTTTCAAAATCCTCCCCCTAAAACCTGCTTGTTCATCATTGCAAAAGTCAGTAAGTAAATTGAAGGGATGTAATTATAGCTTATAATCACATCAAAATGTTTCCCTCACTAAAACAGCAAATTCATTTCTGTAAGATAGGTAGCAGGAAAAATAATTCATCCTCTTGGTCAATTTAAAGCCATCAAAGCACAAATGTAAACAAAATCTTCAAAAATAGTCTCAATTTTCAACACTATATAATAGTGATATAATAGTAATATAAAAGGAAGTTGCTCCACAACTTCATTCATTGCATTCTGTTAATAACATAGAAATAATTTCATCTAAATGGAAAAAAAAACCCAAAAACACACAAACAGAAATCTGGAAGTGTCCTTTTCCCTGAACTTATATGAGCTGAAAGTATAATTAGCTAATGACCATTAATCAGACATCAATTAAAGCTTAAGGGAGGTATCAGGTACTATAGTAAGTAATAAATTCATTTTCATAAAGGAGTGCAAAGAGACTCCTTTCAAAGAAATTTCCAAATGGTTCAGGGTAGTAGACACACTAGAAAAGCATATGGTAAAGAAAGAACAGACTAGAGTCAGAAATGTGAAGTGACTGAGAAGTGTTTCTGAAGTCAAACCAACATTCATAAAAGACCGATAAAAGAGAAGTAGAATTAACATCTCAAGTGCCACAGAAATCATACACTGAGATTTCTAGGATTAACAGCCATAAAGCTGACCTTCCACTTAGTCTCTCAGTAATGATTCTAAGGAATTTCCAATGATTTTCTGAGGGTAAAATACGTTGCTGCTCTAATAGCAACACTCCCGACAAAATGGGAGATATTCTGCTCTCCAAAAACGTTACTGTACTATAGAACTAGTAAGGCCACAAAACACCTCAAGTAACTTTTTATCTTAAGTTTCAAAAGATGCATTTCAGAACAATTATTTCCCAACTTTTTTCTTCTCTAAAAGAAATGGATTCCAAATGAAAGAAGCTATGAGATGAAGTTCAAGCTATGAGATGAGTTCAAGCTGTGACTTGGGCTGCAGAGGACTGACCAACAGCTGCGTAAGTATGTATTACCTAAGGTTGCTTTTTGTTGTTCAACAGTCTTAGAAGTTTTAGTCTCTGAAAGTGGGGGTTTTGGAGCTAGAAAACAAAAAAATCAAGTGAAATTGAACAGACCAAAAATGTTACAATCCCAATAGCTGAATTTTTTCTTTTATTTTAGTAGACCTGATAAGCACTCGTGAATCCTGATCTTAGGTATAACATCTTACACTCCCTTTAGTTCTGTTTCCTGTGAAACCACACACCGTACGCTCATGGTTTTGTGTAAGAATCTGCTTCTGAGGCTCCTTTCCCATATTTGTGCTATCAGGGTATTTTTAACCCATTGCTTGCTTGAATAAAAAAAAAAACAACATTTTTCTTTAAAAGTTATAGGAAAAGGATAGGCTGTGACTATCTGCCTTCCTAGTTATAGGAAGAACAGATGAAGGCTGTAACTAAAGGAAAGATCTTGTTCCATAAAAAATACCAGAAAATCTATACTTAAGAAGCAACTTCAAAATGCCAAAATCTTGCTGAAAGTCTTCAGTCATAACTAGAAGTCAAGACATACATAAGACATCAAAGGCAACTCCTGCTTTTTAGTGTTTTGCATGTTTATATACAAGAACAGAAACATCGTAAAGCTCTAGTAATGCACACCATAGTATTCATTGGTGCAGTACCTGAACTACTCAAGAAGGAAAGCCCATATTCCTTAACCGCAAATCAGAAGAAAATGACTACAAGGATATATATAAATATATTTTAATTAAAAAGCAGAAAAGGGAAAAGGATAACACACTCTTATGATGCTCTATGGCCAAAGAATGATCTTATTACACATATATGTAAGTTTCCCCTTCTATTTTGAGGTAGCTCTCCTACTTCCCCTGAAGTCACAATTCTTTTCAGTGAGTTCCTTGAGGGAGGTCTTACCAATCATATAAGAACTACTTTACTCTAAATCAACAGCTGTTGTGATTAACAAAGATGTCATCTTTGCCATGTCTGCATGGAAGTGGGAGATGGCAATTGGCAAGAGAGACAACAGAATAATATAACTTTTTTTTCCCACCATTCTTTTAAATTATGTTACAAAACCCAGATGCCATATTTATATTTCTGTCATTGGACCCAACTGTATAACAAACTGATGAGCTTAACCCTCATTCCTTTGGTTATGCAACATCAAATGATTAATTTCAGAATGGTGAGTTACTCAAGATGTTCATGTACTGCGTATTTCCTGTCCATTTTAGGAAGACTGGCTGAAATATTTTTAGCTAACATGCTTCTGTATACTGACTTATAAGAATGGTGTGCACAGTTACCAGTTACCACATGCTGTACTTCTGGGATAGCAGACGGTTTCAGTTTAGAAGGAGTAAGTGGCATTTCTTTAGGAGCTGAAAGAAAGAGCTCAGTTTGCAATCACAGTTTAACAAGAGTTTCTCACAACAAACAGCACATGCCACAAATTTATATTGAAAAATGGATAACTCAGCATGGAACATCAAAGCCATCTGATGAAATTTGAGTTTGAAGTGCAGAATGGAGATGATAGCGAAATGCTGTGCATTGACCAGAAATATATGTCCCCAAATCAACTGGAATTTCTCTATGAAAGTCCCACATGTCAGAGAGAAAGACAGAATGTGCGTATGTGTGATGGAAAAAGATGGAAAAAACTTATTGATAAAAGGATGATGGAATTTTTCATGCAAATTACTGAGAGGCAACTTTTACTGCTCTGACGACAGTAAAACTGTTCTGAACTACATCCCCATACAGAAATATAATATCAAGAGGAATCAGAGTCTAATGACAATGGCAGAACAAGACTACACCATGAAAAACAATGATGATTATGCATGTGAAATGATATGGTGGAAGAAATGCATTCATATGCGATGGATGGGCTCAAAAGTTTTTCAGTGGGTGAAAACAACATTACCTAATGTTACCCTTGGCCATTGAAAAGGACGAGAAGTTTTAGGTGTGAAAGATTCCAGAATGGATTCACTTGTTGCTGTTGGAAGAAATGGTGACAGTCATAAGACAGTAAAGAACTAATGGAAGAACCTCTTGCTTCATAAGCAAAAACAAGTTTGTTTTTATAAGAGTGATATAAACATTTCACTAATGCTTTGGCATTTTTCAGATTATCAGTTCAGTACATACTAGAGAGAAATAAAGTCTTTTGAAGCACACAGAGCTTCAGTGACTATAAATCACTGTATTTGTGACATGCAGAAATTCTGGATGTTCCTTTCTTCCAGGCTTTATTGCAACTGATATGGGTCTTAATCACTGTCAAGTAAGATTCAGAAGTTGAGCATTTGCAGCTTTTGAGTTTTGGTCCAATGTGTAAGGAAAATGGTATGATGTAAAATGCAGGAATTTAACAAAGAGGACAGACTGAATTATCAATCAGTCAAGACAACTGAACTATACAAAACTGGATTTGAAAGCTGACAACTGATCCAACTATGGTTTCAGTTCAAAAGCACTAAGTGTCCATGACTGTTATCCAATTTCATGCCATTAAAAAGACACTCTCCTTAATATTCTCAGCAAGATGTCAGCAGCAGAAGACAGCGTACAGCATAAATCCCAGTATTTACATCAACTACACTGGACAACAAAAACTATTTTCTCAGCTATGCCTGCAGTATATTTTTCAAAATACTAAAGGCACATCAAGTGACTATGAATTGCCACATGTATCATAATTGTGAGAAAACAACAATGTCAACAATAACAGCAATCTAAACTAAAATTTCAAATGTTAGGATCTAATCCAAACGAAGATTACCAGTACAGTCATCTCAGTGAGTTCTAGACCATGGTCTGAGCTACTGATTAATAAGAATTAGTTATTGATTGTTGTACCTGGTCCAGTATCTGCTATTTCAGGCTTACTAGGTGTCACAGGGCTTGAAAGTACAGGCTCAGTATCATAGAAAGCTATTAAGACAAACAAACAAGGTAATTTTTATGTATAATTATTGTTTCTATACATAGATTTTTCTCTTTCACCTAGTCTGCAATGCAAATGTTCACCCGCAACAAGCATTCCTTACCTTGAAAATGGAGCAGTGTTGATTTAAACTGAGAACTGGAGTTAGTAGATAAAGCGAGATGGCCACTAAGCTGGCAGCCAACCAAAGCTATATTATCCTATACAATATGGTCCACATGACTGAATGCGATTCAGAAAGCATGTTTATTTTTATTTCTCTAGTAAATGAGCTGTCAGAACAAAGTGCACGCACACACACACACACACACACAGGATAAACGTAGATCAATAAAAATTAAATAGGACTTAAATCTTTTGAGTGAATTGTTTTCTATCAAGATTCATTCAGTGCGTTTTAATTCTGTATAACCTGTGTACATACTCCGTGTACATACTCTGTGTACATACACAGGCAGTGAGACAAACACACAAAATACATTTGAAAAAATAACCAAACTATAAGAAAAAGACTTAATATAACAGGAAAACAGGAAAAAAAAAAAAAAAAAAAAAAAAAAGTGGAGAAGATTTGTATATGCATCTATCTGAGAGTATAATAATTATACCCTAAGATATCTCATAAGCTTGAAAGAAAAATGTAAAATAAAGATTTTCATTAAAATTTAGGTAATTTTAATTTTTTGTTTACTAGTCATGACTATTTTATGCAAATCTATCTAAAAACTCTTAATAGCATTTAGTAGAGGAAAAAGAAAGACCAGGAACAAGACAGGTGAGATTCTCAACTGCAAGCCGAGTTTCTTGGTAGTAGACATGAAAAAAAAGATTTCTCCACTGCCAAATAACCTCCCACCATTTCAGGATTAACTTCTAACCATTAAGAGCGAGATAATAAAAACAGACAGAATATCTAGAAACCTACTATTAATGTGCATTGTACAGGTCTAGAAGGTTTAATGCTCCATACTATTTCACAGTATACACATCCATAAATTGGAAGGTTTCACACTATTCTCGTGAATTGATTCATTAGACCATGGGTCTGGATAATGCATAACCCATTCCTGACAATACTAAAGAAGATGCCACCATGAGCTACTCCCACACTGTCACCGAATGACACAGCCAAGCCCTTAAGCAAACACAGATTAACACGTATGGCAGTTACAGCTCCACATGGATGCATCACAAAAAGTAGGTTCAAGAAAAATAAGTTCCCCTGACAGCACAACAACAACTGGAGAAACAAAAAATCCATTTTGCACCACTAACAGACGGGCAAGAACCGTGACCAGACAAGGCCAACATCATCAACACCAGGTCTCTCTAAGCCCGAAGGCACAGGCAGTGCTTGGCCAAAAGGTGAGAACAGGCAGTGTGTCTCAAGTCCTACAGTGACCACAACTTGGGCAGAGCAGCAGACCATTCCTTTGCACATGGTAACAACATCTTTGCATGCACAGCAGACCTCAGTGGTGAAGAACCTGACGGCTGCACCCTGGGAAAGGGAAACCTCAAGGGGCAGCAGACCTGCAGTGCCGCCATACTGCATTGGCCTGGAGCGCCACAGAAGGAAGTGGTTTCTGAGCAGCGATGTATCATTTGAGTGCAGCTCATTAGGGAAGGCTGTTCCCTTGATGAAAATGTGCAGTGAAATGGTACTGGAAGCAAGGTACAATAATGCATCCTCTAAAGAAGCTGTCATTCGGTTGCCACAGATAGCGCTGGCAAGCAATGGATAACGCATGAGATCAAACAGTGCAACTGCGTAACAAGTGTGGCGGGTGTTTCTGCAAGCCAAGTCTCACCAGCAAATCTTCAGACTGTCCAAGAAAGATGGGAATGAAGCTGGGTGTGTTGGGCCATGGAGTGTAAATGGGAGCGAGAGAAGCAGGAGAAAACAGAAAAAGGAGGATGTTGGCTAGTTACCAGTCACAGTTTGCTGGGTCGTCAGCGAGAAAGGAGTGGTGGATTTCAGCCTCGGTCTCCGCGTAGCTAAGATCAAACACAGAAACCACCTTCAGGTCCTCACACTGGCCATCGTCACTTGAGCGATATCGAGATGCAGCTATACACAGGGATATCTAGCCTGGCTCGAGGCAGGCTGCCATGTCACAGCATTCCTTCCCCCCACATGACATGAGCCCATCTTTCAAGTGGTACACGATGCCCAAGAGAGCAGCGTAAACCTAAGAATGAATGAGGCCTGCAGGGTAGGCAAGCTCCCTGAATGGATCAGAAAGATTAGAAATGGAGCCATGTCTAAGCATGAGTCATAAGAGACCAGTGGCATCACAGGCCTCCTTTTCAGGACAGTAAATATCTGAACAGGCTCATCTCTGCAGAAAAATAAATAAATAAATAAATAAATAAAAAAGCATTGCACAACTACTCAGAGCAGGAAGGGAATCAGAGGTTATTTACCCTTCATAGTCCTCGTGGCTTTCGGTGAAGCAGTTGAGGTGGAGTCCAGGCCCCATCTCTGCGTCACTACGATCAGACAGGGAAATGATCTTCAGATACCTTCACAATCTTCCCCAAAAAGGCCACGTAGAAGGCCTCAACTTTCCCCCTTACACCTGAAAATCCCACTTCTTCCTTTGGATTCCTCCCTAAGCCAATGAGTAACACGCCTACTCATCCAACTAGAACCCGAGGGATCAAACAACTGCAACAAACCAGGAAAACAGAATAACTGATGCCCTGTAAGGAAGTTCTGGGACACCTGTCCCATGACTTTAGCAAGACCATATTGGAATATTTCATTCGAGAAAGTTTCAGAGCAAACTAACAGACATAAAGCATGGAGAGACACACAGAGAAGGAAGGCATGATGTGATGGATTCTTTTTGCCAAATATACCCACAGGAAAATGGTTTCCAGGTGATGGCAGAAGCATGGGTTTAAACAACAGAATCGTGTAGCTAGCGTGACAAGCATTTCTGCAAGACTGGGTACAATATTAAACCTTGGCGTTGCTCAAAGCAGATGAAAATGATGTGAAGTGATGGAAGGGGAAAAAAAAATAAAAAAAAAAAAGCTGCATTTACCCTCCACTCTTCTTTGGCTTCCATCATATGGAGACATAGTTTTCACCTTTGGCCTCTGAGTAGCTAAGATCAAACCAGAGAACTGCCTTCAGATTCTAGAGATGAATCATATTCTTCAAAGCAGTGCCAGAACAGAGTTTTCAATATATGAAGGGCATATTACATTCTGCTGTTTGACATTAATAGGTGCACTCCTTACAGTATTCTTCCACTTCTAAATCAGCGTAGCCCAACTGAATTAATGTGGAACATTAGCATTCTAGTGAACTAGGCATATCTAGCAGAGAACAGACTTGGAGGGACTGAGAAGCTTAACAATATATTAATCTCCTTTTTATTATAAACAAATGACTGGCCAAAACACTGTCACCTATTTGAAATCAGATCTTACTTTTCATCAGAATCTTCCGTATTCCTCAATTCTGCATTTCAGTAACCTTAAACTGTCAGCTCATTTAATGCTTGCTCAGTGTCTCTGCATAGAGATGCGAGCAAACAATTGACCAACAGTCATTTTTCTGCAGAGTCCTGGGGACATATTTCATCCACCTCTACTTGTATGGTATGTCATCTGACAGCCCACTGAAGAAAACCTGACTTAAGTGAATTCCTTGTATTGTAACTCTCACTCTAACTTTGCACAGAAAAGATACATAAACATATGTTAATCAGTGGAATATCTACTCTCTGTGTATTGCAGCTCTTTGCTATATTGTGGGCCTTATTAGACATCTAAGTCAGGTACGGCTGTTAGTGAAAGCTTCATGATGGAAATGATGTGAAGTGATGAAAGAAAAAACTGCATTTACCCTCCACTCTTCTTTGGCTTCCATCATATGGAGACATAGGTTTCACCTTTGGCCTCTGAGTAGCTAAGATCAAACCAGAGAACTGCCTTCAGATTCTAGAGACGAACAGTTTTCTTCAAAGCAGTGCCAGAACAGAGTTTTCAATATATGAAGGGCATATTACATTCTGCTGTTTGACATTAATAGGTGCACTCACTACAGTATTATTCCACTTCTAAATCAGCGTAGCCCAACTGAGTTAATGCAGAATACGAACAGTTAGCATTCTAGTGAACTAGGCATATCTATTAGAGAACAGACTTGGAGGTACTGAGAAGCTTAACAATATATTAATCTCCTTTTTATTTTAAGCAAATGACTGGCCAAAGCAGTGACACAATTGGTACTGTAATATACATTAAGGTGGAGAAGTTTTGCTGAAAGTTATAATTATCCTCTTCATATTTATATTTTGCCAAAATGATAAATATTTTTATGGAATCTCTATTTACCCATCACAGGTCTTGTGGTTTCCAGAGAAGGAAAAGAGGCTGAATCCAGTTCTGAGCTTGGGAGAGCTATGGTCAGAGATGGAAATTGTCTTGAAATGCTAAAGCATTCCTTTTGCACATAGGAACACATCATTTTAATCACAACCAAATAAAACAGCATTAAATTTGTATTTTTTTTTTCTTAAAATTTGTCTTCTATCAAATATATAGTCAAACTATAAATTAAGACTTCATCAATAAATACATAGCCAGAATTTCTAATTTCTGCCCGCATCAAATATACTGTCATGTTTTGTATGTGACCACTGTTTATTTAATCTCTACAGTAATAAATTTGACTTCTTTATTCCCAGTCACCCTTACAAATCTCAACATTTTGTCTAATAAGCTGCATGTTTGGGAATAAAAAAGAAAAAAAAATAGGTTACTTAGGTCTTAGTGAGGTTACGTCAAATACAAACAACTGTATATGCTAACTGTTATAATCTCGAACTACACATTAAACAATCATTGCTATCACATTTTCATCACATTGCTTAATCACATTTTCAACTCTCCTTGAAATCAGGGAATTTTCACAGAAGTATTCATGTTTTATTAAAATGATGAACATCAGGCTAGACCAGACATGATTTTACCCGCACTCCTAGACACTTTAAGTGTTGAAAATCTATCTACTATCTGTTTTAGAAAAAAAAAATACAGTGCAATTTTCTTTATAGACAAACATACAAAATAAAAGAGCTGAATTTGGCTCTGTTACTCTGTCAATATATAGAAAATGACTGCTTAACCTCTATGTTTAAGTACTATAGCATAAGTTACTGCTCAGAATGAAAGTCATATTAAGTAATAAATATTAATATCTTTGAAGAATAAGCGCATAAAACTTAAGTGATCTACAGTTCTCGATTGTAAGAATGTTCAGTTCAAATCCACAAGGTTTGTTATTAGGTTGTAATTATAGGCAACTGAACAGCTGCTAAAAGTTTCCTAAAAAAATGCACATTTAGTCCACATCTTAATGCAAGAGAGTTCTGGCAACAGTGTGGAATGGACTTTGGAAGGTATTGTCATTACTGAAAGGAAATGAAAATTTCTTCATACAGACACACTAAAACCTGCAGAACCCCAAGCCTTGATACAACAGCATTGTTCATAAGCTTTTATTTATTTTCTGAACAAGGGAGAAAAGGAATTCTATGGAATAAGTGACATCACGGAAGAACAGGAAAACTACACATACTTAGATCAATTATTGTTGATTAATGAAAGTAAGTTACTTAACCAGTCTAATCTTATTGGAGTGTGGTGTAACAGACTTTAGGAGTGGTTTATAACACCATATCCACCACAGAAGTGCCAGCCTGAGATCAATTTGTTACACTGTTTTTGTTTTTTTTTTTTGTTTGTTTATTTTTGTTTGTTTTTTGAATTACAGTGCTATGCAGTTGTTTAAAAAGTTGTACTCAAGCTATGCTAAGTATTTTAACTTCTATTAGCTTCAGGCTTATGCTGTCTCACTTACTAGCAGCAAAACAAAATGTCTAGCTTAGACCAGTACTTTGAAGATATTCAAATGAAAGGATTTAAGGATCCGTTCTCCAGTGTATGGAACTCCACACATTTGTCTCCATGTGAACTGGATAATCACATGTATTGATTTAGGGTACCTGTTCTTATCTTTTCAGATCAGCATCATCATCAGTAAAGATTCATTTGCTTCATTTTGTGTCGTACTATAAATATGTTGCAGATTTAGTAACACTTTTGTCAAGCAAAGACTACTGTATTAAGGGAACTGGTCACATTGGCCAAAACTTACTAAACATGCAAAAAGTTTGCAGTAGTCTAGCTGACGTGAGCAATATGCATGATGCTACGTCACTCAAATCACTGTCAACTTGCTATTATTTCTACAGGACTTAATCAATCCTTTCAACCATTATAACAGTTTTGATAATGGATTTTGACATAATTTATATTAACTTACACTATAACACACCTGAAGTATTGCACATGAAAAAGAGAATACTACCATATATAATAAGAATTCCAAAGCCTATTATCATCAAGCACGACAATACAATCTTGTAAATATAGTACGAATGCGGACCAAAGCAAAATATTTATTATTTTGAAGCATCACACAAAATTTCCTAAGTTAGCTTGGTAGCTAAGACAGAACACATTAAATACTACAGTTCTGTAGTTATTCTAATTCTTGTTAACTAATAATATATTAGAAGTATGATAAAGTATCTGTCATAATTTCTGCTTAGACATTTAAAAATCATATTTTCAAGTATTACCAGGTACAGATGACAGCATTTCTTGGATGGTAGATGTTTCATATATTGGAGAAACAGGCCACTTGTCATCAAATGCTGAAAGAAAATCTAGAGTTAAAAATAAAACAGACTTCAGAGCAGTTGTTGAGCAGCTCTAAACGCTGATGTGATCAAGCAAGGTACCAGCAGCCTTAAAGATAGCTGTGAAATAAAGTGCTACATAAATACTGAAGCTAGCGTGAAATAAAGTAGTGTCAGTTCAGCATCTCATGCTTGGCAGAATACTTCTCAATGGACTTGAGTAAGTATTTTCTGAAATAAAATTTATTACAATGAAATGGTTTAGTTGGGAAGAAAAAAAAGCATCACATCAAGTAGCCTTCAAAGCAATGTGTTTGAGTCTTAGCACTGTCCATATGATGGCAAGAGGTAGAGAAGTTAACAGAATTATACGGTATTTACACATCTTGTGCTTTCTAGTTCTATGGAGAGAAGAGATATGAATTTCAGGACTGGTCCCTGGGCAGCTAAGATCAAATACGAAAACAATCTTGAAAACTTAAATGAGGTTAGTCTTAAAATGAAGAAGTCTTTGGCCTCATATCAGCAAAGTCAGAAGTTTGTAGTTACTTTAGGTTTCTTGCATACTCATTACTATGCAATATTTTGTGATAACCTACTCTGTCCTTTGTGTGCATATATATATATATATATATTTGATACATAGGGTCTAATTTTGATGTACTTAATACAAAGCTAGTTGTTTGCATATGATGGTAAACTTTCATATAGCATGCCTTCACATTAAGAATTAGTCATAAAATAATGCATCATGTCTAAATTTCTCCTTAAAACATCATTTCAAGCACACAAGTTGGAAATCCTATACAACTGACCCAATGAAAAACCTGTAAACAACCCATAGACAAAGAGGTAGAGTAAATACAAGAAGCACTATTTTTGTTTGTACACCAAAGCAGACACAATATGGAATGCACATTAAATCCTGTTTGCCTGCATTTTTAAATCATTCCAGCTTCACTGCCCAATACGAGCATGAAATATCAACCCAATACTCTGTCACAGAATCAAAAGCACCCAGTATAACTTGGGGCAGTAGGGGAATCCAGTATTTCAGATTTTGTAAAAAAAAAAAAAAAAAAAAAAAAAAAAAAAAAAAGTCTGTACAAATCAAATAGTGATTAAAGAAGTAAAGGTAAAGGGACTATATCACCATTACCAACTGTTAGTTGCAACAAATGCGATAGTATGGACTTTGGAGGAACAAATATTTCCAATTCAACACTATTAACAGCTGTAGAGCAAAAACATGAATAAATCTGTTATACAACTGCATTTTAATGCCTTTTTCATTCAAGCAAACTAAACAACCAGAATTCACTCTATCTTCTCTTATTTGCTGCATCCTCAGGACTTTCATTCACTCTTGCTGGTATCCTCCATACCACTATAGTGGGTACAGATCATCATCAGTAAAGACTCATTTGCACATTCACACTTTTGATTCACTAAAATGAAAAGATCCTTTCCTGAATAATTGTAGTTTTCCATCATGCAGTTATACAATTGATTAGTCCTGCATATGGCAAATCATTGTCCTTGAGGAAGCATATTCTACCCTCCCATGCCTCCAAGCTTGTTATTTACCAGCCAAACAACCACTGATGTCATTTTATCAGCTGAGTCATTGAGAAAATAATTGACTAATACTGGGCTTAGGTCTTTCTCCTATGAAATCCACATTAATCATAAATTGAAAATTGAATCTAGGTATGGAGTGACATAAGCTCATAAATCTAGATGGTTTACACTGCCTTACTAGCAGTGTGCAGTTCATGATGAGGCAGGCTAGACAGCATATAATCTTCAGAATAGCTAAAGTATGACACATTTTTTTAATAAAAGGACTTGGGTTCCACAACTATGCAGTTGTCATGCGATTAAAAACGTTATCCTACATTTGTCATGTGATTAAAAATGTTATCCTACAGTTTCTCTTCTCACCTCTAAAATCTTTACAATCAGAACAGTAGCTTAAAAAATTAAAGAAACTGTCGGCAAATATATGACCATATATGTTTGTAACAATGGTATAGGAAGTTACACAAAAGTTTATAAATTCTGTAGTTGGTTACTGGATAGCTAACATCTAAAGTGAAAAGACACTGATGAAGGTTGTTTCTAGAAGATAAGGTACCAAAAGTAGGATTACCGTCTTGTGGATGGTTAAATTCATAACCAAACCAGGTACTGTATTTTCACCTAGTTGCCATAAAGTTAATTTAATATAAAAAGATCATTCTTTGGTGGAAAATGTCTTAAAAACATATTTAAGTTGTTGTGAGTACATTTTAATGAAAAAAAAAAATAGATGAAAAAAAAAAAATCAGATTCTAATCTGATTTTTTGTAGGAAATATTATGCAGCCAGCCTGAAAGAAACATGGTTGGACTATTCCTATGGATAGTGGTATATGAAAAACTGAAAAGTAGGTTCTTGTTGCTAGGAACACTCATGACCTCTTCAAGTTAAATAACAAGAAATAAGAGACCTAAATGGTCTGATTCTTTTCAATGAGGGATAATGCTGTGGTAGTTCTGACAAAACACACCACATAGAGCAAAAAAGCCACACCTGACTAGATGCAGACATTTTTCCATCTAATGAAGATAGCGTGGTGTGACTGAAATGACCTTGGATAGAATACAGTTCTCAACTTGAAAAGGAAACAAAAACATTGCATTAATGCAAAGGCAGGAAAACCGTCAGTACCACCCATGGTGTATTATTAACACAGCTGCATCGTGTTTGTGTTCAGTATGAGTTTTGTAACACATAAAAGTGAAGGCTTTTCCAAATTTACTGATGACAAGAAACTAAAAGAATGCTGATTGAAGTTTAACAAAGACCAGGGAAAACATGAGTACTATATGTATGTTGCAATAAGCTAACCCTAAGATGAAAAAAATATATATTAATGATCATTCACTCAATTCCACTTGTCAGATACGAAGAGTGCTTGAAAAGTTACTGTAGGAGAGAAATATGCCACTTTTTTAGGATTTTAGATCACATTGCCCCTCACAAATATGTAGGTTGTACCATGACCATGTGTGCCCCGGTGGCGCAGCGGTAGAATTCCCGTTTGCAACACCAGGGGGCCCGGGTTCGAATCCCCCCTGTGGAGCAGGGGGTAGAAGTGCCGCTCTGCTACACAGAGGGCTCGAATCCCGGGAGTTGGACTCGATGATCTCTAAGGTCCCTTCCAACTCGTACAATACTATGATACTATGATATGATATGACCTTATGTGTTCAACAAATCTGTAAACAAGAGTATTTCAATCAGGTCGTAAGATGCATATCTTTGACATATGAGGATCATATAGTACATAAAAAAATGCATTCAGAAAGGTTAATGCCATTGCCCATAAAATAATTGAGCATACTCTTATAAGCATATCAAGAACATATGAAAAAGTCAACATACCACAGTATTATTCTAATTACAGTCCAGAAACCTTCATGAATAGCATTCTCATCAACTCAGAATTTTATTCTCTGCAATTCTCCAACTGCTTCATACAAAGCTGAATAAACTAGGTCTAATCAACCCCACAACTTCTAAGAAAATAAAATTTAAACACTTACTAGATGGCATTTCTGGAAGGCTAGGCATTTTAAATGTATTAAATCTTGAATGTCAAGAAAAGACTATTGTGAGGAGTCTGGTAAAGGAAGTCAAGCTGTCAAGGCAATGTTGAAAAATAATGTTTTGTAGATGAGAATTTGTTCTATCAAATAATGCTATTGTGCTCTGGAGAGATTACTTTTAGAACAATCTACATAAGTGCACAGTTCTGCCTACTAAATAAGACACTTAAAAAAAAAACACAGAGAAAAATTAAAGAAGAATCAACCATAAAGATACTTTCAATACCAAAGAACTGTACTACAACAGTCTTCCACATATCACTTTATCAAGACAGTACTTTTAAAGGTTATAAAAAAATTCTAGAGGAAACCAGTGTTCAGCCACCAAATCTCTTTAAAAATTGCCTCTCTAAATGCCAAGTGAGGCAGGGGGGAAAAAAAAGTGAGTCATATTATTCAAATGACGCAAGCCATCACAGCATGGCATCATCTGGACTTGGTGGTATAATGTCTGAGAAAAAAGGAACCAAGGAAACATAAAATAGTCTACAAAACAAGCAGAATAACAAAAAAACAATAGTGTGTAAAAAACGTATAGAAACAAATACAGTCAGCAGAGGAAAAAAAAATACAATTTACAATTCCAAACTTATTTACCCTAAATTCAATGTCAAATTTCTAGCATTCATACACTGCTTAAAAATTAATTACATGGTAACAACATCTTTGCATGCACAGCAGACCTCAGTGGTGAAGAACCTGACAGCTGCACCCTGGGAAAGGGAAACCTCAAGGGGCAGCAGACCTGCAGTGCCGCCGTACTGCATTGGCCTGGAGCGCCACAGAAGGAAGTGGTTTCTGAGCAGCGATGTATCATTTGAGTGCAGCTCATTAGGGAAGGCTGTTCCCTTGATGAAAACAAGCAGTGAAATGGTATTGGAAGCAAGGTACAATAATGCATCCTTTAAAGAAGCTGTCATTGGCTTGCCACAGGTAGCGCTGGCAAGCAATGGATAAAGCATGAGATCAAACAGTGCAACTGCGTAACAAGTGTGGCGGGTGTTTCTGCAAGCCAAGTCTCACCAGCAAATCTTCAGACTGTCCAAGAAAGATGGGAATGAAGCTGGGTGTGTTGGGCCATGGAGTGTAAATGGGAGCGAGAGAAGCAGGAGAAAACAGAAAAAGGAGGATGTTTGCTAGTTACCAGTCACAGTTTGCTGGGTCGTCAGCGAGAAAGGAGTGGTGGATTTCAGCCTCGGTCTCCGCGTAGCTAAGATCAAACACAGAAACCACCTTCAGGTCCTCACACTGGTCATCGTCACTTGAGCGATATCGAGATGCAGCTATACACAGGGATACCAAGCCTGGCTCAAGGCAGGCTGCCACGTCACAGCATTCCTTCCCCCCACACGACATGACAAGAGAGCAGCGTAAACCTAAGAATGAATGAGGCCTGCAGGGTAGGCAAGCTCCCTGAATGGATCAGAAAGATTAGAAATGGAGCCATGTCTAAGCATGAGTCATAAGAGACCAGTGGCATCACAGGCCCCCTTTTCAGGACAGTAAATATCTGAACAGGCTCATCTCTGCAGAAAAAAAAAAAAAAAGGCATTGCACAATTACTCAGAGCAGGAAGGCAATCAGAGGTTATTTACCCTTCATAGTCCTCGTGGCTTTCGGTGAAGCAGTTGAGGTGGAGTCCAGGCCCCATCTCTGCGTCACTACGATCAGACAGGGAAATGATCTTCAGATACCTTCACAGTCTTCCCCAAACAGGCCACGTAGAAGGCCTCAACATTCCCCCTTACACCTGAAAATCCCAGTTCTTCCTTTGGATTCCTCCCTAAGCCAATGAGTAACACGCCTACTCATCCAACTAGAACCCGAGGGATCAAACAACTGCAACAAACAAGGAAAACAGAATAACTGATGTCCTGTAAGGAAGTTCTGGGACACCTGTCCCATGACTTTAGCAAGACCATATTGGAATATTTCATTCGAGAGAGTTTCAGAGCAAACTAACAGACAAAAAGCATGGAGAGACACACTGAGAAGGAAGGCATGATGAGATGGATTCTTTTTGCCAAATGTCCCCGCAGAAAAATGGTTTCCAGGTGATGGCAGAAGCATGGGTTTAAACAACAGAATCGTGTAGCTAGCGTGACAAGCATTTCTGCAAGACTGGGTACAATATTAAACCTTGGCGTTGCTCAAAGCAGATGAAAATGATGTGAAGTGATGGAAGGGGAAAAGAAAATCAAAAAGAAAAATCTTCATTTACCCTCCACTCTTCTTTGGCTTCCATCATATGGAGAAATAGGTTTCACCTTTGGCCTCTGAGTAACTAAGATCAAACCAGAGAACTGCCTTCAGATTCTAGAGACGAACAATTTTCTTCAAGGCAGTGCCAGAACAGTTTTCAGTGTATGAAGGGCAAATTGCATTCTGCTGCTTTACGTTAATAGGTGCACTATTTACAGTATTCTTCCAATTCTAAATCAGCATAGCCCAACTGAATTAATGCGGAACAGTTAGCATTCTAGTGAACTAGGCATATTTAGCAGAGAACAGACTTGGAGGGACTGAGAAGCTTAACAATATATTAATCTCTGTTTTATTATAAACGACTGCCCAAATCACTGTCACCTATTTACAATCAGATCTTACTTTTCATCAGAATCTTCCATATTCCTCAATTCTGCATTTCAGTAACCTTAAACTGCCAGCTCATTTAATGCTTGCTCAGTGTCTCTGCACAGAGATGCGAGCAAACAATTGACCAACAGTCATTTCTCTGCAGAGTCCTAGGGACATATTTCATCCACCTCTACTTGTATGGTGTGTCATCTGACAGCCCACTGAAGAAAACCTGACTTAAGTGAATTCCTTGTATTGTAACTCTCACTCTAACTTTGCACAGAAAAAATGCATAAACATATGTTAATCAGTGGAATATCTACTCTCCGTGTATTGCAGCTCTTTGCTATATTGTGGGCCTTATTAGACATCTAAGTCAGGTAAGACTGTTAGCAAAAGCTTCATGATGAAAATGATGTGAAGTGATGAAAGAAAAAAACTGCGTTTACCCTCCACTCTTCTTTGGCTTCCATCATATGGAGACATAGGTTTCACCTTTGGCCTCTGAGTAGCTAAGATCAAACCAGAGAACTGTCTTCAGATTCTAGAGACGAACAGTTTTCTTCAAAGCAGTGCCAGAACAGAGTTTTCAATATATGAAGGGCATATTACATTCTGCTGTTTGACATTAATACGTGCACTCACTACAGTATTATTCCACTTCTAAATCAGCGTAGCCCAACTGAGTTAATGCAGAATACGAACAGTTAGCATTCTAGTGAACTAGGCATATCTAGCAGAGAACAGACTTGGAGGGACCGAGAAGCTTAACAATATATTAATCTCTGTTTTATTATAAACAAATGACTGGCCAAATCACTGTCACCTATTTGAAATCAGATCTTACTTTTCATCAGAATCTTCCATATTCCTCAATTCTGCATTTCAGTAACCTTAAACTGCCAGCTCATTTAATGCTTGCTCAGTGTCTCTGCATAGAGATGCGAGCAAACAATTGACCAACAATCATTTCTCTGCAGAGTCCTAGGGACATATTTCATCCACCTCTACTTGTATGGTATGTCATCTGACAGCCCACTGAAGAAAACCTGACTTAAGTGAATTCCTTGTATATATATTATTCCTCTCACTCTAACTTTGCACAGAAAAGATACATAAACATATGTTAACCAGTGGAATATCTACTCTCTGTGTATTGCAGCTCTTTGCTATATTGTGGGCCTTATTAGACATCTAAGTCAGGTAAGACTGTTAGCGAAAGCTTCCCAGCTTGCAAAAGCCTGAAGAAATTGCTGGTAATAGTGATTTCTCTGGGAAGTTTAGACATTCCTAGGCTTTAGCAATTGAAAATTTTAGTTCAGGTCTTCTAGAAACATTCAGTGAGCCACTAACTGAATCAGTAAATGTTTTTTTCCCATGGTTTGAAACTTTGTGGGATATTAAGAGTATCTAAAGCTTTTTCTACTGATGGACAAGTATGTTGCATATGCAATATACAAAAGGAGTAGATTTGACATTCTAGGATGTATTCAACCATTCAAAATAAGAGGTCTGGTTATAAAATCTTGCTAAAATGGAAGTAGAAAGAAATTGGCTTGCAAGCTAGCCTGGAATCACAATGTCTTATGAACTGTTGGTTTGTGAGTATGTCAACATAGAAAAATATCACTTAATTATTAATTTTAGTAAGAATTCTTATTATTGTTTAAGAATCTTAAAACATGTATTAAGATTTGCAGGTAATAAGTTAACACCTTTTGATCCAGAAGGCAGACAGTGTGCCAGCTAATATAAAGCCAGTCAAAACAACCTTTTCACGGAAATATTACACAGAAACATATGTTAAGCCACTCATTACCTTCCACAGTTAAGTGCTCTTAGCATGGGAAAAAAAGAACAACAGAAAAACATTGAGAAAGGTAGGCCTGCGGCTGGCAACCGCAAAAATGAGAAAACCAAAACCAACCAACTAAAACCCATCTCAAAGACTAACCCCCATCTATAAAGACAAATGACAAGTGCAGATGAGAATCTGGTTAACTGCAACAATAAATGGTATGAATTACTGGGATGGTGACAACTAAAGCAAGGGAAATGTTCCAAAAACAGCAGTAAGGATAAAAATGGAAAGTAAGTCATTAAAACTAAAGCAAGTCAACTTATCAATTTTACCCAGTGCTGTTTCTAACAAATAGGGTTCTGTGGTAATTACAGGCACGGTTATCTCCAAATCATCAGTAAAGCCAGCTGCAGGAAAAAAAAAAATAAAATGCAAATACATCTGAGAAACAGTTGCATGTAAATAAATTATGGGGGTAGAATTAAGGAAAAGAGAGAAATTTCAACTTTCACCTCTCTCCAGGAGTCAAAATGTTTTTGTCTGTTTGTTTTTTAATGAACCTTGTTTTTGTCTGAGTATTTTATATACCTTAACTAACTACATGGCTGAAGGCATTTTCTTATTTTCCTGTCTGAGAGAATATCTTCAGAGGAGATGAAAAATCTATCTATCTATATAAAATTATATATACATTTGCCTTAAACAGCATATGAAAAAAAAATGGGCCCACAATTTCATAAACTCTCTCTCTATATATATATAAATACTCTTCATAAACTCTAGGAAAACAACTGTAGGTTTAGGAGATAACTCCACTTCATTAAGCCACTTATCTCTATACAGTTTCTCAATTTTTGTTCACTTCAACTTGTGCCCACGTGCTCCTTATAAAAGAATTAACTAATTTGATTTAAAATCATTACCTGGGACTAGGAGGCTTTATAATATTTTGCACCAAAACTGAACTCCCAAAAACTGTATTGGGGTGCCATAATCCAGTTAATTATACAGCAAAGAACTTAAACTACAGCTTTATTACTGTAAGTTTGCAGCAATGAACTGCTTCTTTTCCCCTCACCTTCTTCTATCTCTTACTCATTGCTTTCACTTCTCATGCACATACATGCTCATGTTCAAACAAAGCCTAAAAATATCATCACATACCAAAAGCTCCAGGGAAGTAAAACAAACCACCCCTACAGCTGTAGTCCACAGTATTACAGAGGTCTGGACTGAAATGTGTTTACTTGCTGTTTTTAAGTCAACATATAGGAGTAATCACAGCAAAATGTGTACAGTAAAATGTACAGACAGAAAGTGAGAAAGAAAACAGGTTTATCATTGGAAAATATATCTTAGTTGACAGTGACAGTTTTCCACCTTACAAAATTTATATCTTCTCTTGATGAATTTATTAGATCAATACTGCCCTATTCAGCTGTGTGCTAATTGCAGTCTTGCTTTTCATCTCGGTTGTGCTTGGTCCCAGGAATTATGACACTGCTATACAATTTGAAGAATTAACACATACTGCAACATCCAACGCAGGTAGTATAGAATAACTGTCTAAAACCACTAATAACTTTCAGCACAAAAAAATACACAAAATAGATAATGCTTCTAAAATAATATTAGTGTCATTTACCAGCATCTGTCACTTCTGAAGCTGTAAAAGTTTGAGGGGTAGAAGTAACATGAAGAAAGCCATTTGAAGCTGGAAAATAAAAACACAAATCATGTCGCGTTATTAAAATGACAAGAATTATCTGCAGCAGTGCCATCTTTAAAGAGCTGAAGAAACTTCTTGCTAGCATTTGACACAGTAAGTCCTCCAAAAAGATAGACTCAAATGTACTATAATCAACTGTGACTTACCAAACAATTGCATTTATTTCCAAAACTATCATCATTAATGCACAGATGTATAATGCTACTGATGATCAAATTGTCATCAGAATCAGTTAAGAAGTTCTGAGTTTATATGGAGAAGAACAACTCAAAGAAGAAAGAGAGCAAATTATGAATAAAAATTAGAAGATTGGTACACTATAGAATCTTTGTCTAGAGTTCAAGGATCAAGCAGGAGGATGTCCTGGTGCTGAAACTGGAGAAGGAAAAAGATTACAAAGCAAGCATGAACCATAGGAACTGCCTTTTGTCAGGCATCGTGAATGGCTGACATTTCCAGTTGATCTTCCCTTTAGTAATGGATTTCCTCCAAAAACATATGCATCTGGCATTACACTGTTGGCATGTGAGTGAAATGAAATCTTTCCAGTTGGCTCTTTATACATTTATTTCTTTTGGATAACTGGCAGTGGCCCCGCATAAAAAAAGAACAAAACTATTCTTACACCCAAATTTCCTCATCTTTAAAATAGGAGTAGTATATTTGGAGATATTTTCTATACATCAAGTAGCCAATCTACTCAGAGTGTGCTGAGATCCTGACACAGGCTGCTCAGAGAAGTTGTGGATGCCCCATCCCTGAAACTGTTCAAAGCTAGGCTGGATGGGGCCCTAGGCAGCCTAAGCTGGTGGGTGGCAGCCCTGCCCAGGTGCAGGGGCTTGGAGCTAGATGATCTTTATGGTCCCTTCCAACCCAAGGCATTCTATAATTGAATGAATGTCTGAGTCTTCAGTAACATGTTTTTATAGTTCCAGTCTTGAGATCTGGGTGTTGGCATGTCTATATTCATATATGAAGACTAAAAGAAGGCCTATGCTTTCAAAACAACCAACCAAATAAAGAACAAAACTCATCCGTGAACCAGTATTTCAGTTATAATTTCATATAAAATGTCATAAGGAAACCTATAATTTGATGTAGCACTTCCATATCTGCAGTTATTCTTCATCATGTCAAACTGAACAAACTGTTTAATGAGAGACAGTATGTCTTTTCTGAAAATTCCTGACTGTCAAGAGAATTAATCTGATGAGAAATCATTACCAGATTTTGTGAGTTGCACTTCTGTGGTACCAGATGGTTTGGATCTTGACGAAATAGGCTGCATTTCATCAAAAGCTGAAAAAAGAATCTGAGCTTAAACTGCTGAGACCTGTGACTTAATGTGTTAGCATAAGGCAGCTTTGTGAAGGCTGTGAAATACCAGATGATGCTAATGCAAAGCATTATGGACAAATAGTGAGGCACGAGACAACTGTGTAATAACAACAGGAGATGATGGCTCACAATACAGTCTTCAGGCCTTGTAATTCGAGTTCCACATGCCAAAAAGAATGAAATTTTACATTATTAAATTTGGGTGGATGACAGATGCAGCTTTGCAATAAGAAGTGAGAAAAGAATAAGATATGACAACGTCGTCTTTATGTGGTCACAAATGTGTTTTTCAGATGATTACACAGACAAAAGCAGCTTGATGTGAGCGCTGGTAGCCAAGATTCTAAAGCAGAACTTAAAATTACCATTTGCAGATCTAATTGATACAAAGATAATGGAAAAATATGGAAATAATCCACAGATTACCTATCTCCATCTCTCTGGTATCTGCTGAAGGTAGAGATACAGATTTCAAGGTTGGACTCTGAGTAGCTAAGAGCAAACATGAAAAAAGTTAAGATATCCAGGCAGACAGACTCCTTCTAAGTGGAGTGAAATTTAACTTTAGCTGTAACCATTAAGGTTTTATTTAGTTTGAACTTCTGTTCTCACAAGTGTTTGTTTTTTTTTACCATATGCAAACTTTAGCATAAATCTAATCAGATTTTTATACACAACCAAGAAGCTATAATCCAAACAAACACACTGGAGGCAGCATTTGGAAGCATGTATCAACTGGTTCCTAGTACAATACACGGAACTATTTTAAAAGAAAGATGTAATTGGAAATGATGAAAGAAGTAAGATGAAGTCAGTGAAATAACAATGAAAGTGAGAAAACAGGATCTTTAATTTGTTGTGATGTAATGAATTGTACTACAAGACCTTAAAGTTATTTCACTTAGAAATATAGGTGGTTTCAAGAGAGCCTGTGTGCTTCAATGAAAAGGAATCAAGCTGGAATTCGGTATTCTTACCTAAAGGCTAACGTAAATGAGTTTACATCATGTGTGGGTTTTACAGTAAAAATAAGAAACAGATCCTATTAAACCAAGTGTACAGGCCCTTAATAACATTTTTTTTTTTCCCATTAAAAAAAAAAAAAATCAGTTGCCACTTATGTCTATACCATATACGAAAGAGAAAAATTCTATCTGCATTTTTAATTGCTCCTTATCAGTAAGATTTTTTTTCTTCTTAAGTAGTTACACAAGAATTTTAAAGCTAAACTTCTTTGAGATTGAGAAAAATATTCAAATAAAAAGGTGTAGGACTCAGTCTGAATGCAGACAATATGAATATATGACAAAAAAAAAAAAAAGGAAAAAAAAAGAAAAAAGGAATAGACTTCTGTTTCATGTATTGAATCTTCATTTACCTTTAACCAACACATCATATTAATAAATATTATTTCTGGTTACTATGTACTGATTTCAGTAGAGCAGAAAACAATACAAACAAGCCTTATGATTCACAGCTTTTGGTCAACAAAAGCTTCCTTTGATTTTTTTACATATAGTAAGAGCTATGAGAGATCTCCCAGAGGCATCAGAATAGTGGAGCTATGTTAACAAAGCTATCTTTTCAGAAATGTTTGAATTCAAAATACACTGACCACACAGAATTTTTATAAAATAGTGGGAGATATCTCCCTCTGGTACAATCTTGATAGAAAAATAAAGGAAAACATCTTCTGAGGAACTACAACAGAATACAGGTCATGCACTTTAGCTTCAATAACTAAATTTTCTTTTTTTTTTTTTTTTTTCCACTGATTTCATGGCGTGAGGTGATCACAACATGCTGAGGCACAGTGCAGAGAAACTTCCCACATATGACTCCTGCAGTCACTCTCACAGAGTATCTCTGAGTTCAGCACTGAGTTCAGCACTGACTTCACTGGGAGCACAGATGCTCCAAATGATCCAATGTCAGGATCTAACCTCACATAATTAAATCTCAGGTTTTGCCACGTGGCAGACATCAGAACAAGACCAGAATATACACTTAAATTTAACATGTATTTTGGCTCAACTGTTATCATTTTACCTTTACTACTGACACAAACACAGGATTAGATTATTCTCTAGTAAGCAAAAATATTATCTGCTATAATTTTCAGACTTTAAACAGCTACAATTCTTTTGAGCTTGCTCATAAAATGTTAAAGGACTTTTTAATTTTAATGCTACCTCTGAATACATTTAGCCAAAATTACTTCCATACAGTGAAAATAAATATGAATCTCTATCCCCTCAAGCACATTTGGAAAAGAGCTGTCAAATATTGTAACAAATCAACAGCAAATTCTCCAGATCATTCAAATTGTACTGTTTGTTTCAAATAAGCACTTCTAGAAATTAAGAGCTCTTCCTGGAAATGACTGTAAAATTTGGCAGTGCGCTACGTACACTGTCTAATTAAATCAGCACTATTACATGATAAATTCTCATGCAAGGCTTAGTGAAATACTAGTCTATACTGACTCTAGGTCACTCCAGTCAACTAATGAAAAGACCACAATCTGTAAGGCATCTGTGTAACTGTGCAGCCCTATAATATGGTATTGCCACTGTTAGCAGAAGGCTCTGTATGGAATTCAGGACTAAGACCAGTCAGGTTTGCTCTTCCCAAACTCTCCCTGACCTGCCTATAGGTTTGCTTTAATTTTGTTACACCATGACAGCTTCTCCAATTGACTAGGTGAACACATACATATATTTTTTCTTTTTATTATCTTTGGGCAGTACTATGATGTACTTATTTATTCAGTTGTTGATTTATACTTCAACAAGGCATAATTTGCCATCCTCATACCATAAATAAAAGTTACAAAAGGTAGCTCATATTATCCTTTTACTCTTTAAGAAGCATGAATCCAGAGCAACCTGTCACTATAATGAAAATAGACTGAGAATGAAGGATGTGACCTGCAAATTTGGGGAAAAAAACTAATGGCTGCGATGATTTATATACAAAATATTACTGCAGTTGAAGTCTTAAAAACAAACAAACAAATTAATTAATTCAGATAATTTTACACAGAAGTTTTCTCAAATTACAAACAAAATAATTACCAAGTTCTGTCAATGGACTTTTTGGAGCATCAAAGATTCTGGTTCCAGAAGGAAGTGGATGTATTTCATTAGAAGCTATGATAAAAGAAATAATCAAGGCTTTATTTAGTAAAGAATATTGCAAGATACAGAATGGAACTATATTTTTACTTCTGAGCCATTCTGGAAACCAACAATGTTTACGAATAACAACAATAAGGAGTTCTGTCCTGGGGAAAAAAAAAAAAAACAACAACAAAACAACATATGCAATTTTGGCACTTAAAAAGATGCATGGGATCTGAACAAAAGAATCATTTCCCTTAATCATAATAGTAAGAACCATCATTAGAGGAAGCCAGTAATAAAAATTCATCTGTAACTATGATCACTTAGTTTGAAATTAAGCAATGATGTATCTTGATTCACTTTCATATTTTCATCTTAAAAATCATATTAGAAAACAGGCAAAGTTAATTATGGTTAAAAAGTGACTAAATGTTAGTTTGAAAGTGAGACTGATGTTTTAACTTTAGTATGTTCTGGAAACCTGCTTCCAACTGTAATAGATAAAAGAGAGGATGACATTATCTTGAATCAATAGGAATACGTAAGAACAACATTGTTGAGAAGCACTGGCAGACCTTTTCATGTGGAACATCTATATTTCTTTGCTGGAAAAAGCTTAGTCTTTTCCATTAACACATATAGTTTGCATTCATAATTTTGCATAGTTTTCAGATTAAAATAAAGGCAACAAAACTAACATTAGAGAACTTAGAAGAAACATAAAAAATCTGTTAGGTAGTGAGAGATCTCAAAAAGCAAAAACAAAAATAAATAAATAAATAAAAATTGCAGCTTTTATTTTTCTCCCAATCAAACACAAATGCATGTCATATGCAATATAAAATGTTCCTTTTACATCACTGTTGATGTTATCTAAACGAATCTGTTGTCAAAGGAAAATCAATGAGTTGCAATTTTGATTCTATGACTGAAATCACTTTACTGATGGAATTTTTATCTGATGTGAGTTATTCAGATCACGTACAGAGAAACTGCTGCAATAATCATGCATAACAGATACAGATCAATCAGTTCTGGATGCATTCTGCTTTACATTTCACCTGTGAGATGCTGAAAGAACAAAGGGAACAAAAAATTTTAATTAAGACTTCCTTTGATGCTGCTCAGTAGAAGGGATGCAGTAGAAAGAGTCATCTGAAAATGAAAAAAACATTTACTGTATATAAAAGGCAGAAAGCAGCAAAATTAGTTACCCAGTATGTTTTGAGTTTGCAATTCAGGTTTAGACGTTGATTTAAATTCCTTAGGTCTGTGTTTTTTCTCAGCCTGAGCTAGAAAAAAAGAAGCCTTGTTTAATTTTGAATCCCTTTATCCATCTACTGCCCAAAGCCCACTGCTTTTTTAATCACTATTCTATGTCAGCTGATTAGCATTTTTTTTTTTTGCAGCAGCTTAACTTTATCATAATTCAATTTTATCTTCACTTGTGAATTCCATAAGTATTGGGGTAATTCTGTGGCAGTTTTATAAGCAAAAGGAAAATGTTCATCAGAAGAACTTAGAAGCTCGAACAGTACGTCTGCTACAGGCTCCCAGATTTCTTTCCTAGAACATAGCATAACAGAATTGTTATAACACAATGTATTTGCGAATATTTTCTCTGCTATTCTGGATTTTTTAATCATTCTAATGCAAAAACTGTCAGGAAAAAACAAAAACAAAAGAAAACAAAACCAAAACAACAACAACAAAAAACAAGAATAAAGATTCACCTGTAATACCTTAGCCCTTCATTTTATCTAGTGATAGCAATATAACAATCTTTTGACTTTTACTCTTTCTTCTACTTCTACATCTTCACAGTAAAGCATGGACAGCTAATCAAGCAGCCATTCATTTTACCTATACTGAATCGCTAATTACATCTTAATACACTACTTAATTCTTATGGTGTGTAAGCCAGTATCACTTTTTTCTTCCATCTTGTCAGAGGTCCTTCAGTGTTTAATCAATCATAAAGGGCATATAAGCAAAAATCTGAGGTTCTGAAAGAAGAACAGTATGGAACACTAGATATTTCTCAGCCTTAAATGTGAGAACATTAGTTCCTTCCAGAAAGCAAATTACGCAGTATTTAGCACATATTGGTATATACAGGAGATAGTGGTGATTAGCTTCAATATACAATTACATTTTAGCCTTTACTTAGTTTAAGATCAATTTCATTTTGAAATGGAGTAAAAGAGAAGTTATTTCTGCTTGTTCCCCTTTTTCTCCATACTTCTTTCACAGCCCATTAAGCATGCTTCAGGCAAGAACTGAATTAAGTGTATTAGCTTATCATTTCACTTCCTAAAGAAAACATGCTGTTTTCCAGCTTGGGAATAGCTGGATAGCTGCTACAGTTAGAAACTTTTTACTGTTTTCTGCTTTGGAGGACTGTGTGTTTCATTGCCTTAAAAGCTATAATCTCCATACATGCTGCTTTATTAGAAGAAACTGAATTGGGTCCTAAGTCAACTACAGTGTTATTACTATCATCAGTGGAAAGTGATTTATTTCTACAGAGAAGTTAAAACAGTTTATCTCTATGAACTCTGTGGGAGAAAATTCATCCATGAGATACCTTGAAAGATAATAGCAGCAACAAACAAACCCCAACAAATTCCTCAGAAGAGCTTCAAAAGCAAGGAATTCCTTCTGCTTAAGTGTAACCACGAGAAAAAAGCAAATGCAGATATTTAGACATCACTATGATTTCTTTTTTAAGAAGCCTTTTGGTTTTCACTCACATGAAGCATGACCTTGGCAACTAAGTTAGCTGAGCATGTCTAAAATAGAGATAAAAGACATGAGGCTCTCTTCTGTTTCACACAAAATGTTGTAGAAATGATGTGAAGCAATTTTGTACAGAGAGACACAGGACACAGAAACTTCAGGCCTCCAAGTTTGAAATAGGGAAAAAGAATAATTCACTCAGAAATACTTCTGACTTTTCCCAGGAATTCCTGGGTTTAATAGTAGGTTTAATGATTTCCTGGGATGGTTCAGTGGTAGCTGGAAAGTTAACAAAACTAAGCAAATTAAGTTTGTTTGCTATTACAGCAAGGAATAGAGCTAGAATCAGGATGAACTTGAAAAAGACAGCAACGCAGGAATTGCTCCTACTCAAATTAGCCCTACCTAGCTTGGATTCATAGGTGGTCCATTTCAATTCAAGTCTGTTCTCTATTTCACAGATCTACTCTGATGTATTTCTGGTACAACTCCTTATGAAAAGAAATAACCTGCTGGGTTTGTTTGCTTTTTTTTCTGAATTAGTTCTTCTACGTCCTAGACAAATGCACTGATATTTCTCACCACTGGTCAACTACAATTTCCCTGCCAAGTTAAGAAAGTGTTCACACTTGATTCAACTCAGAGAATTTTAAAGTCTGTGAAAAAAAATAAAAAATATTACAAAATAGTATTCTTTTTAGAATATAATATTCCTACCTGGAAAATATGAAGCAACAAAGAGCTTACTAACTAGTCTTTCTGTTAAAGTGCATGCCAAGGGAGGGGAGGCCTGAAATTAAGAAAACGGTGGGATGTTTGTCTGACAAATACACACAAAAAAGCTACTGACCCACAGAAAACAGAACACACCCTTTGGCAAAGGCTCACAGTAGTGTAAGAATGGCCCAGCTCATGGAGCCTCTCAGGTAGTTCTGCTTGCTGAAACACTCTAAGCTCCTTTATTCCCTTCTTGAATGACAAAGATCACCTAGTTCCTTTTAAATGAACATTCTGAAGCCACTTTTGGCACCACTCCTTAAAAGTTTCACAGCAAATAATTACTATGTCTTACTTTAAAAAAAAAAATAAAAAAAAAATCCAATATGATTGTCAAATGGGTAAGTCCAAGCAAAATATAATGAAACAGATCCCAATGTTACGTCCAAATGGGTCTACATTTTATCCTGTTTCTCAAATGCAGCCTTTGCAAAAGGCTGGTGCTCAGATCTCTGACTTCAGTTGCTTGTGCAAGACTGACTTAAATGCAAAACTATTCAGGTTATTTTTGCATAGGCAACAGGTAGACATAGATTCCATTCAGATAACACCTGTTTTCTTTCAAAGGATTTGCTCCTGCTTCCTGGTTTCCTACAATCATTTTCCCCTTTAAACTGAAATACCATAATCACAGTGAATACATTCTTCAATGTAAATGGCATGAAACTCCTGAAAAATCTACTTTAATATTAGACCTTGGTTCTGTGATCAACAAAAACATAAGGAAAAGAAATAATCACCAATGATCAATTAGGTTGGAAACAGAGACACTCAGTAAGTTTGCAGATGACACCAAGCTTGGAGGAACTGTCAATCTGTCTAAAGGTAGGAAGGACCTTTAGAGGGATCTGGACAGGCTGGATCACTGACTTGAGGCCAATGGGATGAAATTCAAAAAGACCAATTTGTGACTCCTGCATTTTGGCTGCAGTAACCTCAAGCGGCATTATAAATTGGGGCAGAGTGGCTGAAAGACTATGCAGAGGAAAATGACCTGAGGGTGGTGGTCGACATTTAGATAAACATGAGCCAGCAGTGCGTCCAGGTGGCCAAGAAGGCCAATGGCATCCTGGCTTGTATCAGAAATAGTGTTGTCAGCAGGAGAATAGAGGTCACTGTTCCCCTGTACTCAGCTCCGGTGAGGCCGCAACTTGAGTACTGTGTTCAGTTTTGGGCCCCTTAATATAACCCATCAAGGCCCTGGAGCTTGTCCAGACAAGGGCGACAAAGCTGGTGAGAGGTCTGGAGCATAACTCTTATGAGGAGTGGCAGAGAGAAATGAGAATTAATCTGGAGAAGGCTGGGAAGAGACCTTACTGCTCTCTACCGCTACCTGAAAGGAAGTTGTGGTGAGGTGGAGGTCGGCCTCTTCTCCTCAGTAACCTTGGTTGAGGAAGAGAACAAACGGCCTCAAGTTTCTCCAGGTGAGGTTTGGATTTGGTATTAGGAAACACTTCTTCTCAGAAAGAGTAGTCAAGTACTTGAATGGGCTGCCCAGAGAGGTGGCTGAGTCACCATCCCTGAAAGCATATAAGAAACATCTAGATCTGGCACTAGGGAACGTGGTTTAGTGGGCAAGTTGGTGGTAAGTGGATGCTTGGATTAGATGATCACAAAGGTCTTTTCCAACCGTAATGATTCTATGATTATAAATGGCGGTATACCATTTGCTACTAGAAGGACTTTACTTGCTGATTACTGTCATAATGAAACACACTATTCAATTTCAAAAAAGATAATTCTGTACAATGATTATGCTTATGATTGGAATTACTGTCTACTAGATACATAATGACATAATACAAAGGAAAGAAACTGGAGTGGGCTGATTCTCTCCCTTCAAGGTGAAATATCAATTTCTGTGTCAGATTTCACGCTGTGTACTTGATTAACCAGTAAATTCTAGCAGAAGGAACAGTGTACTTTAATTAGATTTTTGATTAGAATGCAAGCCTGAGGACTAGGATTTTGCACAGCAAATGATTACATAAATTTATCCATTCCATTTTCACTTTCACAGAAGAGTTATTTCTGTAAAATATATTTGTAAATTGCATGTTTGCAGTTATGGAGACTATGCAAATTATTTCATAAGATAACTGTGTAACTCAAGTACACAAGAGAACTCAAACTGTAAAGTATCCATATACTTCCAATTAAAGATGAGCTGTTCATTAAATATTCATTAAGCAACAAAAACAACAAAAATATGTTAGAGTCTATTTAATAACACATTCATGTGAAGGAGCTTTTTATTTCCCCTTTAATATTTAGTATGAATATTTCATACTAAGGTCTTCCAAGAATAAAGTTAGAGTCAAAACTACAATTTGGCAAATACACTTACTATGTGTATTACTATGTGTATGAGTGGAAAATAAAAATCAGCAAATATTTTCCAAAGACTAAAAACAACAGACTGTTTCATCTAAGAAATGGCTAACAATCATTATATGCTTTTACTGGCCAGCTTCATCCTATATCTCTTCTACTTCATACCTAATATCTAGGACTGCAAATGTCTTGCATAACTGGAAAGAGGTATTATTTATTTATTTATTTAGAATGGAATCTATCAGACAACATGAAGCGTTGGAATGAAATATATGCAGATATATTTAAGGGCATTATTTCTGTGAACTATGTGATGCCAAATAACAATGTACTACATCACTCTGGCCAGACGAGGAACACTTAATAGATGGAATGTTAATGTTAGACTAAATAAAATCAAACCTTTATTGTATTTATTTCTCAAATTCTTTTTCATTTTAAGACTTGCTACCATTCAAGCCTCCTTGCTCCCCTTTCAGCAAAGAAACTGGAATAGCTAACTACTGTCTCTAACTACAGCAGACCAAGTCTGTAGTTTCAGTTACAGGATGAAAATCTGACTATAGAAAAATGGAAAGAGGTTTAAGTCTACTTAAACAATTCAGAAATGTTAGTAAATAAAAGTCATGCTTCATCATTTGTTACTGAATAATAGAGCTCTCTCCAATCTCCTTGCCTCTGGATTGCAAATGTTAAAATGCGGGATTATACTTGCCTATACAATTTGCTGAAGTAGTTACATTATACTACTTACATTATACTATGTTGCTTCTAAAGGAAATGAAAGGGGTAAATCTTGTGAGATTACAAGTTTAATCGCACAAATCTGAAGAATGTAAGCATCTGACTATACCCTTTTTGGTAAGTGATATTTTACAGCCACAAATAGATGATAACAATGGAAGTCTTCTGCATACAATTTAATATCCATTTGGTAGATACATAACCTTTATTATGAATCTAGGATTGAATTTTATATTCCTTTCCCATGCTTGTGAACAGCTCCCACTTACTTTAAAAGTATGAGTCAGTCCACAGATTGTGGTCAAGATTCATACTTTCAAAACTGAACTTCAATGGCAAATAATACTGTTAGCACCTGCATCTCTAAAATTGAATCTCTGAACTATGACTGTTTCATCTTAATGTCACATAGGCATTCTGCACTAGCGTGCTCTTATTCATCATTTTCTTTCTAAATTATTTCATCAAAGTCAGAAGTTCAACATGCATCTCAAGATTGCTTTTGTTTTGCCATTTCAAGATATCCAGCAGTCCACAAATGTACAGTTCTAATATATACATATTTACTAACCTAACAATTAGAGTATCGGAACCTTTGCTCCAAAATTAATCAGAATTTTATTTACATTTTATTCTGTGTATCACTCACAGCTACTAACTCAGCTTCATTATGCTTCTGTCTTCCAACTATTGCATTTAACTGCAGAGTAAGCAATGTTAAAATGAATGTAATTTCAGTTTACATCTTTGGCAAAGATATGCAGTAGAGTTTCTGAAAATAGAATATTTATTACCTGGGAGGGACTGAGGTGAGATTTCTTGAACTTCTGGTGTTTTGGATTCAGCAGGCCATACTTGAGTTTCATTCTTACCTAAAGGGACAAAGACATTAGAGAGTTACAGCAAAACTGCATCTGCTCTTTTCCACTACAGATTTATTTCTGTCTCACTTCAGTTTGCCAAAGTAAACCAATATGGATAAATGTGGAAAGCAGAATACCTTTAGGAATCAATAAAATTCCACTACACAATGAACACAAGGATTTGCCTAAAGATGCTAAACACACATGCATTTGTAGTATTATTTTGTTCTTAAAAGATACTTAGAGAATAGGATTCACAGCATAAATTTAATGCTTTCTGAGCCATTACTTTCATAGTGCAAAACAGTTTTGCCTAACATTTCAACATTAGAATAGTCAAATACTTTTCAGAATTCAAAGATGTAAAACAGATCTAAGGATTTTATAAGAACAGTCATATAAATTTTCAAATATTACAGTGACAGATGTGTGTTTGTGTTCTTATTTCAGTCAATTGTAGTGGCTGGACAAAATCCTTTAATTTCAACAGATATACATTAATAAAAATAGTGGATCTTGGGGACATTCATTTTGAAAAGAGCAACACCTGTGTTTTTCTATTTTCACTGAGGAAGGAGGAAATGTGTTTCGTAGATGAGATATTTTCTGTTTTTCTCGGCTACTATTCTTTAAAAATACTGGTAGATTTTTGAAAAATTAAATTGAAAAAAAAAAAAAAAGGCAATTCAATAAACATAATATTCTGGAATGCATTATTTTGACTTTTCCAAATAATAGAGAATTATAATAGGGGCAATATGTCAGAACACATTCAAATCTTACTGTGCTGTGTGGCTTTACCCTTACATGCACCTAACATCTGAACAAAACCAAGTAGCACTCTTTTCTCACTGCAAAGCAAACTAGTCTGAGAATGTGCCATGGTCAGTAATGAAGCAAGATAATAAAATAAACAAAGTAGAAATATGAAAGGAAGAAAGTCTAATCTAGTTGTTATGAATAAAAATTAAGTACTAAGACTAGAAAAGCCAAAAATTATCAGCTCTCGAATTCTTCTAAAGAGATCTCTGTAAGATGGACCAGGGGCACTGTTAACATTTAAAAAATAGCTGTATTTCTCATGAGTACGCTGTTCACAGACTGATGTATAATAGTTTACAAATCTTAAACAAAAAACTTTGAGAAATCTCCTTCAGAGTGAGCTGGAACCTGCAGATTCCAGTCATATTCATCAAACATTCATGAAACTTGTACTGAAATGTTCTGCTTTGTGACAATTTCTTTTACCCCCCATGGATTTTATTACAGGAATCTCTCCATGAAATAATTTCTCTCATTTAGTCATATGAGAATTCATACAGTAAAAATTCATTGAAATTTTATTATTACAAAAGGACATAAACTCCACTTTTTCAAGATAAACATTAAAAGATAATATCTATGGGGGGGAAAAAAAAAGTTAAAATGTAAAACAACACAAAAATCCCAAGGATGGTAAACATGGCTTTGGTTTCCCATCTTTTCTTTCCTTTGGATCAATTCTTCGTTCTTTTGAGTGGCTTTGAAATAAATTAGAGTTGTGATCAGATGTTCTAAAATAGGTGATTCCAATGAACTCTAATCTAATCGAACTATTACTTAAACAAATAAAAAACAAAGGTTAAATAGGAAAAATAAAAGGCTTTTCTCTTGTATACACAATCTCTTACCACCTAAACTACTGATACTGCTCATGAACACAGCTTTGTTCATTACTGCTTACCTAGTTTTTTTGTGGACACTTGAGTTATGTCATCTATTGACAGAGGAGGAAGAAGTTTTTGCTGAGTGTCATTGAGACCTGGAACAATAAGATGCACTGCAAAGAAAAATGAAAGAGATATTAGTTAAAGAAAAAATGAACAATATACATGTTGCCCTACAGAACGATAAGGTGTGTAGTCTGAATATCTGAGAAATGGGTTAGTTCTGTTCTGTAACTATTACTTCCCTCTGGAGCATTGAGTGCAATTTCCAGATTTTAGTACTCAGTATATTAGCACAATTTCACTATTAACTCAAATGGCAAACAAATTCTGAAGCATATAACCCTTGAGTACCTTGATATATGGACATACCATCTAGCAGGCCAAAGAAGACTCAACAGCAAACCTGTGGTGAATGACTACCTGTTTGACTCACATTTGCCCATGAAAACTCACATGAAACAAACTTAAGCTAAAGTTTCAAAGTAGTTCCATAGTTAAAGAACTAAACACCTTCCCAAAGGCAGGAATAAACTAGTCACAAGGTGCATGATGCAGTGAATCTCTCTCACCTATTACAGGCAGTTCTAATTTTACATTATATATGTGTGTGTGTGTGTGTGTATAAATAAAGGGAAAGAACTATCAAGATAAAGAAAATTGTAAGATTTTACGCTGTTCTAATTTTCAGTCACAGAGGAGGGAATATTAAAAATAAAAATTTTCTTGTCACCTAGTATTGCTCCTGGCAGAGAAGAACTATCTGAAGTTTTTGACTGCGTCCGATTCTGAATAACTGTGGAAACAAAAATATGTTAGGAAATCATGTCAAAAAACTGAAACAGGAAACAAAGATACACCTGAGACAAATCTCAGCATTCTGAAAACCTCTCAGTTTAATACTAAGAGATGAGGACACCATCTTCAGCTTTTCTGTATTTGCATTCAGTTTAAAAGACTACAAACTGCGTTTCTTCTACATTGCCCCTTAAAGGTGCATCTCTTCTTTCCCCTAGCATGTCTGTTTGATATCTTTGATATAAAAACACTGTATACTTAATATAATAAACATCCACTTCCAACCCATTTCATTATGTTACCATCCACATGTCTTCAGAAAAGATGTATGATGGAAAAAACAGATGTGAAGTAAGCATCAGTACAGTCATATTTTATAGCTAATCGCTGTAATTTGCTTTCATATCACCTCTCATTTTTATCCTGTTCTTGAACTGTGAACCGCTTCAGAAGTTGCATTTTTTATTTTCTTACTTAAAATGATTCACTATTCAATTTCTGTTGGCAAATTTTAATCTGCAGTTCATTTTCCACAGCTATCTTCAAGTGTTAAATTTTCAAAAACATGATAACTACATGATAATTCTCACTACTATAGTTGCTACTAAGAAACAGGAGTTTCTAAAAGGATGTATATGTATTCCTGCTGTAGATGTCTCACCCCACTGACTGGGGAAGGGAGGAGAAAAGAGGGTAAAACAGTGATATAACTGAAAATCCCTGCAATGCAGGCATAAAAAATAATAATAATAATAATAAAAAAATGGTAACAGGAATCTTATCTATACTGCTGCACTTCAAGCTCAAGTATTGAGCTGAGAGACTAAAATATCTGGACAATTCAATTGAGACAGAAAGGAATGAATAGTAGCAGGAGAAAAAAAATACTCGCATCTACTCATTGATTCAAGTAAGGTATTGTTCATAATGAAAATCAGTAACTCATTTTATTAACAAATAGGCATGAGTTAATAGTATTTGTAATTTGAGTATATGGTTGTTTCTGAAGTTCTATCTATTCTAAACGGAAAGGAAATATTCATGACATTTACTACACAGTTACAAGTTTTTCACCGCTATTAATTTTGAAGGACTCTTGTCCTTCAAAACAGGAATTCTAAAAATTAGACAAAATTACCTTGTTTGATTATTGTAACAGGGACCAACTTCTTATTATCTCTTAGCGTAAGCTGGAAGAAAGGGAAAAAAAGTACTTGGGATAACTGCCATAATAGTAATTGAACTTTCTTAGTAACCAAAATAGAGGGCTCTGATCCAAAACCGCGCCTGCCCCACATTGACACTGGATATGGCTCTGGCTGCTCTTACTGAAGGTTACGCTATTGCTTCAGTTCCCAAGGGCTAACATGGAATTAACATTTTTATCTCCTTTTTCCAACTCGAGATGTTTTGCTTCATAAAAACACAGTATTTGACAGCTTAGGAAATCCCAATCTTTTTTTTCTTTTAAAAATCTCTTGAGCACTCACTAGGGAGTAGACCAGAAAGCTAAGAAAAACTGACATTTAGCTGCAATAAAACATCAGAAATACGTGCAATTACAAATTTGGTTTCAGGATAACTTTATACTCTCAGGAATAGTATTTTTCAGCACAAACTATTCCAGAACCAGGTGTACTCAGCACTGTTGTGTGTGTATTCTGCTTAAAATAAGATTAAGTGTAGAGCTGCTTTATTTAGTGAAACTGTTTACAAAGAAATTGGCAAGCCGCTTGTTCTCTCAGAGTTTTTACACGTAATAGTTGCACTTTTCTCCTCATTTGTCTTTTACTCAGATTTTTTTGCTCAAGTGTGAATCTTTTTCTACATTTTGATAACTATGAAAATAAAAAGCACATGAATGAACTCTGCATTTAAAAAATAAATTATAAAACTGATCTGCAAGACTATAAATAAGTATATGTTACCATGTGTCATAGGATCAAGTTTTGAGAGCCTACTAATATAATGAGGGAAGGGGAAAAGCGACATTGTAATGCCGGCAATATGAAAATCCTCAGTATATTAAAAGCGAACCTCTTTCAGCTATACCAGAGTCACAAATAAAAAAATAAGTCAGAAAAAAAAAATACCTCTCTCTGTTAAATGCACTCCACTTAAAGTCAGCATCAGTTAAAGTTAGTTTAGCACTTCATGGTAGCTGATCTACTTCATGTGAAAACACATGAAGATTTAGCATTTGATGACAGATTTATTTACTTAAGGGTATATATTTTTGCTGTCTTCTAAGCATTTAAATCAATATAAACCACTGGTCAAGAAGCTTCAAATACAAACTAAAAGCCGAGGAAGCAGGAAGAAGCCAGATTTTAAGAAATAAAATGTCTTTTTCTCAGGAAAATGGACAGTGGCTGCTTATTCTATGAAAGCCATTAATTTCTGCTACCTGAAAAGAAGTTTGCATTTGATGTTAAGTGGCATTTTCAGTCATTGTCCTTAACAAAGGACATTAAATTATTTTCCTTTCTTGTCACTCACTATTTTTCCTTTAATACATATTAATAAGGCTTACCTTTCTTATTTGCTTCCTAGTGAAAAAACTGTGTTTCAGATGATCAGCTTTTGAAGTAACCCTGAAACTTATGTGACTTGCAAGTGGGATTAAATGCATATATCAGAAGCTGCTGTCCATTTTATTATATGTCACATCAGGAGCCTTACAATAAAATAAACAGCTCTTGTATCCATAGCAAACACTAACACACCTCCGGTGTCAAACATATAATCATACTTATTACCAGTCCTTTTAACAATAAAGGATTCTTTCATTGACAAATGCATACTTCCTTTGTTGAAAAATAATGAATGATTGTAATGTCAGTGATATTAAAATGTACTCTTAGTTGTATTTTCCAGTCAGAGAACATAAGGCCCATAGGTATTAGGAACATTAGTTATTTCCATGATAGTGGCAACTTACTAAATGAAGAAGGTACTGATTAATTTCAAAGGAAAATTAGATGTCTAAGCTATGCCATAGGTCAAGCATCTTAAGTTCAGATGGCACATCTATGACATGGTGCGGTTCTTCAACATTCTGTCAAATAGCATATAGCAACATGTCTTCTAGAGGTATTTATTCTTTTTTTCTTACACTCCAGTAACCAAAAAAGCCACAAATAATTAAAATGCATTTAAAAGAGACTCTTCAAGCGCCACAGTTGGCCTGGATTGGATAAGCTTTGGAAAAACACATTTTCAAATAACAGAAGATGGTAGCTGTGCTTTTTGAATGAAAAATTCAAGAAGGAGTCCATATTTCAGTCTGACATTATGAAACTTCAGGAACCTCATCAGATGGAAAGTAAAGAAATCTCTTGTTTTCTTTCCACCCTACCACCTCTCATTGTTTATGAAGAGAAAAACAACATGACTGTCCCTTAAGGTCTCTTTTTTTTCCCTCACTTTCTGGTTGTAGCTTACACAGCTCCAGGAGCTTAGTCAAACTTTGTGGATGAACTGGCCAAAAGAAACACAAGCTGATATTTGACTGATGTTGAAAGTGGAGAATGACTAGATGGGTTGGTAATGTTGCCTTAATAAACGGCCTTTAAAAATGTCTCTGTACAGAGAAGAAATAGAACCAAGCTCAAACAATTCATTTGTGTCTTTGAAGCAAAACAAGGCATAAACAAATCTTGGCCTAAATAACTGTTATTTTGGCTTTGCGCTGATGATATGATTGCGTCACTGAGAAATACTCCACCTAATGCTGTGGAAACTGAAGTAATAACATAAATTCAAGAGTTGGACACCATTAGCATAGTTTTATGACTTTTTGTACCACTAAGTGAGAGTGGTAAGTGAATTTTTGGAATAATCTGTGGAATGTTTTCATGATATTTATGTGGAGCTTGATAAAGCCATACCAGTCTTGATCTGAGCCTTGTGAAGCTGTCTAAAAAGACAAGATGTTGGCTCCAGTTTTGCTTTCACGTTTAAGTTCTGCAAATATTTGGAAAACTGTTTTAGCTCACTTTCTCAGGACTTCTCTTTCATAAATAGAATATCTGCTCCCACAGCTGTGTCCTAACAGGGTTAAGCTCGTGACACACAGGAATAAAGGTACATAGCTATCATACCAGATGCCAGAATGTATTACCTGGTCTTAGGCTGCCACATACGTCTTTAATAATGTTTACAGGGCCAATGGGAAAAACAGGACAGTTGATTTTATCAACAACATAATGAAATGAGCACCTTCTCGAATATGTATTCAACTGGTTAACATCACTGACAGATAAAACATTTTCTCTTGTATGAGAGACATGACTGTTAATGCAAGTGCTGGATGAGTAAAAAACTAAGGAAATGAGTAATATTGATTCTAATGTTACACAAAACTCTCCAGCTGGTTTGATGAAACGGCTAAAAATTCTACCTTCCTACTTGCTGGGATTTAGTGAGCTGCATACCCTTCTCAATAAATCGTCTCTCTTTTTGCTAAACCAGTATCAGTAACTCTGATCAATTCAGCTGCCATTCTTAAGAATTGTACCAGTTTACACTCTTAGACACTTCTACATACAGTTACCAACTTTGAGATTTAACAGGTTTTTCATATTGACATTTGTGGCCGTAAGCTTTTTGTTATTTTACTGTAACAGAGAAGCAAAAATTTGACCATGCAGAACTAATATAAAAAATAAATACTACTTTTGCTTACCTGTGACTGCGTACTAGGTACCAACTTGTACATATTCTGGAGTTGTCCATTTACTTTTTTATCTGTTTTAACAGAAATTAAAAATAAAGACACACTATCATTTTTTGTTTTCTCCAAGGAAAACAAATCAAATCTTATCTGGATTTTTCAATGGCTGGGAAATTAATTTAATGGGTGAAATAACTTCAAATGTAAGAAAATATACCATGTAACTGATTTGTTCACTTTTTTTTTCCTGTTTTTTTTTTTTGTTTGTTTGTTTTGTTTTGTTCTGTTTTTTTATTAATTTATTGATCTGCAAAGCCTCCTCTTCACATTTTGTCGAGGAGAAATTGTTTTAGTTCTACCACAGAGAAAGCCTGAAGAAAAAAGAAAGCCTGAAAGGTCTCTGGGGGCTTTTTATGGGGACACCACCAATATACAAAGAAGAGACTTGAAAGAGAAAGAATTTCTGCATACAGTCTGTCAGGCTGGTACTACTGGCTTAAAGTAGCATACTGTAAACTCTTCAGTAGTTTGCACTTCAAGTGTATCCATCCAAAAGAAATATATGTCCAGCTCTAGCAGTATAGAGCAAATATGTAACTTCTCTTTGGATGTGACACGTTTTCCATTGTCTCAATATGTGATCAAAATAACTCATGGTTTGGAATCTCTAAACTTTTTCACTTCGGCTTTTTACTCTTAACTTCTTAGAATTAAAAGCGATGTGATGGAACTGAAAATATACAAGGGAAAAAAGAGTCTCTTTTCCTCATCTCTTATATCCTAATACAATGCTTCAGAATTTGTCTACATATTCTGCTTTTGCATTCTTCTGCTCCCTTTGAGTCAACAGACTCAAACAAAGATCAAGGTAATATCATACTTTTTCACAAATCCATCCAAAGTGAATAAGCGATAGAAAAAATATCAACAGAAAAATGAGTGAAGAGACATTTAATTAGACATGCCATCATGCAGAATCCTTCAAAGTGCTTAATATTTGTCAGGAACAGGATATACTGCTGGCATGAAGACAAATATTTCACAATGATTTCATGACAAAATCAAGTTAAGACGGTCAGAAATAACTTTCATCTCTTTTGGAAAATTTTCATTCAATAAATGTTGAGCATTTGCCATTCCTTTTATGTCTTTCTCAACCCATGAATAAAAAATAAAATTATCTTTCCAAACCCTCTCAACAGGTTTAAGATACAACAAAAATTTGGCCTGCAAATTCAACAAATGCAGGAACATACAGCAGTAATTCCAATTTATAATAGTTTGTATAGTCTTTAGTGAGGAAAGAACATCTACAGTGAAGGAGATGTTCCTGAATATACGAAAAGACTTTGGCTGCAAGGCAGTCTAAGATAAAGTAGGGAAACAAAGTGGCATTTTGTGCTGTTTGGTAAACTTCATTACAAGCGGATGGTAGCAAATTTAGAACATTCAGCTCTATTTACTGCTCACAATTTCTCCATGAACTGACAGTATGAATGGCTTGAATCTGAAATATGCAGCCAGCTTTCTGATTAGAACATTAACATTTGCTGAAATCAACTACCTCAAATATGTAACAGAATAGTGTTTGTACCAACAAATGAGAGTGTAGACATCCAGAGTAAGAGCAGGCCCTCTGTATTTAGATGCTGCAGAAGCAGCCACTGACTATACACTCCAGAAAAAAGAAATCTTATATGCAAAGTATACACATTCTTATAGGATCATATCTTTCAGCTCAACTCAGTGTGCTTGCCTAACTGACAAGAATGATTCTTCTGGCATGTTAAAAAATGCAACGTCCATAAGAAACCACAGTTAGAAAATCTTTCAGTATAAACAGCAAGTTTAGTGATAGCAGTGTACATATTTGAGTCATAGTTTTGAACACAGTATTAATCTATAAACACTATGCATTCTTTATTCCCTGTTATATGTTCAAAAATACTTCAGCACCTGTTCTACAAATTCCTTGGCAAAACAGCCTTTTATTAAGCCTTCTTTTAGTGCTGTGAAGGAGAGTGACTTTTGCGAGGTGGGTATGGGAAAAGAGTATTCTCCACATTAAGCTCATGGTATAATGATGGCATTGTTCTGGATGCCCAGAATGACTCTGCAGGCACTGGGCAGGTACTGTAAAGTTACAGCTTTCTAATGTATGCTGAAGGCCAGATAGGTTTTTGAGTATAGAGTATGTGGGCTTTTGCAGTGCTACCAGCCATCCATCACTCTGCTCCCTTATCCTCATTATGTTAAATAACTTGCCTGCAGCTTGAAACTGAGGTCAAAATAAAATTTCAGATGCAAATCTCACATGAATAAAGCTCCTTTATGAGAATTTCTGTTCTTCCTGTCTCAGGGAAGCTATAAATACTGAACATAGGAGTTTGAAGCATCTTCTGACAAACATCATGTTTAGAAATACCTTTAATTAAATGCCCGAGGAAAGCTCAGATTGAAATAAGTATGATAAATCTTTTTTGAGGTGACAGACTTCATCTCTTTCTTTCTTTCTTTAAAAGGAGGAAGACTTAACTGCTGCATAATTCTTCCATTGACAGCAGTGATCCTTTGAACAGTACATGTTTTTTCAACAGTTAATTTGATGTTACTTTGCCTGCACTTTCCTAGGACTTTGCATATATATATATATGTGTGTGTGTGTGTGTATATATATATACATATATACACACAGATATATATATTATATATATATCTGTGTGAACATCCAGAAATGCCATATTCTCTCTTTGTGAAGACCCAAACAAAGGCAGACATTAGAATGTAAGTTTCCTATGAACACAGTTTTTATAATTCTTTGACTAAAAATTAGCTTTGAATTGAACTTTTCTGAAGAGTTGTAAGGGGCCCATTTTGACGTGTGCTGGTTAGGACAAGTTCTTTCTAGCTTTTAACCAGCTTTAATTTATAAGCATAAGACTCAAACAAGAATAATACTTTCCATCAAATCAGATTAGTAAAGACCTTACTATTCTAGGCCCAAAGAAAAAGCTTGGAATCCAGTCAGTTGTATAAATACACAGACAATATTTGGTGTGTATCTACCTAAACTGTTACACTTCTACCAAACTGCAGATTTGGTAGAAATGGATCCTCTATCATTCACAATTAAATGAGAACATCTTTCAAATAAGTAGTTAACAGTTTTTGAAAAACAATTTCTCCTTCACCAATTCCTAAAAGAATTTATTAGGGGCATGCAGGTGGCATTAAAACAGTGAAAAACTGATCAGTAGTTTAAGTTCTATCACAACAGGAAAAAATGCTGTCAAAATTATTATCTATTAGATAATTACTAGAAAATACTTACTAGACATAACTGTCTTATGATTGGAAGTCTTGCTCCAGACGCTATCCTCCATGTTGTCTTTAACTCCAAATTCATAAAGTGTGTTTGGCTTCAGATTGTCTACCACCGTTTCCGTAACTGGGCAAAGCTGAAAAACCCATTTCTTGTCTTTATCCTTTTCTCTGTAGCGAACAGTGTAGAACCTGCTCAACAAAAACAGGTTTTTCTTCAGAAAGAAACTCACTGCAATCATTTTTGTTAGTAATTACTAAAATGACTCCTACTAGCTATCTTTTTTGTTCTTTTAGATCCCTTAGAGTTATCAAATATCTGAAAAGCCAGCAAACAAACATGATGTGAACCTCACATACATATTCCCCTTCATACAGCACCCAGCATCACTAGTAGGATATACAGAGCAAAAAAACAGTCTCATTAGTTATGAACATCCACATGTGATTCTGAGCAGAAGCTACAAACTTCTTTTACAAGCAGTTTCTGCAATTCTGACATATGCTGGAACAAGTAAACTGAATAGACTCATGAGTCTCTTCATTAGTGAGTTTCAACAGATTTCTTAGAAACTTCTGCATCTCTTCAGGGTAAGGTGTTCCCCCTAAAACTAGTCCAAAAATATTCACAAGGGGAAAAAATGTAATAGTTGACATTTAAATAATACATTTCCCATTCGGTGTTCCCATAATGTATTGCCCAGACTTTGAACAAGAAAGTAAACAAGAAACTAAACTAAGTAAACTAATTACTTTCTGTAATTAAAGTTAGTGTGATGAATACTTATGGATTATAAAATTTAAAAGCACTTCCACCAAAACTGCTCAATTAAATCAAGCAGCACCACCCTGAAAAAGTATGACTGTAATACTAACCAGAATAAAGCAATAGAATGTAAATCCAGCGTTATGACACAAGAACTCTACTGCTTGCTAGTCTCCTTTTCAACATACAGACTGTATCACTGCCAAATTAGAGTGCAGTTTTCTGTGGTTTTGTTTTGTTGTTTTTTGATATCAGAGATGTTTGGTAATTCTTTAATCCAAGTATTACTGAAATTTGTTACACATACTGTAAAGTCTCCATCTCACATGGAATAAGGATGAATTCCATCCAAATTCTTTTTTTTTTTTTTTCTACATTTCAGTAGTGCCTTCTGGGGAAGCAAATTAAGGCCAAAAAATAAATGGAGATTCAAAGTCCTGCTACAAGCCTGAGAATAATTCAGAAACAAAAAGAAAAGGAATCTGAGTTGTAGGGTACAAAACACATATTCTGTGATAAATATAAGGTGGTAAAGAAAGGGGCTTCAACAAAACAATCAAAAACATTTTTAATACACTGAAAAATGTATCAAGTTTTAAGGTCCAGATTAAAATTATTTTATATGCCAGTAAAACACTGTAAATGTATAAAATTCCTTTTGCCAGATTTACAGATGTGCATTGCAAAAGTATACATGAAAGGTGACTGCAGAGCACAGGGAAATCCCTACTCCATTATTAAAACACAAACTATGACAAGACAAAGGCCAATCATGAAAAATACTGTCACACACCACAACTGATTTTGCTACATGTTTTAGGAAATGGGCAATTCTTCTGGATTTCCTGAAACACAAACAAAACATCAACTCTGACCACTCCATCATGACATTAATTAGGTCGAAGGCTTAATCTTCCAGAGTCAGGCTGGAGAAGAGAACAGCCTTTCTCCTGCAACATAATAATGCTAGACCCCAGATTACTTCAAAGATCATGGAGCCCCATTGCCAATCTTAGCTGGACACTACTGCTACAACCATGGTATAGTCTGAATATGGTGCTGTATATGTCCTATCTGTTCAAGTCAATGAACTGTATAGGCAATATTTTCCTAGAAATGATGCTGTCACAGCAGCTGTGAAAGAGTGTGTCACGTGCCAATTTTTATGAGCACAACATTCCAGCTGTTGTTTATCACTAGCAAAAATGCCTAGCTAGTAGTGATGACTATGCTGAAAAACAGTGTTTTATAGCTTAGAATTAACTAGCTTAGAGTAATGGTGGCCATTCCCTGCCTGTACACACAGCAGCCACAGGGAGTTCTATGGCCAGAGTGGGCAGCCAGAGCCTGGTGCCACAGTTGGTGCAGGAGAGAGCAGAGGCAAGGCCCTGTCACTCTGCTGCTTCCAACAGTATTTGTTATCTATTTGCAGAGAACTCTTGTCATGGTATTCATGAGGCAAGAAGCCATGACTTCTGAGTCCCCTTCAGCCTCTCCATCCACACGAACTGACATAGCTATCCAAAGAGTTCTCCTAAGGGAACAAGTAGTCACCCAGGCCTCTGGCTTTAGGGTATGCCCAAATTTTTTGTTAGCAGCAGTGAGCACACCTGTGGCATCTGAGCCCAGGTGGGAGAACTGCTCAGCCTGAAAGAAGACAGAGCTTCAGGTGGAGGTGACTAATCTGAGGAGCAACAGGGAATTGGAGGAGGAGACAGACTGGCAGAATCATGCTCTGCCATCCTTGATATGGATATGTCAGCCAGCCACTACAAATAAAGGATCTCTTGCCCTCTGCCACCAGGCAGAAGGAGGGGATCTAAGAGATGAGGGAATGGAAGCGGGTTTCTGATTAGAGCAGCAGGAAAATCCATTTCCTGTGTACTTCACCCACACAAATGCCCCTATACTTCAAATATACTCAGCCTGACCCCCATATCACAACCCTGTCAGAACTCAAGAAGTGTTTGTATAACACTCTCAAATGTTGGGTTTGGATTTTGGGTGGTCCTGCATGGAGCCAGAACTTTGACTTGATGATGTGTCCTTTCCAACTCAGGATATTCTTTGATTCCATGATTGTTGTAAAGATAAAGATGATGCTGGTGCTTGCAAAACAGATGTAGATACATTCTTAATGTGGTACACAAATTTTTTTGTTCGTGCATTTTACACTGCTGAGTTGTATGGAGCTTAACAAGAGGTAAATGAAGATCAAAAAGCTCTTGTCATAAAAGGAAGAATACAAAAAGAATACTAAAATCACACAGAAAACATTAAAATTAGCACCTTCAAACAGTACTTGCAAATACATGTTATCAACTGCTAAAAGTTTTCAAAAATGTAAGCATCTTTGAAGCTAACTAGCATTGTGATTTTCTTAACACTCCCACTTTGGAAGACTTCCTGAGCTCCACATCTACTGCATGTTCATTAAATAATGTCAACAAAACAAATATTGTAATATAAGAGAACTTCTACTTAAAACAGAAGATTAATGAAAGCTGTACTCTAATAGAAATATCAGTAAAGTGATGAGACAAAACATAGAAAGTAAAAATCAAATAGTATTAAAACAAGGTGCCACTCTCCTATTAAAGCACAAAAGCCATATTTTACTTCTGTTTAGCCAACTTTAAATGAACATATTTCTTGTCATTAAACAACGTTTCTTCCAAATTATTCAAATACAAACAAAGGTAGAGCCAAGACCACTGCTATAAGATCAATAAAAGATCTATGGTGAAACAGTAAGATCTGTACTTCAACATGTAGGCACCTGACTAAATTTACTATCAAAACAGGTAAAGTCTTGTTAAGCACTAACTTAAGTAAAGAAGAAAACTTACTGCGCACTCAGAACTAATGCAGTGTTTTAATTTACACTGTCATTTTTCTTCAGCTGCGCTGGTTAACAACTTGCACAGCTTCAAGGTTGAAATATTACATTAAAACATTATCACTGCAAAAGCTGTTTTTTGTTATTTTACCTGTCACTAGCACAGTTACTTGTTGCTGTCCAGTCATGCTGAGGGTTGACTAGGATGCCCCAAGAGAGAAACACAGAAGTTGGTGTGAGAGTGCCAACTACCAGCTGCAGAGGCTTTTGATTCTTGTTCCGACCTAGGTAAGAAACATGTAATTCCAATTATAAGTCAGTTTATCTTGCATGACATAGGGGAAAGATTTTGCAGTTGGTTAGTCAAATACATGAAGACCTACTTCTGAATTTCAAGGGAAAGGGTCAACTGTTCTCTCTCAGCATTTCTAAAATATTGTCTAAAAATAGGGTTGGAGAGTGTCTCTGGTCTTTTTGTTGGCTTCTTATTGAAGCAATCAAAATATCTGAAAGAGACTGCTCCTTTTCTGAAGTTAGCTGAGCATTAATAGAGAAAAAAAGTTCAGTATGAAGTTCACAGAAAGGCAGGGAGGATACATCCAGAAATCAAGAGGAACAGAAATTGGGAGAGCGCTTAAAACAAACAGGTACTGGACACACAATCAAGCTGCAGAGGCAACAGAAAGAGGGGTTTTATTACTATTTTGACCTAGGAAGATACTGGGATTTTTCACTTCCAGACTTGTAGATTCAGGGTAAATCAAAAAGAAACAACACATCTTACTATTATTTTGTGGTCAGGAAAGATTAATTTACAAAACTTTCTAACATGCAGATTTTCTTTATGTCTCATTTTTTAGACTATGAAAACTTTTATGTTTATTTTTTAGATTATTAGTATGTATGTAACTAAGATTATTAGAAAGTTCCTCTTTCGGTGTGACAGAAAGAAATCTTGGCAGGGTTCCTACTAACACAACAGATGCGTCCATGGATAATTTACACTGTCAACAGCACTTTCCATCAAGAGTAAAATAAGATCAACAAAAATTCTTGTTGTTTTGAATTGTAGGCAGCTCTGAATTACTGTCTGTTTCTAGGACATTTTTGTTTTTTAACCACATACTAAATTCAAAACGCTTATATTTTGGGTGATACTTAGATTAAATTTGCTCTGATTGAAGAAGCACAACTATCACTCGTGTGGAAAAATAACTTTATTTACATGAAGCTTTTAAATACTTTCAGAAGTAAGATTTTCCAACAAATAGTTGGAAATGAAAAAATGATCTAGAGCAAGTATTTTGGACCTGATGTTAATGGACTGCTACAAGCCCAATCAGAACCTTAGTTGTATGAAAGAGGATGAATGAAAGGAAATTCATATATTCTTTCTATCATTTTTTCATACGTGAAATATCTAATTTATCTATAACTCCTCAAAATATACACATGACCACAAGTTCCCCAAAAGTTAAAGCTACTGAAACAGATTTCTTTTCATGCCTTTTGATCCCTAGTATATCTTCACTTAACAAACTCAATGAAATTCTGATCTGTACTTTCAACCAATGCATGGAGGTGCATTTAAGCATCTTAACTGATTTTTTTTTTTTTCCTGTAATACTCTAAATTTCAATTCTTGTTTGTAGAACCTTTTTACAAGAACTGTCTTCAAGGACTGTACAACCTTCACGTTTCCCACATATAGCATTCACACATCTCAGTAAGTCACCTACAGTTACAGACACTTTTTCAGAGAAAACCATGTAAAAACAGGATATTATCTTGCTAAAATTAGAAAGAGATGCAGTAGTGCTTAAATACCTGAACAAGATTTCTTGTTATTTGAAACACGTGCTGGTCTCACTGAAACCAAATACCGTGGCTCTGCATCTGTAAATGAAGAAAGAATTAGTATAGATTTAACATTTATTTGAGAAAGGGATTAACCTATAATTTATTATGAAAAACCTCAATATTCTATGAAGATTTGGTATGTTCTCCAATTTTAAGGGTCTCTAGGCACATTTTCTTCAAGGTTTACTCAAAAATCATTCAGAAATATTCTAGTCATTAGGAAGAATAACACATCAGACATCCCTGGATAAAACATCTTGCCATTCTTTTTGACCAAGAGTTAACAAATATGTGAACTTGGCAGGACATACATGTAACATTTCAAGCTGGATGTTATTTGGAAAGCAAAGGAGAAGGAAAGCTCAAATGAAAAGGAAAAACTTGAGAGATCCTCAAGCAGTTGCCATCTGCAAACTACTTTCAGCCTTTCCTATCTAAAAGCCAAGCACATGAGCAACCAAGATGGAACATACCAGTGGGATTTTGATGACCTAGTGAATGGTGTAATTAAATCCATAAAACACTCTTAAAATTATTCCATCAGAACTGAGAAATTCTACAAGGATACTGCATCCTAATTCTTAAATATACTTGCACACTATATGGATGCAATAACTTGTGGGGAAAAGCTATTTTTCTACTGCTTCCATCACTTCAGTATAACCAGATCTCTGTAGTGGCTGCTGATGCTGCCACAGCAGATCTTTCTCAAGCTGGTGATTCAGATATTGTCAAACACCTTTTCTAGTAGTGCTTAGCTACAAAAAAATCCCCTTCAAAATAGCCTCCATCATTAACTAATGGCAAATATTCTTGTGATGTCAGTAAAGTGTCAACATTTTGTTGACGCATTCTCCATTGTATTTTGTTTTTAAGCTTTTAGAACCATTTAACATCATGTTTCCTACTATTAATAACTTCTTTTAAAATTAATATATTGTTTCTGATTGCACATGTTCATTTAACTATTGTAAGCAGTTTATGAGTAAAGACGACTTATTGTAAAAGAGCAAGCAAAATACATCAGCAATCTAGCACAGTATACTCCCTTAGACTAATATTAAATTATTCAAGATTTTCATGGCTGTTTGGTTGCAGGGAACAACAATGTGTGACAAGTTTCATGCAGTATTCACATCAGACTTAGTCCTGTTTTATAAATATTTTACCAAAGACTTACTGTGAGATATAACTGTCAAATGCATGGATAGTTTTGGATACCCTCAATGAACATAAATTTGTTAATAACACGCAAGATCAAGAGACTAAATTTGTACAGAACTAACAAAGGGCTAAGTCTGACTGAAAACTTAGGGTAATCACGGTAAAAATAATATTGCATGCAAGAGGGGAGCAATAGTTAAATGATTTCCTTATTGAGTAAGTTTGTATCAGAAAACAGAGATAAATCACATCCTCCATACCTTCTGAAATTTATATTTACTATAATTTTAAAACCTGTTCTTTGTCTCACAGGAAACAAACAAACAAACATAAAAACCACTGCCAAATATTTTTTAAACCTTTACCAGAAAAAGCTGTCTCCATCTTTACTCCAGATTAAATTTATTTGCATCACTTCCCACAAAATGTTAGTCTGCTTTCTTGCGAAAAAGCTACCAGAACAGATCACATAGCCATAAAAGACACAAAACCCTGCCAAAGATAAGAATTTTCATATTTGGATTCAATTTTACCAGAATGACCTAAGTTTCCTCTAATGCACAGCAGAACTTCAGCCACTCTAAAGGATGCATGCAGTCACTGCTATCTGGGCGTCAGTTGTGGAACTGGAAATCTTTTGGAAATACTTCATATGAAATGAAGTAAACCAACTTTTACACAAACTCTGACACATTAGAGAGACATCTGATGCAGTCTGGAGGACATGAAGATACATGGCAAAAACTAACTTGACTGATACTATGCATATATCTTGTATACCCATGCTACATGCATACCTTAATTATTGTTTTTTCAATGGGCTTCAATTGCACCCCAAATACACATAACACAAGCATTGAAAGCAACTGCTCAGAACAGTGTGGATGAAAGAGTGTGTTTAAGGAAAAAAAAAAAGCAAAGAGAGAGAGTAACCCTAAAGTGCAATTATCCCTTCAAATAAAGAAAAATAAACATGTTTTAATATCTATAGAGGCATACAATTCTGCTAGAACCTATACAATTACTTAGAAACTTAGTGTGCTAAGACCTGGAACTAGAAATAAGTGACACTTCAAACTATTCTTAAATATTATATTTGTTAGCTTATACCTTAAAATAAATTTTAAAAAAATGTTTAAAAATAAAACCAACAAAGCTTGAGGTAATATTTCCTCATGCGACACATTCATGACTATTTGGGAGAACATCATAATTCTCACAAAGTGATGACTATGAGGACCGGTCCAAAAGTAATCTCTCCTAGTTTATTACATATACCTACAACATCAGAGGTGGATGCTGGTGGTATGGCTGTAGAGAGTGAATCTTCCACCAGTATTCCCCTACATTTTGTTGCTGTGTGACAGGTAGCAGCAGAGGGACAGGATGTCAAAATGGCATCTGATGTAAAAGTGAAAATGAAGCAGAGGTGTGTCACTGAATCCCTCCAGGCTGATGGTACCCAATGACATTCATGATACTGAATGTTGATGGAGACCAAACACTGGATGTGAGCACAGTGAGGCAGTGGATGGTGTGTTTCAGCAATGGCGACAGTGATGTGAAGACAAGTCAAGCTCTGGATGGCCATGTACAGCTGCCATATCCATGAAATGTAGAGTGTCTCAGTCAGCTCATCCACGTGAATGTATGGGTTATGACCAGGGAACAGTATACAGAGCTGAATATTGGCTTCAATGCATTGCAAATGACAGTGGCAACCTTGGAATATTGCAAAGCTTTCACCATGTGTGTCCCAGGAATTCTCAAAACAGGAACAGAAAAAACACTGTATGCAAGTTTGTCAGGACCTACTGAACCAAAACAAAGCTGAAAGTGACAAGTTCCTGGATCACAACACTAGCAGTGATGAGATGTGGTGTCAATACTATGGCCGGAGTCAAAAAAGCACTCCACAGAGTGACAAGATGTGAATTCTCTATTGAAGAAAACATTCAAGATGCAGCTCTCAGCGGGTATAGTGATGTGCACTGTCTCTGGGGAATGAAAAAGGACAATCTTTCCATATTTCCTGAAAAGGCTCAAATTTCCGTAGCCAGATCAGAGAATAAGACAATCTTTTCCTTGCAACATGATAACACCAGGTGTCAGACCATTTTGAATACCGCAGAACACACTGCCAATCTTGACCAGACTGTCCTACCACAACCACAGTATAGTCCAGCTTTGGTGCCTTCTGAATTCTTTACAGAACTCTGTGAACTTCAACAAGTTCAGTTTGAAATATGTTTACAAATTCAGTACCAAAATCTTCCAGGCTCCTTGCAGCTTAATGCCTTCTTGATGAGCTGATGCTAAAAGATGAATATTACAGATCTGTTTGTTTGAACCTGTATAGCACCCATTATTAAGGTTGGAGTGACAAACACTGTGGTTAACAGATTGTTTCAGCTGGCATGCAACCGTTTCTGTACAAACCCCTTGAAGCTGCAAATCAAAGTCCAAATATTGACAGGCTTAAGTCTTCAGTAGGAAAATGACCAGATGTGCCAGATGATTGCTAGTCAACAAATCCATGCTTAATTCTTAGTGTTATAATTCTCCAACTTTTTTTTATTATTATTATTTTAGTTTTGATAATTCATTTGGGTGGCTCCAGTATGTCATCAGTATTGCTCTTTCAAGTTTAAATACTCCCAGCTGAATAAAGCAGTGCCAGTTTGGAGCAAACTGCTACTCTCATAAAGTCATGTACATGTGAAAAAAATAACCTCTAACTTACAGACTAGAAGCACCAGGATTTGTTAAACACTAGGAATTCTATCTATGGCATTCAATACATACAGAACACACCTTCATATACATGCAATACATATTCTTAAATCTATCTAATTACTTTTAAGCACCACAGCTACTACAGCTCAATGAGCCATTCACCAGGTAAATGAAATACTTCTCTGAACAACTCCAGTGACTCAGTATTTTTTCATTCAGATAGCCTGTAAGACAAACACGCACACTATGCCTACCATTGTGTCTATGGAAGAAACATTCCAAAGACTGTTAAGTTGATAGAATTAAACCAGTACTTTGGCAACATTACCAAAAAAAAAAAAAAAAAAAAAAAAAAGCAACTGTTCAACTAAGATTCTGTGATATTCATGATAAAAAACAATTAAATAAAATTTATTACCCATCTGCATGGCCTAGAGAGACAACCAGCCTTGAGGAATACAATGAAAACATGTCACTAATATAAACTAATATAACAATTCTATATGCTCTGAGCTTTGCTTTCTAACCAGAGAAAGCAGGCAGTTAACGTGCATTGCAAAATGCTACCTAATTCTGCTTATGTCCAAGCATGCATGATTCCAAACATACACTTTTCATACAGCTCATGGTTAAGACCATACAGAAAAGTAGTTGAAAGCAAAACACTATGTAAGAATAAATTCACTAACAAACGCAAATTAGATTTTAATATGAAATGTTACAGTGTAGCTTTAGAATTCATATACCAGAAGACCAGGAAATAAATAAATAAATATATGTGTATATATATATTTAACTTCAGGATGTAACACAATAACAGGATATTAAGGCTTACAAAAATTTGACTATGGGACATTACAGGGAAAGGAGAATGGCAGACAAATCAAAGCATCAAAGCGTACTGTGGTGCAACAAGCACAGAAAAAGAAGAAAGAGGATAAAGAAGCTTTTGCAAATGAATCAGTAGTATGTTTGTCCAACTCAGGGTGCAGCTGCTCACCTCCACTGGATGCAGCTGACACTAGCAGTAAGAATCTGTTATCTGGATTTTTTTGGTTGTTTTTTCTAATATTACTAGATGTGACACACATAGCTAAGCAATGATCTAGCACACATCCCTGAATTACACTTTTTAAAATGTGTGCAAGGAGATACTAGAATTCTTCCCTTTTTGCATGCAAATTTCTTGCATAAATTATTACATTTGCTACAAAGCAGAATTGCTAGCACATTCTCCTCATCACTATACAGTCTGCTTCAAGTAAAGGAAAGGTGAAACAAAGTATGTTCCAACTCTCATCTGCTTCTTTGAAAACATTTTGTTCAGTTTTTAAGCTAATTGTAGTCCATTCTTAGAAAATGGTCTTAGAAATAAATATTTCTTTGTCTCTATCCAAGTTTTTGGGATCCTCCAACAGTAACAATACATTCAGGGAGACTGACTTTATTATCTTCCTAACCAAGTTAGATTAAACTTGCGCTAAATTCTCAAAGAAACATTCTTTGTGAGTCGTGAAGACTGAAGAGATTTAGATGAAAGTCTAAATAAAGCTCAGAATACTTGGATGGGTTCTTTTCACTTTGCTGATTAGTTTACCTGAATTTAAATTCTGATATCTTTTGACGTCATCCGTTTAACTTCCTTGACCAACAATAATGTCACTTACTATCATGTCAGCTTGTGAAGTACCATCAGCACCGAAGAAAACACATCTTGCATGCTGATTCTTCTTCATACTAAACTTTAATGCTACCTCATCATTATCATTTACATTTCATGTTAATTCAGACTGAGCTGTCTAGCAATACATAAAGCTGCTCAAGAGTTTAATGCCAGCAGGAGTTCATTAAAGTCCAGGAAACCCAATAGAACTCTTCTACATGCTATCTGCAGGCAGTTCCTGATTCATGGATAATATTACACAATTGCTGGCTCAGTTATTTAGTGTGAAGTTTAATGGGATGAAGTTCAATGAATCCAAGTTCAGGTACTGCATTTTGGCAACACTACAGTCTTGTGGCAGAGTGGTTGTAAGACTCTGCACAGAAAATGGACGTGGGGATGTTAGTTGATGCTTGGCTAAACATGAGCCAGCAGTGTGTCAATGTGGCCAACAAGGCCAATGGCATCCTGGCACATATCAGAAGTAGTATAGCCAGCAGGATGCAATCGACCAATTGTCCCTCTTGAATACTGTGTTCAGTTTTGGATCCCTCACTACAAGAAAGACACTGAGGACATGGAGGCTGTTTAGAGAAGGGCAACAAGGCTGGGTCTTGGAGCACAGATCTTATGGGAGCTGTGGGAACTGGGATTGTTCAGTCTGGAGAAGAGGCTCAGGGGAAATCTTATTGTTCTCTGTGACTCCTTGAAGGGAGGTTGTGACAAGGTGTAAATCAGCCTCTTTTCCCACTTAACTAGTGACAGAACTGGAGACAGTGGCCTCAAGTTGCACTCGAGGAGGTTCAGGTTGGATTTTAGGAAAAACTTATCTGAAAGAGAGGTCAGTTGTTGGAATGGGTTGCTCAGGGAAGTGAGTGAGCTACCATCCCTCAAAGTGTTCAAGAAAGTAGATGTGGTGCTAAGGAAAATGACTAGAGGGCAACACTGGTGGTAGGTGAATGGTCAGACTAGATGATCTTGGAGGTCTTTTGCAACCGTAATGATTCTATGATTCCATGTAAAAGGAAAGAAAAAAAAAACAAAACTATTTTAACAGAAGAACCACTCTAGGGAGGAGCTGAATATTTTAGTAGATGAACTGGGAATGGATGTCACACTTTCTACAAAGCCATACAATTTTCCTGGAAGTAAATTCTAAGAAAGATCATATTCTCATTTATTTCTTTCAAAATATATAAGCATACATCTGTGATTTCAGAAATTATTAAATCTTAATGACTTTGTGTTTAATGTTAACAGAATCAACCGAGGTTGGAAAGGATCTCCAAGATTACTTGGTCAAACATCCACCTACTACCAATATTTCTCCATTAAACCATGTCCCTTGACAATCTTAATACTATCAAGTCAAGATGCACTTCTCTAGATAGAGGAAATCCATTTTCCCGGATCTAGTCATGTTCTCACAAAATGGTATTCTAAAGGAACGCTCCCTATCCTGCTGGGAAAACAGACCTTCCAGTTACCACCAAATGCCCTTGAATATCCAATTCTAATCTTTATATTTCAGCAACTAAACCAGTTTAAAGTTGTGGTTAGCTTCAGTCTCTAAAGCTATTGGGAAAGGTCTTCTCTTTCCATGAACTACTAAAACTGGTGAGAACCAAACCTTAACATCTTTTCACCTTTGGAATTCACTGCTTCCATACTGTTCACAATGAGCTGCAACCAACCACTTTTCAGTGCAGCATGTACATTCCATCTGTTTTCTGTAAAAGTGGGATAAGCTGTAGCATGAGAGGATTGAAAGAGTTGTTGGCCTGAATGCAAACACCTTTCAATAAGCCTAACTCATTTTGCTGTGAGGAAAAATGTTTGGAACATACACTTTGCAGAGTGCACAGTGCCACTTGACTGGCTAGAATATCTAAAATGTAGAACAGAAAATATCTGTGGGGCTAAATTTAAAAAAGAAACAAACATCAACAACCAATCAAAACAAATAATGACAAAAACCCCTTGCTTTAATATGAGGATAGAATACCAGGCCAATTTCATCACTTGAGATGTGCCAGAAGTTCAAGAAGTCACCAAAGATGTTTCAACAATATGGCCTAGTAGTTCTTGCACCTTTGGAAAGTGTCTTGAGAATATTAACACTGCCCCCCTACAATATCTTGATGTTTCCAATATCCATATAAGGGAGTGTCTGAGTGACAGAATTAAACCTATCCATAGTTCCTAAAACTAAGAACCATCCTGAAATAAATTCAGCACCAGGTCCCTGAAATTATGGGAGGTGCTAGCAGTCACCAATGCCTTCTCTTTAACTCTGTTGCATGTCACTCTAAAACAGAGCCAAAGCACAACAAATGTTTCTTCTTTTAGCTCCAGTTCTATATTCATACAGTAGCACAGCCAATGCTGCTGTTTAGTGTTGTGTTTTGGATTAATGCAATGGGAAATACGTTGTGTTCTCTGCTTCCAAATTCCCATGAATAAATATACTAAGCACATAATATAACACTAAAACTTGTAACTAAAAGCAATACTTTTAACAAATATACTGTTAATTGCTTTAATCAAATGTTTTCAACTTAAAATATATACCCTTTACTGCTAGCACCTTTTATACCTTTCCTTTCAAAGATGACATTTTCTTCAAGTTGGAAATGTTAGTACGTAAAGCAGTACTAACATTGCAGAGTGCATTTTTAGTTATGAGACATTTAGAACTTACAATCAGGTTTAGTGCAACTAGAAAACTTACTGACAATTTTTATTAGCATGAGTGAATTGCATTTTTATTATTATTATTATTTTCTCCTTTAAAATAATTAAGAGAGTATTACTCATCACTTGTGCCTTTCTCTGTCAGGATATGCTAAGGAAAATGTTTTAGTTTCAATAGAGGGGGTACATATAATGGATTTTCTCATCTTTAGAGTCTTGTTCAACATCTTTAGCAATGATGAGGGTAATACAAGACCCTGAATTCATTCCAGACTAGGGAAGATTAAAGAAAGCAATAGGAAAATTCTCAGACATTAGATTTTTTTATAATGTAAAATTCTAATAAATCTATGTTTTGTAATTTTTAAGACAATTGTAACTGTCTCAGTTTTCCTGTTTTCCTATTCTATCAATACTGACAATCCAGAGTTAAAAAGACAGCCTAACTTACTCTTTCTGTCCTATCCCAATCAGCAAGATACAAAATTTCCAATGTATTTTCAACTCTTCCATACAACAACTTATGGAGTTCTATTTGTAACTTCCAACACAGAAAGTACAGGTCATTTTGCAACGTGTACAACTAGAACATGCCCCTACAAGCAAATGCATCATTTTGATATAAACATTTCCTGCAAAGGGAATCAATCACACAATATGTAAAATTGTTTTATTGCTGCTTTTTTGCTATGATAAAAACATAAACATCTTCCACATAGGTAACTGCAGATTTAGGCAAACTGTCTTGTATCATCTCTAATGCAGCCAATAGAATACATTTATTTAGCATTAAAAATTCTCACAAGCGAAAACCCTCAAGTATCAATAACAAGCTCTTCCAAGCAAGAACTTATTTATTCTGCTTAAAGGTACACTGTTACCTGAAATTCTTCCCAGTGTAACCTTAAACACACACAAAAAAAGCCAAAGTAGTACTCCAATAAAAACACAAATTAAGAAACCCAAAGATTCATAATTTCATTTGTCTCTATCCACACCATGACAACAGTAGCATGGAAAGGAATAATACTTTACCAAGTTCATTTATGTAGGTGTTTCCTTCTGAAGGTAAAGGAATGTACTGATTAGAGAAGAAGCTGCTTCCATAACCCAGGACAAAACCTTGAAGTTTGGTGTTTTGGCTTGGTCGAAGATACCTCATGCAAACAGTGTCATCTGTTGCATTGATCTGAACTTTCAGACTCTGTCTTTTCACTACAGAAAGAAAAAAAAGGAGAAGAACAAAATGTACTCTCTTGTAAATATGTATTTAGTAACAGAATATGACATTATAGCAACATAAGACCATTCAGTTTGTTAGGTGCAAGCAACCAAACAATTGTTTGAAGGCGGAGTCTCACGGCAACTCAGTGTATTTCAGAAAGCAAGCTGTTATATTAAATTGTGGCTTCCAACATGTCTACTTTTTCCCCCTCATTAATTTAGTAATATTATTAGCAGTTTCTTCTACAGCTGTAATAGTAGAAGAGTATGTGAAGTAACGAGAAAAATCTTTTCCTTCAAATAGAGGAGTTATAGCAATACTTTAGGATCCAGACATAACAAAATGGCAAGTCAGGAGATCATTCTCTTTTGTTATCAAAATAAAATAAAATGAAACATTAAATTGTAAGAATGCTATAGCATTAAGACATACTGCAAAATTAGAGGATGAGTGGTAACTGAATAAAAACGCTACAGCAGTTATTTATTTTCAGTTGTGTTCAGAAGGAAATGTAATTTTCTAGTTGGAAGTAAACTAGATCACACAGAAAAACACAAATACATCAATCATAATTTCCAAGAAACATTTTAAAGCACTGAATGTTTTGAATGTTTATGAAATTTTCATAAAGTCATTTTACTTCAGGAGCTAAAATTTGAAGAAAAACAATGAGAGATGTTTGACTTGTCATTACACAAGAGGGTAGAGCACTAACTTCTTTCTCTCTTCTGACATATCCCTCCTCCTTTCTCTCTTCTTTCCAGAGGTAAATGCAGACTGATAGTCAACATTTCTTCAGACAAATACATACTGGTTCTCAGGAATCACTCCACTACCCTTCATCTGGAGAGTACGACTGGAGTCACTGAGAGGCCACAGTCCCCAGTTTTTGAAATGATTTAGTAGTAGCGATGAGTACCTGAAGTTGTCTGCAAGCTGGCTGAAAAGACCTAAACCAGTCTCTTCATGCCCCTTTCCTTTATACAAAGGATACAAGCAAAACTGATGGAAAACATTTGTCATCAATTATACCCTTTATCTGAAGAGTGATCAAGTAAATGCACTCAGGAAAAAAAAGCCAGGAAGCCATCCCAATTCTTCAGAGGCTACTTTGCCATATCCCAGGAAATGACAGTAGTTTGAGACACCTCAACTCTCTGCCATTATCAGTGGTAAGGCACCATCCTGCGGAAAAGGGTGGTGGTTCCTTCCTCATCTGGGAAACAAATTCTTTTATCATCACACTGCAAGTATATAAAAATATTATCAGCAATTTTGTTATAAAAAATATTATCAGCATGCTCTCAGACATAGGGTCCTGTGTGGAGCCAAGAGCTGGGCTTGGTGGTCTTTGTGGGTCTCTTCCAATTGAGGATGTTTTAAAAAACTATTGTATACTTAAAACGAAAATAGATCGTCAGCTAATTTTTTAAATAATCCTTTTTTCTTTTCTTATTAAAATTTTTAATACAGAAGTCTATATATCTCATGTTTGAATGAAACACTATGAGCCTTCCTTCCTTTTTAGACACAAATGTTTAACAAAGACTATCCTTTCATATATGCTTCCCTCTCTGCGGTAAGATACTATAAAATGGAAGTTAGGTGAATACTTAATTTTAATAAATGTAATTTGTTACCAATCAGAGGCAATAATCCTAAACTTTGATGCCATGTAGATGACTTGGAAGTCTGTTGGTGTTCCTTCGTGGTTTCTGCTGTTTGGAATGTTGTTGCTATCCAAAGTTGCATGTCTCCAGTGCCTTCATATGGTGATCATAGAATCATATAATCAACAAAGTTGAAAAAAACCTACAAGGTCATCCAGTCCAATTGTCCACCTACCACCAATAGTTCTCACTAAACCAGGTCCCTCAGTACAACACCTAAATGTTCCTTAAGCACCTCCAGGTTTGGTGACTCCACCTTGCCCCTTGGCAGACCATTCCAGCCCCTGACCACTCTTTCAGAGTAGTATTTCCTAACAGCCAACCTGAATTTCCCAAGGCACAACTTGAGGCCATTCCTTCTAGTCCTATCAGTAGTAATATGAGAGAAGAGGCTGAACCCCAGCTCACTACCCCTGAGGTAGTCATAGAGAGTGATAAGGTCTCCCCTGAGCCTCCTCTCTTCAAGACTAAACAATCTCAGCTACCTTAGCCGCCCCTCATAAGACCTGTGCCCCAGACCCCTCACCAGTTTAGTCATCCTTCTCTGGACATGCTCTAGGTCTTCAGTGGCTTTTCTTGTAGTGAGGAGCCCAAAACTGAACAGAGTACTAAAGGTGTGGCCTCACCAGAGCTGAGTACAGAGGAATTATCCCTTCCTTGCTCCTAGTTGGTTGCACTACTTCTGATACAAGCCAAGATGCCACTGTACTTTTGTTAGCCATGTGGACACACTGCTGGCAAAAGTTCGGCTTAGGGTGGACCAATACATCCAGACCCATTTCTTCTACATAGTCTTCCAGCCTCTCTGCCCCAAGCCTGTATGTTGCCTGGGGTTTTGTGGACAAAGCACAGGACCCAGCACTTCGTCTTGTTGAACTTCATCCCACTGGCCTCAGCCCAATTACACAAGTACTGCACTTCAGGTGACTATACTACATTCTCTTCAACAAACTCTGGTAGCTGCCATAGGCTGACTAGTTCTTGGATGTGCTCAGATGGAAATGCAACCACAGCCAATGCTGAAAAGTCTTGCTATCAGATGTCAAAACAGTACAGAACTACAAACTGAACATTTCAGAGGAAATCCATGGCAACTTGTATGTTACTATACAAACAACTTCTACATGATATCTTCCTCCTTTCTTCCTCTTCCTCCTTAATGATGCACAGTATAAAGTTACTTTACAGATCAAAATAAACAAGGAGGAAAAGCAAAAAAACCAACTCTTAGTTTGAAGCAACTTCTTGCATTCCATCTTACTGATCTTGAATCCCAATTTACAGACTCATTTAACAGCCCAAGTTGGAAGAAATCTTGAAAATCCTAATTTTTATTGCTACCTGAATATTAGTCAACTCATACTAAATGACCCTAAGAAGGTCAGTGAGAGACTTAGTCATTGGATTGGACCAGGGAACCTGCCAAGAAGCAAACCAGCCTTCATGCCTGCTGACAGCTTAGTCCTCTAGTATCTTTCCAGAAACCCTTACCTTGTTCCAGCTCTTCATTTTTGTGCCTACCTGTGTACAGTCTACTTAGAATCATGCTCTAAGAATATAAACGCAGAAGACCATGAAGAAACCTTCTGTGAGGAATGCCCATTTAGTCACTTGTGATCCAAGAATAGCTGAGAGAGATACACAGAGAGGCCTATGTAGCCAGAAGAGAGCACAGAGAAGCACAGGCATAGCTGGCTTGAAGGCAACAGCTAGGTGAATGGAGATTACTCTTGGGATCACATTAGCAGAACAGGTTTCATTTGTGTTGATTTTAAGGTACTTTAAACAAGTAACAGAAGTATTCTTATTTTGAGTAATTTAATCTCCATCTTGGCCACCACTCAGGTAAACAATCATACTGCGGTATGAATGAATTTGATTTTGAGAAAATACCTCTGATGCATCATGATTCTGGAATATCTTTCTTCTTTCCCCTCCCCTTGTCTCCCTGGTAAAAGAGTAGAATGATAAACCAGATTCCCTTAAATTCCAACACAAAGAGATTTTAGAAACATCTTGCAAACAGAAAAGAACACTGTCAGGCACAGAGCAAAGCAAGGTCGCAATTTTCTGACTTATATTCTGTTGTGTCTGGTTTTGGCATGCAATATTGCAACTCTGATGTTAACTATTTGAATTTGTAGAGTAATTCAACTTTAGGCCATCACTAAATGGAAGATCCTGAGATCCTCAGCTACATCTGAAATACAGTCTTTCCCTCAAGGCCCACCAAGAAAAATTCCATACTGATCCGCAAGTATTCTTTTCAACAAAATTCTAGTGGTGGCCCATAGCAGTATGAAAAACAGCAAACAGCATAACAGAAGTAAAAGCACAATATTAACTGTATCAAACTTCAGAGGCATTTCACTGTTAGAGAGAACTCTAGGTGAAAGGATGCTTCACCTAAAAGAGGAAATGATTTTGAGACAGCCCAGTGAAAACTACTATATCATAAGGAAACCAACCACTCTTAACTCCTCAAAAGGAAGAAAATAGCTGCAAATCGCTGGAAGAATCCAGCTGAGAGTACTGTGTAGATGGGGGAAAAAATAAAAGCAGTCATGAACAGGCAACAGGAGCCTATTTAATGCCTTTAAAATGCAAAAGCAGATTTAAAAAACAAAACAAAAAAGAAAAACACAAAACAATGTGTGAAATATTTAGCTGGACATTACTTGGATTTAGATTTAATGCCAATTATATGAAGTATTGTCTTTTTCTCATACCTTTAATTAAGAACGGAGTAACAGGGAGGGAGCTGAATTCAGAAGTGCTGGTACCACATCCTGCTCTCAGCAGATAGCTCTAGCATACTGCTACAGGAAGAACAGAGAGCTCTAATTTTCAATTTCTACTTTCACAGCACATGTCCAGTCAAAGACCTTTGTATATTATAACATCCCACTAAGAAATCTCAGCTGCAAAGTAGTTTGTAAAGGTAAAATAGTAACAGGTAATTATTAGAAACAGATTTTTGGTAATTCCATTGCTATTTAAAAGCTGGTGAGAAGTAAGGAGATAAATACAGAACTGATCACTGGGCTAGTTGCATTAAAATTGTATTTGTTTAGTAGTTTTCTGTTGGGGACAGCAGTTTTTCCAACACATAAAAGCAAGTAAAACTAAGAGGTTTTTTTCCCCTCAACAATTTGGTTTCAGCAACACAGAACTGAATGCTGCAGAATTCTGTGTCCCATGAATGTACTGCATCCTTACAGTACTGCTGATAATAGCTGTGCAGTTAACACAAAGCCAACTGGTTTGATTTTCAACTGTTTCAAGAAATGTGACAAAAATCGGATGATGTGTTGACTGGAATTTGAATTAACTGTCTCTTTTCTGTTTCTATCCCATACCAAAACTGTATCTTCGGCACATCAAATAAACTGTCTTCAGCTGAAGAGCATTCTATTTCTCTCTCTAGCTTAAGAAGATACATCAACAGCTGGTTGAAAATTCATTAATTAAATAATTTAATTTGTTAAGTAACAAACACATTCAGAAGTAAACCTGATGAGTCAATAAAGCAACAAGCTTGAAGTAGAAATGGAAATAGTAGCTATTTTTTATTTTGAAATAAATGCATCTAGCACCTTACATTTTGAACTATCTATTCACCTGCTTCACTAGCAAAAACACTGGTGGGAGAAGACGCTATACTTGCACTTACTCTGCAACTCTAGTGGTGAACTGAATGTGTATGTGGCCTCTTGTGAACATATGCAATCTTGTTTTTCATTTTTATCCACAGAGCTAAAAGCCATGAACTCTGCCCTACAAAAGGGTGAATACAGCTGTACTGTATTACAGCAAATTTGGCTTCATCATCAGAATTCCTTTTGCCTTACATTGAAGCTGTTTATTTTTCTCTATTTCAAAGATTTTAGAGGGCATGAATGAAAGACCTAGTGATGCCTCTGTAAGTGCTAGACAAATGAAGCATGCCATAAGAAAATATATTAGCACCATCTATTTGTGAGAACCATCTCACTTATTACTTCCAAATTGTTCACAGCAGTGCTTTCATTTTCCAAATCTGGTGCCATATATACCACCAGCCAAGACTGCAACGATAATCTAACAGCATGCAGCTTTTATTTTTGCTATTTTATATTTTTGTTTTTTCTTTGGCTCCCAAACATGGAGAAATATTGGTTGCTTGGCTCAAAATCAAACATAGCTTGAAAAGGGAAAAGTTTAAAAATAGATCTGTTTCTCTCCAGTAGAATTAACAAGAGGCACTCCTAAGCCACAACCACAGAACACTGTAATAACTTAGGATGGAAAGGACTTCAGCACCCCCAGCTCAATGCAGACCTAATCAGATCAGTTTGCCCAGGGCTATGTCCAGCTGAGACTTGAAGACCTCTAAGGACAAAGTTTGCAGAATGTTTCTGGGCAACTTGCTCCAGTATTTACCACTCTTGCAGTAAGAATAAGAATAATAGTAAAAATAAATAAATCTTAATGTCTAGCTGGGATTTCCCATGCTCCAGCTTGTGCCCATTGCCTTCCATCATACTGCTGTGCAAAGACTTTCTTGGTTTTCTTTACATCCTCTAGCCAAGTAGCTGTGGACAATGTTAAATTATCTTTCCCCTCACAGATTATATACAAATAATATAATTGCTTACAGAGACAAAATCCAAATTAACGATGAAAATGGGTGCCATATAGACCCTTAAAAAAAGTTAGAAACAATTTCTTATTAAAAGTGGACAAGTTAAAAGCATTGTACATGGTTTTGTCTTTGCAACTTAAGTTCCCCAATGAAATGATGTTATTATATCAACACTGTACACTAGCTTAGCAGTACTTCAGAAAAAGGTTGAGTCAACACTCATTATTTTAACTTTTCTAAACACACTTATGCAGATTTCTTTGCAAAAGCAACCCAGCTCATATGCTTTCAACTTTGGCTTGTAGGATCTCTCCACTCAGGCAGATAAGAAAACAGATGAACAAAAGCAATGTTATTCTTACCTATAAAGCTACATTTATTACACAAAGATCTACTGGGACATTTTGAGAGATGAGTCATGAAAAAGTTTCAAACTATAATTCTTGTTGAAGTCCTAGCACTCTGTGTCATTTTCTCCAGTCCCCAGTCAATTGGCTCTGTTCATTTCAGTGACATTCTGCTGGTTCAAGAAATAAATTGCGGAGCAATTCTCACTTCATTTTGAAATGCTACTTTTTTGCTTACAGCGGCATGGTTTAATACATAAATGACATGCATTTCCCATTTTAACTATGGTGCTTAAAAGGTAGAATAAATAAATCTTGTTATCTTAAGGCTTATTATTATGGCCTATTTCTTTATTGGTAACCAGAAACTAGTAATCAATTCAGGTTGTTAAGTTGTGAAGGTGCAATAATTTAAAAACAGGGAGAATGCAATGCAAAACAAAACAAAACAAAAACAAACAATAAACAACAGCAACAAAAAGACTTCACTGAAGAAGGATCCAGACAACTTAAATTCTGTCTAACTCCTGATATTTGGCACATGAGGAGCTAAGAAGTTTCTGAAAAGGTAAGTGATAAAGAGGAAGTCAACTTAAATCAGTCAGTAGAAAATACACAATTGTAATTAAGTTTGTCTAGGAAATGTAGTAAAATAGGCCGTAGCAAGATAACTTCAAGTAATAAAAAGAATATAACATCACACTCCATTCTGCATTTTCTAGCTTCTCTCGTTGCTGAAACAATTTTTTCAGCTAGTACAACCACAGTACAAATGGTTGGTCCTTGTACTTGATTTTGGAAATTGCTACTAGAGTAGTACTTTCTACTCCAGAATAATCGGTTTTGGGGTCAATCATGCATTTCTTCAAAGTTCCATTTCCATCATTTTACTGTCTCCTTTGCAAGGATCCTTACTCATTTTAGTTTAAAATTATTTTTTTATTGGACTAGGAGCTGTAACTATCCTTGTTTTTGAGGTATAAAGCTGAAAAGAATCTGGACTTAAATTTGAAATTCCATGTCAGGGGTTCAGCCCCAGCGCTTTCACCCTGCAGCCCATTTCCCTTTATTTGTGAAAATCACATAGTAAACAATATTGGAAAAAAAAAAAAAAACAAACACACAAACACTTGTTTGAGAATAACCAAGTCTGCAGCTCTGGTGGAAACAGGAATGGGAGTAAAACTTCTGAATAATTCCTTAGTCAGAGGCCTGACAACCACATGATACCACTCTATTTTTTCTTTTAAACCTTAGGAAGTCCCACTCATTCAATTTCTCAGTCTGTAAACATATTTCTGTTTAAAGGCAAAATTTATTTAATCTAAATGTTTAGCACACAAAATTCATCGTTCGAAAATTTAACATTTTTAACAGTTAAGGACAGAACAAAGACTGTCTGTCACCTTTAGTGGATAGTCCTCCCTGAATATCCTTAATGTTGAACCATTTTCAACAGGCATTATTTAGAATCAATAGCATAAAGATAACAAAACTTAAAAGGTCTTTATTTGTCTGTGGGAAAATGAACAAAACAAGAACTTCTACCTTTTTAATGAACCTCAAACCCTTCTTTCAATTTAGATCCATTTTCAGGCACAAACTGGAACATAGGAAGTTCCATCTGAACATGAGAAACTACTACTTTACTGCGAGAGTGACAGAGCACTGGAACAGGCTGTCCAGAGAGGCTGTGGAGTTTCTTTCTCTTCAGATATTCAACATCTTCCTGGATGCCCACCTGTGTGACCTGCTATAGAGCACCTACTTCAGGAGTGGGGTTGGATTGGATAATCTCCACAGGTCCCTTCCAACCACTACAACTCTGATTCCGGATCATTTAATCATACTGGGATAGAGGTTGATTTGGACTTCTTAATATGATCTCCAGAGTACTGATCCTCTGATTTTATTCTCAGAACTAGATGTTTGTTGTTTTTTTTTTCCATACTGGCCTGGTGTGTCTTTTTGGGCTGATGCAACTCCACCTAGACAGAGCTGACGAGACAGTGCCTGCATCTTGCCCAAAAAAGCTGGTCTTTCCCATCCTGGCTCCTCTCCTGTCCAGGAAATCAGGTCCAAGGCATCTCCACCCAGGCTAAAACTGCATCTTTGCCAAATAACCCAACAGATTCTGCATAAACTCAACAAGGAGTGCAGAACAACGTTATGTATGTACCATGAATCCTCAAGAAGTGCTACCCTCTCCAACTAATAGCCTATTTCCTATCTCGCAGTTACAGATATTGAAGATCCAGTAAAATTGGTTATCTTCAGTAAATAGATAAGACAAATAGAAGCACCAGGGAGAGGCAAGTTTCCTCTGTCAAGTAAGAACAGAAAAATATCACACTACGTTTGCTTGAGGAACGGCAGAAAAGAGCATCCAAGAGATGAACTCTTCAGCCTAATCTCAATTATCAAAAACATATAGAACAAATGGTCAGATCTCAGCACATAGAAAACAAAGAGTAGATTCAGAAGAACCAGCACAAATTTACCATGGCCAGACTGTGTGTGACCAAACCTGCTGCCTTCTGTAATGTTATTACTGGCTTTGCGCACAAAGTAAAAGTAGCACATAACATTTTCTTTGACTTAACAAAGCTTTAGACACAATCTCCACAAGCATTCTTGCATCCAAACTGAAGAAGAAAAGGCTGCATGGGTAGAGCGTAAGGTGGATGGAAAACCATGTTCAAAGAGTAGCAGCCAGTGGTTAAAAGTCCAAAGCCCTTCCTTGATATTCTTTCTGGTTCTCAAGCAATATTCACAGCAGTACCTAAATTAATTTCAGTGGAGGAGAATGCTTTCTGATTTGAGTACACTTAGCCCAGATAACATAATAAGATGGGTTACACATAATGATCTGCTTCCAAATTTAAGAGACTAACTAGCTTGAAACAATCAGAAACAGGTGTCCACCACAAGGCGGACATTGCTGCACTTCTGACACATCTATGCATCCAGAAGGTTTGTTCCTCTGTGTAGTTTTAATATGCCAGTGCTCTTTTGCTTACCTCTTGGGAAACACAATACAGTCAGTAGCCTTTGTCACAAGTTCTTAAAAGAACTAATAAAAGGTATCTGAAATCAGATATATATCAATAGAAGCAGGTTTTTAATTACAAAGGGATTTAATGTTCTATTTCTTTTAGAAACAGCTAGAAAAATAACAATTTGTCTGTTACATTGAAATTATGTGTTTGGAGACCAGATCCATGGCAGCATAAGACATTTAACAATTCTTAAACTTATGCAATTTTATAAAAATATCCTTCCTAATTTAGTACTGCCTAATAAGAATTATTTTCTATTTATAAATTGTTCATTATGCTGTGCAAAACTGAAAAAAACAAAACACCTCTCTATAATAACATGTAGCACATGAGGAAAACTGAAAGGTATCATACATTCTCAGAAGTCACGATGACACTAAAATTCCAATATTGCAACCATTCCATGATCATGCTAAGTATCTGAATTCACTGCTGGAAGTCTTATAAAATGTAAGATACATAGGACTTCAAATACTGCACATATTAGCAGCTTTGGATATGTAGTTGGCAATGGCAATATTCTTTAAAATTGTATTAAGTTCCCTATTTTTCAGATATAGGCAGCTGATAAAGCAATTAAATATCTGAAGCGTGCTGTCTGTTTTGTGCTATAAAACTTTATAAGTTATGGAACCTTATCAGTTACCGAAGGCAATAATCAAAGATCAAATGCTAGTAATGCTTTGAGGGATATAATTTCTTCTTCTCAATTCTATCAGCAAAGCTTTTAACAATTTATTTCCTTTTAGTTTAGAAGCTTCTAGACACACACACAGTAATAATAATGCACATGCTCAGAATTTCCAACAGAGCAGTGATAATAAAGTTAATAAAGTGTTTTCACTTCTGCTCTGCATCTCCAAACCAAACACTCACACATCATAGACACTAGCTGAATACAGCTGAGTCCTATAAGGACTGATTCCAAACACATACAGTTTTTTCCAGATGGAAAACGTATCTCATTTTGCACCACTAGATGAGGTGAATCTCAAGACTGATGATCTGGCTTCTTGTTTAAAAAGAAAACAAACAACAAAACAAACACACAAAGAAACCCAACAAATTAAGAGAGATCACAGGTGATTCTTTTCTCCTACAGCTACACATTCTGAGTTTGAAATGACAGGAATGCTTCTACAGCTCAAGAAAATGTCTCCAGAAAGAAGCAACAGACTTCCTCCTGGTTTTTTGAGAGTGAGGACAGAAATCACTACTAAGAAAAATATTTATGATTTTGGGGCAGAAGGTGGGCATGTACACATATATGCTCAGAACCATCAGCTGGGGAATTTGTGCTTTACTGACTTTATATTTTCACTTATACTTCACTCAGAAATGTATCCAATTGTTTGTGGCAAATTCATGCTACGTAGAAATTGATGTCTCTTTCATCACTGATCTTGAAACTCAGTGCAGAGTAGATTACATTAATTCCCAAGGGAAAATTTCTGGTTTAAGACCTTATATAAAGCACATACGTACTGTTTCATGACTTCACAGTTCATAGGTTTTAACAAACAAGATGACCTATCTCATGACCCTTTTGCTTGACATCTGACAAATGGTTTAAAATTTACAAAAGGAAATAAAATAATAATAATAATGCACATGAAAACACCTGCAAATCTAAAAAAGCCAGGCCATAGAAAAAAAGCAAAACAAAAAAAAAAAACAACAAACAAACAAACAAAAAAACCCTAATATTCACAGTGTCTGAGATTTCTTAACTGAAACTGAGCACAACTAACAGCATCTATTTCCTTTGACTGAGCATCTATAATTTCTCCTCTCAGCCTTAACACTATGAATGACCTTACATGCCCTGTAAGTAACTACACTGATAGCATATGATACTCATCACAAATTTCTGTAAGTACTTCCAAGTGAGAAGAGAGCACAATATTCATTACATTATTTAGAAGCTTTGCTCTCTAAGAGCTCTTGCACTAACAACATACTAATGCTTTTACAAACGGCTTTTTCAGCTGGAACTAAACAGTACAGGAAGATTGATAAAAGCCTGGAAGATTGAAATAATTTTTATTGCAATATACTTATCAAAAGTGACCTAGACAAGCCAGAAGAAATGCTGAAGGGAACATAATCACATAATCTCAGGGGTTGGAAGGGACCTCATTGAGTCCAACCTCCCTGCTAAAGCAGTTCCCTATAATAGGTCACACAGGTAGGCACCCAGCTGGGTCTTGAATATCTCCACAAAATGAGACTCTAGCACCTCCCATGGCAACCTTTTCCAGTGCTCTGTCAAGCTTGCCATAAAGAAGTTCTGCAGGTATGTATGGAGCTTCCTGTGTTAAAGTTTATGACTTTACTCCTTGTCCTATCACTATGCACCACTGAGAAGAGCCTGGCCTCATCTATTTTCCTCCTACCTCCCTTTAGATATTTATAAACATTAATCAGATTCTCCCCTTTAGTCTTCTTTTCCACAGGCTGAACAGACCCAGGTTATTCAGCCTTTCCTCATGAGGGAGATGGTCCAGGCTCTTTATCATCTTTGTCTTCCTTTGCTGGACTTCTTCCAGGAGATGCTTGTCTTTTTTGAACTGGGGAGCCCAGATCTGGACACAGAATTCTAAATGCGACCTCATCAGGGCGGAGTAGAAGGGAAGGACCACCTCCCTCAACCTGCTGGCCATGCTCTTTTTAATGCACCCCAGGATACCACTGGCCTTCTTGGTCACAAGAGCACACTACTGGCTCCTTGCCAATGGGCTGCCCATCATGATGCCCAAGTCCTCTGCAGAGTTCCTGTCCAGCAGATCAGCCCCAAACCTGTACTGATACATGTAGTTATTCTTCCCCAGGTCTAAGACTCTTCATTTACTCTTTTTAAATCTCAGCAGGTTCCTCTCTGAAGTGTTTATGCTTGTAATTTTTTCATAGCATAGTTAAAAGCAAGTAATAGGCTACCAGCATGGTGCAATATCAGAAGTCAAGTTCAAAAAAGAAAGTGTCTGTTGTTTAGCTTTATGACAAAGGCCAGAGACCTGATGCCAGCTGAACACTCAGTCCCCTCCCCTTTACCTAAGACAGTTCTTCATTGGCTTCCCATACCGAAACGAAGCTATTTCTCTAATCATGTAACTAACACGCAAGCACAATCATACGCTGCTCTATAAATAAAGAGCAGTATAGTGCCACTTAATCCACCCACCTCACTATTTGCATGAGCCAGAGATAATGGAACTCAGCCAAAATTTCCTGGTCAAACATTAATTTTCTTCCTATTTTTGCATCCCACAACTCGCATTCTTACTAATTTTCAGACTATTGCACCCATGCCTTTTATTTTCAGTATATGCTTGGACATGTCGTGCAGACACACTGAGATTTAAAAACAAAACTGATAAGCGATATGGCCTGAAGTCGTGCATTTTTTTCACTGTGCATCGTTCTTGTTCATGTACAGGCTTGAACTGTGGTAATGACGGAATCATGTCAAAGTCAGAAAAACATTTCAGTTTTACATGTAGCTTTACTTATTTGTATTACTGAACAAAGCATAACTCTGTGTGTTCTAAAATGTTTCCAGACTTATACATCATAGAAAGAAAAATTAATGTGAATAATAAATGTAGAGCAGTGGCAAGGAGCTGACAAAAGAAGATTTTTTTTCCCTGTTCAAGTTCAAAAATAATGTTATCCCACACACACTTCAGTACTCTAAAATTGGCCAGGCTCCCAAAGCATTAATTATGTAGACTCACCCCAAACACTCTGTGGCCATTTATAGATTTATGAACTGATGCCACAACTGGTTTTGATGGGAGAGAATACTACAGCTTCTCACTGCTTCATTGAATTGTGCTTTTCCTGAGCAGATTTCAAGAATAATGTAAAACATTAGGAGTATACAAAAAAGCAGAAGTAACACTACAAATTCCCTCCCTCTTTGAGAACCCACTTTGCCATTAGCTCTCTGGCTTGGATGAGGCCCTGCATTCCCAATTTCAGCATCAAGCACCTCCAGTAGCTAGCGTCCTGACTCTTTACCTGTATGTTTTTTTTCCAGTAACACTGAGGTACTGAAGATTCTGAGTTGACATTCCTACTTTAACCATCCTTATGTAACTTAACTTGCATATCCTCTAGTTTTGGTTACATCACTTTGCTAAGGCAATGAGCACAAGAACACTGAATTCTGGTGATCTAAGTATGATCACAGCTTCATCAACAGTAGAAATTCAGCTGATGGTTCAAAAGCTTGACCTGTTCTGATTTACTTCACCACATCTCACACTGATTTGCTCAAGTGGGAAGGTTTAGGGTTGGTCTGGTCAAAGAGTAATGACATGATCAGTATGTTTTGAGGGAATGGTCTGTTTTTTGCCTACACAAAGGCTTGCTTCTTGCCATGAATCATTTTCATGAATGCTATCCTCAAAGCAAAACAAAATAGATAATTTCCTAAGCATATTCATAGAACATATATCTAGCCTATTTTATAGGAAACCTAGTTTCTAAGCAATTGCATTTGAACTAGGGTGTGCCAGGCAAGCTTGGGTAGCATCTGATCTGCTTCCAGCTGCCCTCTTTCACTACCGACTGGACTCCTATCCTTACAGTGTCCTGTTTAGAGCCCCTACCTTTTCAGAACACTGATATCTGTCTTTCTTCATAGAAAATCTAAAAGGACACTGCTGCAGTCTATGCCAGGGAGCATCTCAGACCATACCCCACAAAAAGCCAAATTTTAGAGCATTCCACACCCGCAGATGTATTCAGTTCACCACCACTTTCAAGTCTGCACCTGAATATCCCCAAGGAAAAGAAATCCACTAGGACCTGCACAAACAGTTCTGACTGGCAGGTTACTGCTAGCCATTTGTTCACCCTGGAGCAGACAGCTTTCTGTTTGCACATGCAATGTGTAGAACACACCTGGTAAGACCAAACGCTCCAAAGCATCAGCCCCAGTGACTGTCCACAGTACCAGCCCTCAACAGATGTGCAGACTGACATCTGTATCCACAGATGGGTCTGGCCAAACAGAAGCAGTATCATCTAGCTTACAGACCCTCCTCAAGTGAGTCAAATAGACTGCATTGCTCAAATGGCTAGATACAAAAGATAGCATGAAAAGTACACTGAAAAATTATAGTCTGAACGAGATACTGGGAAACTGAAAATCAAAGTGAAGAAGTGGAAGGTTATACAGATCACCCAGCATTGATATCATTTTAGGGACTTTCATATGTTCTGGATTTTAATCCTGGCAGAACCTGCCCACATCTATCACTGTCGCATCATTGCCAGAGCAAGCATAAAAATAGAAATCTGGTATTACAGATTATCTTTGGACTTGGAAGTCTGACACTCAGTACCAAGTTGTGATACATTTTTCATGCAATCTTAGAACAGAACTGTCTGTATGATAAGCTACCTCTGATTGAATGAACAGCTACAATGCCAGAATTCGTAAGGGTTGTTTTCACTTTCAGCAAAGGAGGAGACAAATTTGCTATGACATCTCTACTGACTGAAAACCCTAGTTACTCAGTTACACCAGATAAAGAATTCCTTTGGGATTTCTCAAGTGACTTCACTGTCATGATGCACTATTAAATATAATAGAACTACTTCACACAAACCTGATCACATGAGTATGTGGATCACTAGAAAGAAAATTTGATGACTTGGAGAATAAAGAGATGCAGTGGAATTTAAGCTTGCTTATCATTGCAGACCTTCCCTCTTAACAGAATACTACCACTCATTTTAAAAATATTTGAAGATCAAAATATTTGTCATTTCCATTTCCAGACATTTCAGTAAATGAATGAATGAAAAATGGTTGTTTTGTCCAAACTGGTTTTTTCTCATTACAGTGTGCTTTCTGAAGGCTGAAGAATTGTGTATTTTGAAAAAGTCCCCACAAGGTTTTGTAAACCATGGAGAAAGAAACATACAAGAAGCACGTCTTTTCACTCTTTTTGAAATGTTTTGACACAACACCTTCCTTATATGTTCAAATAAACACATTTCAATCTTTTTCCTATCTTACATTTTCTGTTCTTCCACCCTACAGCTACCAGAGGGTTTCATGTGGCACAAAAGATTGAAGATTAACTTGGCTGTTGTAGTACAGTGACTGTGATGTGTTGTAATAACTCAACATTTTTTTAACTGCTTGACACCAGTAAGTAAAAACACATGCTGTTCAATCTCTGTTTAGGAAGAAGTATTACATAACATAGCCCAGGCAATAAATTTAGCAGTGAATTAAATTAGCCCACTCCTTTCACAAGTGTCAATGGTAAGTTTGGAACTGCAGTGTAAATACAGTGCTCTCTCAAAGGGATGTTGGTTATACTTACATTGAAAACAAATCTTAGCTAGTGGTTACCTGCAATAGTTTCTAACATCTCTGTATACTTACCAAACAAAAAGATAAAGTAAACCTATTATTTGCTCCACTTATCTCCACAGATGACAACTGCAGAAACAAGAAAGTTTTGGATCTGGTTTTCCCTGTGTAGGTCTGTAAATCAGGATTTTTCACATGGTCCCATCAGGCATCTCAAGTCTATTCCTTTTCTCCTTAGAAGGCAGCAACAAGGAAGGAGGTGAATTAAGGTTTCCCTAGTGTTTCCTGGAAAGCAGAATGGGACAGGCCTGACTCCTGGAAAGAGGAACAAGGATGGGCCTAAATTCCGGTCTACCTGATGACTAATTCAAATAGTAGGAAAGCCACAGAGGTCAGAAACACATCAAAATAGATAAATGAATAAGACTTCTTTTTTGAAAAAGTTTTAAAGTTAGAAGTTTATAGAAAGGGATCAACTCCAAATTCTTTTCAGCTCTAACAAGGGAAAACAGGACGTGAAGATATACAAAAACTATCAGAAACAGACTATAGTGAAAAAGTGCAGTTCTATGCACATCTGTGTTGTAACTGGAAAGTCAACTAGCGAAGTCAAAACCATGAAATGCTGTTTTACCAAACACTAAGAACTTGTTCCACAACTGTTGCCTTAAACAACATCTGTATTGGGTCCAGCTGGAATGATACCAGTGAAACACAGTTTACAAGGCAGTACAGTCTTGTGGATTATGTCCTGTAACTTGTTTATTCTTGATTCTGTGGCATTGCTTTTTTTCATCTCCCTCTCAAATTCATCCTATAAAGGTAAGACCTTTTCTTTGCAGTCAGCTCCTGTCTAGAAAGGCCACACTGTCCTCATCAAGGATGGAACATTAATGTTTCATGGAATCACACAAATCAGAGAAAGTATGACAAATAATAACTCTGACACCTATGAACCACAACTGTTTCCTCCTATGAGTCATTCACATCAATAAAATATTCCAAGTATAACAGTGTTGAAGTGAAGAATTACACATTGGATAGCACTGACATGGTGGAATAAAAGAGGAGATAACATCAAGTTAAAAATGCCCAAGCCTCTTTTCTTTCTGATGAAACACGAAACTCTGGAAAGATTGCTGAAGGAGCAGTGGCCCACATACCTGACAAAAGAAAGTACCTAGATGAGTGCCAGCGCTTCCTGCTCTGCCATTCTGTGACCCCATACATAGAGAACATTCACGTGGACTACAGAACTTTTTCAGCTACTGAAAAATAAACATAAAACTAAAGAAGGCATTGCCTTTATGGCAAAGCATAATTCTGACCATCTTTCTGTCTTCAATAAAACACCTGCAAAATCTTAAAATAGAAAGAATCTGAATTGTGACACAGCTCATTATCAGTTCATCATTTGCTTTTTGGTACAGTAGATGTGATGAAGAATTGCCAGACAAATGATGTTCATCTGTACTGAGGCCACTATAACATCACCAGAAATACAGAGAGGCCTATTTTCTATGTAAAGAAAACTATTACAATGTAGAGTACATAGAAGCATCCTAAAATTTCTGTGGGACACTGTGGCACTCACCGACAGCTGCACCAAGTGCAGGGCAAGAGGCCGTGCAGCACAGAGCATAGTGGGACAACCCTTCTACACAGCTGGCAGTGGTGGAGCTAATGCACCCCAGGGTACAGTTGGCCCTTAGGGCTGCCAGGGCATGCTGTGGAATCACATTCAATTTGCCAACAGGCAGAGCCCCCAGTTCCCCTTCTGTGAGGCTGTTCTCCAGCCTCATGTCCCCCTTTTGTGCACAAATCCAGGGTTGCCCAGTCACAGGTGCAGAATCCAGCACTTGCTCCTGTTGACTTTCATGTTTGGTGATTGCCCAGTCCTTCTTGGTCAAAGTATTTAAAATAATTTATTGGTAAAGAACATTTGGGAACAGCAACAACAACACTTTCTTTGTCATTCTGCACAAACTCATGCTTGTGGAGGTGAAAGCAAAAACATACATATTTGGTGTGGTGAACCACACACATTCTAGCCCTCCAAACAGCACATCCACACAAAACCTCTGCAATAGTTCTGAAAGTCAGTGACATCTGAGGGGTGTACTGGCACTATTCCTTTGCAGCTGTGGGAGGCAAGATGTTCTTTCCACCTTCTATTACTAAAAGGAAATCCCAGTCCACGAGTCCAGAGATCAGTGTATTTCACCTCCTGGAGAGATGAACTGAGCACATGAATTCCAAAGCAAAATTAAGAATGAAAAGAGAACTTGTTCACAAGCATGTACATCATTACAAAGCAAATTCAGCTAGGCTATTCTCCCTCAAGTTATAAAGTTGACTCCACTTGTCCTTATGGAGAAGTAGGGACTGCAGAGCCTCAGTTAAGTAGTTGGTCACTTAGAGAGAAAAGGACCTCACTGGATTTTACAGAATACTACAACTCATTTTAAAACTAAAGATCAAAATATACTCTTTGATTAGGAAAGCATTCTGTATGTTCTGCCAAGCAGAAGAGTGTTGCAGACAAAGCCTTGCACTTTTACAGACAACAGATAGGTACTAACATACTCGTTATTTTTCAGCAGTCCATTGTAAATATTAACCTGAGTTGCAGTTACAAAAATAAATAAATAAAATAGGCTGACATTAACACTGCAATGGAGAGCCTTTAGAATCATAGAATCATGAAGTTGTTTGAGTTGGAAGGGACCCTTTAAAGGTCATCTAGCCCAACTCCTCTGCAATGAACAATGGATGAGGTTGCTCAGACACCCTCCAGCCTTACATTCAGTGTCTCCAAGGTTGGGGCATCTACCACATTTCTGGGCAACCTGTGCCAGTATCTCACCATCCTTTGAAGAATTGTTTCATTGACATGAAATGAAGTTTCCACCTGCAGCTGTATCTATTTGGCAAGCAGAACTTCACTTCTGCAATGTTTTATAGGTTCTTCCTTCAAAACTGACAATACATAGAAGGTTCCTCTAATATATGCTATAAGGACTGCTACAATAGTTTACTTATAGAAGGCTTTTTGGATAAAGTTCATGTCTTGCAGTCTACTCAACATGAATGGCAACAGTATTATCAACTGCTTGCAGTTGATACTCCACAGTATCAGCTGCTCACATTTCACTACTCCACATTAATAGCATGCAGAAAACTCCACATTTACGCCAGCTTAAAAAGAAATAGTAACTTTCAAAAGAGGGGAGAAAAAAAATAAAAAAATTTAAAAATAAAAATGAGAGAAGCAGGAGCTTCAAAATCATAGAATGGCCTGGGTTGAAAAGGACTACAGTGCTCATCCACTTTCAACCCCCCTGCTATGTGCAAGGTTGCCAACCCTAGATCAGGCTGCCCAGAGCCACATCCAGCCTCTCTTTTCTCCAGTTACCTTTCTTCTCCCCAGAACTTTTACGTTACCCCACCATGGATCAGAATCTCATAGGAAGCCCAAAAAGGGCTGATTTCATACTAAATATTGTCATAAGGAACTAAATCACATCTTCCTTTTTAACTGTTCCTGGTTGCAGTATATTGCAGATGTAAAATCCATTACAAAGCACAGTGCACACAGGCAAGCACATCTACAAAGCAAGAGCAATACGTGCCGTACAGAAACAGTTGTGAAAGTTCTGCTTAATGCCAAAATACTACAACGTGTTTTACGATCTAGATACAAAAATATTTTCATTTTATGCTAAGACTGTTCTTTATGCAGCAATAAATACTAGTAAAAGACAACATTACATGGTTTACATTAGCAAAGAAGATAAAGGATCCCTACCATCAGTGTAAAACTATTGTTCCCCCAGACACCAGGAGAGAGGAATAGTTAAATATTCTCAAATGTCTGGGGGAATTAATTTTTCTTGTGGAAAGAACAGTTTGAAATGGAGTTGTTTTTAATAATCATGTTTTTCTCCCTCAAAATGCATGCAATCTGACCTATAAAAGTAATTTCTTATTCAAATGTTAATGGTAGACATAAATGGAAAGCATAAAAGTTATTTCAAGACAGAGCTGAAATCATCTGCCAGCAGCACAGAGTGCTTTCTGAAGTCACATATTCTTTACGATCCTACACTAAAAATCTGCACAACACTATTCAAATAATGATAAATAGAGTTATGCTACTTCACGGTACTTCTCATAGAGTCACAAGATAAAATAAAAGCATTTCTAATTGTTTTCATTCAGGAGCTTTGAAGTTACTCTCTGGTGCTTGGACCTTTCCCTGTTGACTGATCTTCTACCTTTTTAGTTATCTTAATCTTTCCCATCATGTTGAAAGCAAATTTCCATGGAGAACACAAGCATTAAAAGCAAACAAACAAAAATCCCACAACAGAAGAAAAACAAATGAAAACCCCAGAAAGTTGTCATAGTTACTTGCCTCTGGGCAATTTCTGAGTACTTCCCAGGTTTACTGCAATATATCCACAGAAAAGGAGAAGGACCAATCTTGGCATCATGGTTACAAACCCAAGCTCGCACCGTGAATGATTCTGACAGGTATCACACCAAAGTACTGCAGCTGCATTTAAGGGAACGGTTCTCACTGTGACAAGAGGCAGCAACACTTTGACACAAGCGTAGTTCACACAGTGGGAGGAGACAGGATGACATCATTCACTCCCACTGGAAAAGGAGAATTAGCAGTGAAGAAAAAAAAAAAAAAGATTATCAGGCTCCCCCTACAATCATCTTCTGCTTTTTTTCTTTTTCACAGGGTCCTTCTACCACACAGGACAGACTCTCGACTCATCACTCAGATTTCACAGAAATAAAATCAGATGTTTCAGAACCTCTATTAACTGAAAACTGCTCCATGAAAACTGGACTTAACCTGCAACATTAACATTCCCGCTGCTCAGACATCTGAGCTCAACATTTCTGCAATCTCAAGATTTTGCTTAGGATTCCTAGACTTGGCTTTCCTTCATGCAAAAGTAATACCACTTACGCTTGACTTGACATTACAAATAGGCAAGATAAATATTTATTCAGTGAAAGATTTGTGTTTTCAAAACTAAACATTCTTTTTTTGTTTTGTTATACATGATTTTGTCACTTTAAAAGCAATTTATATTTTTCCCTTTGTACACGGCTTTGAGTCACTGGGAACAATGCTCAGTAAAAGCAAAATGGGAATGCATCTTCCAGAGGTCAGACCTTCTCATTAACTATATAATTGTAAATGGAAAAGAAATACCATTAATTATTTCCACTAAACTCTATTTCACTCCACAGTGAGCCAACTAAGCATAACACTTGGTCCTGCCCATAACTGAGAGGGTGGGAAGAATAGGGTGGAGCGACACAAAAAGATTACAAATGAGTAAGGAAGAATTTGGTCTCGCTATATGGAAAAGGAGAGCCAAAGAGGTTACATTTATTAAACTAAACAGTGATCTCTCTCTCTCTGCTCCCTGTCATTCCTCCTCCCAGTCAAAAACACTTAAAAATATTTTTTTTATTTCTGATTTACTAACCCAAATCTGGGAATAGTGAGTTGGAAGTCAACATTATAGACAGACCCCTATGGAAATTCCCATATACCATTAACTGAAGGGTCTTTGTGAGGATATAGACTCTGAAAGTTTGTTTTATATGAGTGCTAAGAATAGATAAATGCAGCAGCTACAATTTGGATGAGATGAAAAGATACTAAAAAGGTCATGGGGATGGATAGGAGTGTCCAAAAACACTGACCACACCTGGTGGCCAAAGTGTTCCAAGTGACAGAAAGCAAAACAAGCTGGATACACAAAAAACGTGTTCTTTTTCTTTTTTCCCTTTTTTCCTTTATTAATAAATAAATAAATAGAAAGGCTTTTTTAAGAAATGCTCCATGAAGCATATTCTGTTTCTTCCACTTCAAAATTAAAAAAAGAAAATTGACCCTTTTATGGTGTGGTTTTTTAAGAGAAGGGGGTGGGAAAATTAATTCTGGGTCATACTCAGCTATCTTTTTAGTACTGTAAAGTGGACTCTATTTGTTTGTCTAATGGCCAACTCACTCTCCTTTTAAAGATCACAGAACACCTTTCAACAAAGTATACAAAGGCCAGCTTCAGTTCAGGAAAATCTCAGTGAAACATACTGCCTATTTGGCTATATGACAACATAGATTTTCTTCCATTTTACAGAGATAAATTAAGTCCCATTCCTGCTATCATAACCACTTACTTCATTGCTGCCAGTTCCACCTTTCCTCTTCCTTCTATGCATCATCCAAACAATTCTTCTTTGTCTGGTGTGCCAAACACTTAACCTTCCCCTTTAAAGTCTGGCAGACTCCAGGTCCCTTCCCCTCTGATCATTCCTGTAGATAACAGCTCAGATGAGCCCAGATTTTAAAGAACCACATCACAATGCATTTCCTCCCGCCTTATCAAGTATGTGTTTCATCAGAGGCAATTACATGTTGATAAGTAGATGCAATTTAAGCAAATTTATGTCAAGCATACTCTGAGCATCCAAACTCAGTAATACAACACTCTCTTTTTTCCAGTGTGCTCCCTCCATCTTCATTACCCAGGTAATTTCGTCCACTACTTTTCTTACAGGACTGGCCTTTTCTAGGAAACTTCTATTGCACAAAACAAATGGAAAAAACACACCTATTTCTGCTTTCCTCTTTCCTACATCTTTCTGCAGTTCACCGAATGCTGCCTGCTACATTAAAAGAACAATCACGGGAACAGAAAGAGTTCCTGAGTTCGGAAACTGCATTTCTCGTCTTGTTGGAGAGCTGCTCCACAATCTGCACTTAAACAGACGCAGCCTCTGGTTTCATTTCACAGAATTAAAACGCGTGCATCACACTTCACAACAAAAATTATCTAATACAGAAGTTCCTCGGGATTCTCTCATCCACACGACCCTGGAATTGTATCACCCATTTGACTCCTACAATCGCATGAGGAGAGGATTAAATGCAGGAGGTTCAGTTCATGATAGTTTTGTGCTGATAAACCTTAGCGAAAAGGCAAGAAAAAATGAGGTAAGAACAGTTATGAAAGTCTCAATCAGATCACATTTGTTCAGGAAAAGTAAAGTAAAAGGCTAAAGATTTGGCCCCCTCACAACTCCTCCTCTTCAGCACCACATTAATGCTTAAGTAACAAAGACAAATACTCAAACATTTACTTGCTTACCTCAGCTTTCACTGGGTCTCTCTGGGGCAGATCTCAAAAACAGAGATTCCAACAAGATGGTATCACTGCTAGTCTGGGAGCAGAACAGAGCTTTTCGAGTTCTATTTTAATAGTTCCCAGACCAGCGATTATAGTAAAAACAAGACTAGAGGAAGGAAAAGAGAAAGGTGGGGGAACAGGGGCTGGGGAGAGCAGGAGATGGGATTTTACATTTTGTTTTCAAATACAAATATTCCTTTGTTGAAATTTGGGCTCAGTTCTGTTTCATCTATCAGGTCTGATTATTTTGACAAGCCAAAGCCAAGGTGACTCAACTCCTTACTTTTCTAATCTAAAACAGGGCAAATGTGTAAAACAATCTTAAAAAATGAAATCCTCTCTCCCTTCTGTAAAGCACAGTAATAAAGCATTGAGTTCACTAGAAGTAAAAACTTACTTTTAGCACGCTTGACCCATCTCCATCAAAGTAAGGTCTGCTTATACTGTATCCTACACCAGTGTTGTCAATTGAAAAATGCCTTTGTCATACAATATGCTATATAAATGTTAATTATTATTTTCTTGCATATGACTCAATAATTGGTCACCTTTTCTTGCACATGTCACAGGACCTACTCCAAAGGCCCACAGAAAGACACCAAAGAATATTCTTACAGAGGTGTTGCTCAAAAAGGAAAATCATTCCTCTTCTGAGAGGATCCAATTAGCTTTTCTTTCTCATCTTTCTTTTCTTACTACCAGGAGCAAAACTTTGAACTCTTACATTAACAAAAGTACTTTGTAGCTTGCTAATCTATTGGTCAAAAGTGAGGTGAGATGTACTCCTATTTAACAGCACATTTGTGATAGTGTCTGTGGATTACTGCATCCTCATCCTGAACCGAGTTTCACATCTCAGAATCAGTGAGATCAGAGACAAAGCTGAATGGAAGAAAAACAGTCAAAAGGGATGAGCAGAATGAGAGCAGGGCTCTCATGACACTTTGTTCTATGGTCAATCAAATGTTCCAGCACTCACTCATTTGACACTTGTAATCTCAGACAGTGACTCATCTTTACTAGCACGCTGTGGGCTTCTCCAAAGTTCTGCCTGACATGGAGTGAGGCAACAAAGGCATTTTTTATTTTTCTCAATGAGTTTATTATTTTATCTTGATACCCTCTTCATTGCTCAACACAGTATATTTGGTGCTGCACTTTCTCCTACATTATCATTACTTAGTATATAAAGATGGAGAATCAGTGTTATCACAGATTTTTAACACCACCCTGTTCTCAGTATTTTTGCATTATTTTACTTGGACCTATTTATTTGCCCTTTATTAATTATTTCTTAGTATTCCAAAATTCTGTAATCACCTGTGATTTTATGTGTATTCTCTCATGTTATATATTGTGTTGCTGCCTTTTAAAGAAGCCCAGTACCATGATGACCTGCTGTGTCGTCAGAGCCCATTGCTGGCTCCAGTGCACCTTGCTATCCATCAAGATCCCCAGACCCTTTCCAGCAGAGCTTCTCCACAACCAGTCAGACCCCAGCCTATGTCACTGCAGTGATTATTCCCACTCAGGTGCAAGATTTTGCATCTGAGCTTGCTGAATTTTTTAAGCTTCCTATTGGCCCATTTCTCTACTATGCCTAGATTGCTCTGGATAAAAGCACTGCCCTCAAGAGTATAACCTGGTTGTCCCAGTTTTGTGTCCCTTGAAAATTTGACAAGAGTCCCGTTATCTCCTCCAGGTCATTGACAAAAAAGTTACTGTACAAGTCCTAAGATGTGGGTACTCCCCATTTTATCAGCATTCAGACAGAACGTAATCCATTAACCACTATGTTCTGATGTCAGTCATCCAACCAGTGACCCAACCAGCTGATTACACTTTGTATGAACTGAAAATATACAGAAGTACATTCTGGAAAACGCATTCTGTCTGTGCTATAGTGTGTATTTTGAAACACTACTGAGAAGACAGCTTCTTTGAACAAGTACTCAATACATATAAATAAATACTTGTCCAAAGGGCTCCTTCTGTGAAGTCTTCCCCATTGCTGATATGTCTTAACAGAAACAAACTGCCTAACCTTATACAACACCTGTAGCAAAACCTACCTGTCCTTTTGAGCACTGTGTAGTTGCTGAGTACTGAAAGACCTCGCTGTCTGAAGAAAGCTACTTTTATTTCTTCTACCATCAACACATTTGCACCACTTGAGACTGTTAACACAAATGTAGCCTTTCCATTAATGGAATGTCTACTCTGCAACATTTCTCCCAAATGTGTCCTGTCCATATCTCTTCTTTCACCATATCTTTAAATGCTTTAAATACTTATTTTTTGCATAAGCAGTATCTCTTTGTGCTAAAATACAGGCAAAAGCAAAGAGCAAAAAACATAGAGGCATGCGACAGCAACAAGCTCCTCCAACAAAATAACTGCATGAATCAAAATGTATCTCAATAAGCCTACATTTTCTTGGAATTAGACTGAATTTCGGATAGTCTAAATAATTCTGGATCACAACTGGATGACTCAAAACAAGCTTAAAAATGACAGAATCATAACTGTAACGATTGGAAAGAACTTTTGGAGCCCATCAAGTTCAACTTCCCTGCTAAAGCAAGTTCCCTACAACAGGCCATATGGGAAATCATCCTTGTGGGTTTCAATTATCTACAGAGAAAGGAGACTCCACCACTTCTCTGGGCATCCTCTGCCACTCTGACAGTAAAATTCTTTCTCACATTCAGACAGAATTTCCTGTGTTCCAGTTTGTCCCCATTGCCCCAATTAGAGCAAAGACCAACCAACAGGTCTATTTTAGACAGTTTGAATAGGAAAATGTGCTTCACCTTCCACACTGTACAGAGCCTGTCTCTCAATATTTCATTATAATCTTCCACCACAGAATTCTGCCTTTCCTATCCTCCTGAAGCCTCTCTTTACAATATGTTCCACTTTGTGAAGATATAACTTAAAATCACAATCAGGATTAGTGAATTCAGATGTGAAGTTTGGGGTCTATTATTACAGGGTAAGTTAGAACATGAAAGTTGATGCCAAAGGCTGTCTAGCTGATATGATAGATCTGTCTTTAGCATAGATCGGTAGGAGCATCTGCTTCTGAAGATAGTACTGAAACACAAATGACTGATTGCCCTAATGCTTACCTAGTTATACTATACCGGGTTTTTAAAGGATTATGAATACAATATTTCACATCACCTCTTTCTGGTACAGATTTAGTTATCTCAGATTCAGTTATCACTACAATACAAACTTCTGTGCCATAAACAATATACCATTCTCACTGGTCAGACATATCCTAATCACATACTGTCAACCACCTTCTCCAACTCACCTTAGAGAAATATAACATGCTTCCTTCTTTCTCAAGTCGGCCACATATTTTCCGTGCCCTAGGCTTGTTCTCTGGATTCTTCCTTAGCAGCTCTCTCTGGAAGACCGCAATTCGCGCTGCCAGCCCTAAAGCCCTGGTCCTCTATATCAGCAATGCCACTTCTCGACACCAGAGGGCATGCCCGAGATAACTTTCAGGCAGCACAGAGTCAGCGTTTGCCGAACCTCAATCAACCTCTCATCAACAGTGACTAATTCTACAAAAAGTCTTTGGAGAGAGGAAAGGAGCAGGTGGGTGAAGTAGCTGAAGCTGGAACACAACACTTTATTTCAAGGTCAACAAATGCAACCGTGGTTCAAAACTTTGGGATGACTGACATCTGTCTGCCAGCTTTTTGTACCAAGTTGCCAGCAAGCACACCTCTGAGGAGTACGCTGAAGATCTTGGAGCTAGCTCCCCAGCTGGCTGAGAGCACACTGAAGCACCAGACATAGGTAAGGGGATTAGTTTTATTTGTATGGTGCTACCCTGCACAAAACAGTCCATGCCTTGATAGCAGCTAGCTGGCTTGGATATGGTGCTGCTAAGCAAATTGTTCTTCCATCCAGAGCACTATTGTCTACCTACAAATTGCAGCAACTACTACCCACAGCTGCAAGAGCTGTTGTTTTGGTTTTTATTTTCATCTTTTGCTTTTTCAGGTCTTCCAGCATAGTCTCTAAGAACAAAATGGAGAGGAAGAGTGAACCGCTCTTCTGTTCATAGATGTTCTCCCTTGTATCAGAAAGAAGGCAATGGAAGTGACTGTTCAATGCTGTTGCCTGCATTTGTAGTCTCTTCATAGCTTTCTGTTCAAATTATGACAGCAAACACATCAGAGTGCAATTCAGAACTGACATACATTTTGCCTCACTATAGACGGGGACCTGAAATAAACACCGCTCAGTACAGTTGTCTGGCCCGTTCCAGGGACAGCAGGTGCAGTGCAGCCGTATGCTGTGCACATTTCCCTCCGCGTTCCCTTTCCCTGCATCAATCATTGCAACATTTCAACAGAAAGCCAGGGGAAACCCTGGAAATAACTAGAGCAAGTAATAAAAGCAAAACATTGTTAACAGCCATGGAGATCAGTGAAGAAGTCTCACAGTGAGATGGAGGAAGACAACAGGATTTTTAGATTTATTAAAGGATGCTTATTTTCTTGGCGTAAAGAAATTATTTCTTTGGCGAGGATGCAGAGAGATGATGAATGTACACAAAGACAGAAGGGAAATAATTCATGTTTGTTCCCCTCTCCTTATGAGTCACTTTGGCCTAAAAGCATCTTCCAGAAACTTTTAGACTGAATTTGGCTATATTAGGGCCTACAGTGAACATCACCAGGGTTATCTGTTTCAGAGCATTGTGAATAACTTTGAAATGTGGTTGCAAGTCACTACTACAGCTAGAATTCATCCATTTAGAAAACCCTATAAAATGAACACTTCATTTTAAGCTGAAAAGGGCAGCTAGCCATAAACAGAACTACACTATTCTGAAGTATATAGCAAAATTTATAAAACTCATTTGTAGTAGTAATTATAATTATTCTTTTAACATCCTTTTTTTGTGGCTGAGTATTCTGAGGCCTAAATAGCAGAGCAAGTGCAAACCATTATAGGCAAATGTAACTCAATATTAAATTTAAAAAAAAAAAAAAAAAAAGTAAGTAAATGTGTTGTCTTTAAAAACAAAATGACAAATCAGTTCTTCGAACAAATATTTTACAATTTGTATCTAACCAACTCTAAAAACATTATAATCTACATAACGATGAAAGATGACATTACCCGCAGAGGAAAAAAGTTGTGTTTCACTTCAAAAAACAAACAGGCAGAAGCAAATTTCTGTTGGAACATAACTTTAACATGCAATACTATGCTTAGCTTTAGAAAATAGTACAGCCTGAAAGAAAGAACTTTGTACAGCCTACAGTGCCTCAAGCCCAGAATCCTTTCAATCTGTAAAGAGAAAGGTGAATTACTAACTCTAACATGCTACTGTAGGTCACATGCATGTGCGAAGCTGAACTTTCAGTTGAGCTCCATACGAAAATATTCCAATCTGTGCTACCCAGGACATCTCCATCATATCCACAAAACATCAGTGAAGACAATTAGGAGATCACCTTTGAAGGCATCTTCCTGGTGGCAAATAATTTATGAATGCGTATACGTAAAAAAGAAACCTGAGTACCAGGATAAAAATTAAATCTTGCTCTGGAGAATACTTCTGTAACTCCTCCATTTAAAATCATATTAAAAGCGAAGAAAATTCATAAGTGACCCTTTTGCTCCAGTGAAAGAAGATGGCATATGGTACAAGTCTGATATAATACCACAAACCCAAGAACAGACATTGAATGAATCAGGTTTAACACTTCCATTATTTGCAATGACTTCTCAAAAAAAAAGCATCAGCTGGAGAACGAAAAGCCGTGTTAGGAAGAAACGTGGTACCAAATCCATTTCAATACAACCAATGAAGTCACAGAGATAAAACATTGCATTTTAGGTCCACTTTGAATACCAATGCACTTAATATAATTCAGTTTCTCTAAAAAAAAGTAAATAAATAAATTAAAAAAAAATAGCCCCTTGATATTTGGAAGACCTAGAGTTTGGGATCTGTCTTAGAATACCAATTGCACAGAAGTGGAATTCTCTGGATTCTGTTTTGTGAACAGCAGTATGTAGAATGTCTTTGAACCAGTTTATGTATGAAAAACCATCAAGGAGCATTGATAGAATAAGTGCAAGTTCAAGAGCTTTTCAGGTCTGTGGAAGCAGAGAACAACTACAGAGACATGGACGCAACCT